>NC_083719.1:164758844-165105650 GCF_028564815.1 Eubalaena glacialis | reverse complement strand
TGGATGTTTCTGAGCTTCCCAGTCGAGCATGCCGGTCCTCGGTGTTCTTGCAGGGAATAGGGTGCCCACGAGAGTTACTAGGTGTCTTCAAGAGCGTACTAACGTTCAAAGAAAGCAGAACTGCAACTCATGTCTCCAGGAAACTGCTCCACGCTTTGGCTTCAGCAGGGCTCTTCAAGGCTTTACCTTGAGGAAACGACTCACGTCAAGTTTCCTTTGAGCTCTAGAGCGTCTCAGGTGGAGCTCCCACCCAGGCTACGAAAGCACCCTGTTGATATAGATAAAACTCGTTCCCATCCCAGAGCCCTGCCTACAGTGACTAGAGACCCGTCCAAAACACTGGTATTTAGGTAGCTTCAAGGCAGCATGAATGGAGCTTTCAAAATGGGAAAGCAAGCCTTGTGCCATCAGGTCTCCGTTTCCAGTGAACACGCAGCCTACCCCCTTGTGATTTCTACAAGTAAATATTCCCTCAAACTACACAATGGTCCCTTCCCTGAAGAATGTTTTCTTGGCACGGAGTTCTGCATGTAGCGAACTGCCTCTCCCAAGGAACGCTTTGGTAACGCTATCGGGGCTTAGGCTCTTCTAAAACCCTGCAGTGTAAGAGGAAGAACTGTGCTGTGGTTACAGGAGGAACGCAAGCCGAGTTTCTCCTGTAAGTATGGGGTCTGAAGGTATGACTTTGTAGAAGGAATGCGAAGCAGTTTTGATTTCTCAGTGCCGCTCAGCCTAGGGCATTGAGGCAATTTGCATGACATGTAGGACGTGAGAGAACAGATTACCTGGAGCTGTTGGAGTGCTGAGGAAATGGAGCTCTCGAAAGGAAGAGTGCAGTGTGTTGCCCTACACTTAGCATACACAGAGTGACTGGGAAAGGTATCCGGGCCTGGATGTTTCTTAGCAACCCAGTGGAGCCTGCCGGTACTCGGTGTTCTTGCACAGAATAGGGTGCCCAGGCGAGATCTTAGGTGTCTTGAAAAGCGTACTAACGTTAAAAGAAAGGAGAACTACAACTCATGTCTCAAGGAAACTTCTCCACGTTCCGCTTCAGCAGGGCTCTTCAAGGCTTTACCTTGAGGAAAGGACTCACGTCAAGGTTCCTTGTAGCTCTAGAGCGTCTCAGGAGGAGCTCCCACCCAGGCTATGAAAGCACCCTGTTGATTTAGAGAAAACTCGTTCCCTTCCCAGAGCCCTGCCTACAGTGACTAGAAACTCGTCCAAAACACTGGTATTTAGGTAGGTTCAGGGCGGCATGAATGGAGCTCTCAAAATGGGAAAGCAAGCCTTGTGCCATCAGGTCCCCGTTTCCAGTGAACATGCAGCCTACCTCCTTGTGATTTCTACCAAGTTAATATACACTCTAGCGACACACTGGTCCCTTCCCTGAATAACGTGTTCTTGGCACGGTGTTCTGCATGTAGCGAACTGCCTCTCCCAAGGAATGCTCTAGGTACGCTATAGGGGCTTAGCCTCTTCTAAAACCCTGCAGTGTAAGAGGAAGAACTGTGCTTTGGTTACAGCAGGAACGCAAGGCAACTTTCTCCTGTAAGTATGGGGTCTTAAGGTATGACTTTGTAGAAGGAATGTGAAACAGTATTGGTTTCTCAGTGCCGCTCAGCCTAGGGCACTGAGGCAGATATGCATGGCATGTAGACCTGAGACAACAGATTGCCTGGAAGTGTTGTTGTGCTGAGGAAATCTAGCTCTCCCAAGGAGGCGTGCAGTGTGTTGCCCTACCCTTAGCATATTGAGAGTGACTGGGAAAGGTTTCCGGGCCTGGATGTTTCTGAGCTTCCCAGTCGAGCATGCCGGTCCTCGGTGTTCTTGCAGGGAATAGGGTGCCCACGAGAGTTACTAGGTGTCTTCATAAGCGTACTAATGTTCAAAGAAAGCAGAACTGCAACTCATGTCTCCAGGAAACTGCTCCACGCTTTCGTTTCAGCAGGGCTCTTCAAGGCTTTACCTTGAGGAAACGACTCACGTCAAGTTTCCTTTGAGCTCTAGAGCGTCTCAGGTGGAGCTCCCATCCAGGCTACGAAAGCACCCTGTTGATTTAGAGAAAACTCGTTCCCTTCCCAGAGCCCTGCCTTCAGTGACTAGAGACCCGTCCAAAACACTGGTATTTAGGTAGCTTCAAGGCAGCATGAATGGAGCTTTCAAAATGGGAAAGCAAGCCTTGTGCCATCAGGTCTCCGTTTCCAGTGAACACGCAGCCTACCCCCTTGTGATTTCTACCAAGTAAATATTCCCTCAAACTACACAATGGTCCCTTCCCTGAAGAATGTTTTCTTGGCACGGAGTTCTGCATGTAGCGAACTGCCTCTCCCAAGGAATGCTTTGGTAACGCTATCGGGGCTTAGGCTCTTCTAAAACCCTGCAGTGTAAGAGGAAGAACTGTGCTTTGGTTACAGGAGGAACGCAAGCCGAGTTTCTCCTGTAAGTATGGGGTCTGAAGGTATGACTTTGTAGAAGGAATGCGAAGCAGTTTTGATTTCTCAGTGCCGCTCAGCCTAGGGCATTGAGGCAATTTGCATGACATGTAGGACGTGAGAGAACAGATTACCTGGAGCTGTTGGAGTGCTGAGGAAATGTAGCTCTCCCAAGGAAGAGTGCAGTGTGTTGCCCTACACTTAGCATACACAGCGTGACTGGGAATGGTATCCGGGCCTGGATGTTTCTTAGCAACCCAGTGGAGCCTGCCGGTACTCGGTGTTCTTGCACGGAATAGGGTGCCCAGGGGAGATCCTAGGTGTCTTGAAAAGCGTACTAACGTTAAAAGAAAGGAGAACTGCAACTCACGTCTCAAGGAAACTTCTCCACGTTCCGCTTCAGCAGGGCTCTTCAAGGCTTTACCTTGTGGAAAGGACTCACGTCAAGTTTCCTTGTAGCTCTAGAGCGTCTCAGGAGGAGCTCCCACCCAGGCTATGAAAGCACCCTGTTGATTTAGAGAAAACTCGTTCCCTTCCCAGAGCCCTGCCTACAGTGACTAGAAACTCGTCCAAAACACTGATATTTAGGTAGGTTCAAGGCGGCATGAATGGAGCTCTCAAAATGGGAAAGCAAGCCTTGTGCCAGCAGGTCCCCGTTTCCAGTGAACACGCAGCCTACCTCCTTGTGATTTCTACCAAGTTAATATACACTCTAGCGACACACTGGTCCCTTCCCTGAATAACGTGTTTTTGGCACGGAGTTCTGCATGTAGCGAACTGCCTCTCCCAAGGAATGCTCTAGGTACGCTATAGGGGCTTAGCCTCTTCTAAAACCCTGCAATGTAAGGGGAAGAACTGTGCTTTGGTTACAGCAGGAACGCAAGCCAACTTTCTCCTGTAAGTATGGGGTCTTAAGGTATGACTTTGTAGAAGGGATGTGAAACAGTATTGGTTTCTCAGTGCCGCTCAGCCTAGGGCATTGAGGTAGATATGCATGACATGTAGACGTGAGACAACAGATTGCCTGGAGCTGTTGGAGTGCTGAGGAAATCTAGCTCTCCCAAGGAGGCGTGCAGTGTGTTGCCCTACACTTTGCATATTGAGAGTGACTGGGAAAGGTTTCCGGGCCTGGATGTTTCTGAGCTTCCCAGTCGAGCATGCCGGTCCTCGGTGTTCGTGCAGGGAATAGGGTGCCCACGAGAGTTACTAGGTGTCTTCCAGAGCGTACTAACGTTCAAAGAAAGCAGAACTGCAACTCATGTCTCCAGGTAACTGCTCCACGCTTCGGCTTCAGCAGGGCTCTTCAAGGCTTTACCTTGAGGAAACGACTCACGTCAAGTTTCCGTTGAGCTCTAGAGCGTCTCAGGTGGAGCTCCCACCCAGGCTACGAAAGCACCCGGTTGATATAGAGAAAACTCGTTCCAATCCCAGAGCCCTGCCTACAGTGACTAGAGACCCGTCCAAAACACTGGTATTTAGGTAGGATCAAGGCGGCATGAATGGAGCTCTCAAAATGGGAAAGCAAGCCTTGTGCCATCAGGTCCCCGTTTCCAGTGTACACGCAGCCTACCTCCTTGTGATTTCTACCAAGTTAATATACACTCTAGCGACACACTGGTCCCTTCCCTGAATAACGTGTTTTTGGCACAGAGTTCTGCATGTAGCGAACTGCCTCTCCCAAGGAATGCTCTAGGTACGCTATAGGGGCTTAGCCTCTTCTAAAACCCTGCAGTGTAAGAGGAAGAACTGTGCTTTGGTTACAGCAGGAACGCAAGGCAACTTCCTCCTGTAAGTATGGGGTCTTAAGGTATGACTTTGTAGAAGGAATGTGAAAGAGTATTGGTTTCTCAGTGCCGCTCAGCCTAGGGCATTGAGGCAGATATGCATGACATGTAAACGTGAGACAACAGATTGCCTGGAGCTGTTGGAGTGCTGAGGAAATCTAGCTCTCCCAAGGAGGCTTGCAGTGTGTTGCCCTACACTTAGCATATTGAGAGTGACTGGGAAAGGATTCCGGGCCTGGATGCTTCTGAGCTTCCCAGTCGAGCATGCCGGTCCTCGGTGTTCTTGCAGGGAATAGGGTGCCCACGAGAGTTACTAGGTGTCTTCAAGAGCGTACTAACGTTCAAAGAAAGCAGAACTGCAACTCATGTCTCCAGGAAACTGATCCACGCTTCGGCTTCAGCAGGGCTCTTCAAGGCTTTACCTTGAGGAAACGACTCACGTCAAGTTTCCTTTGAGCTCTAGAGCGTCTCAGGTGGGCTCCCACCCAGGCTACGAAAGCACCCTGTTGATATAGATAAAACTCGTTCCCATCCCAGAGCCCTGCCTACAGTGACTAGAGACCCGTCCAAAACACTGTTATTTAGGTAGCTTCAAGGCAGCATGAATGGAACTTTCAAAATGGGAAAGCAAGCCTTGTGCCATCAGGTCTCCGTTTCCAGTGAACACGCAGCCTACCCCCTTGTGATGTCTACCAAGTAAATATTCCCTCAAACCTCACAATGGTCCCTTCCCTGAAGAATGTTTTCTTGGCACGGAGTTCTGCATGTAGCGAACTGCCTCTCCCAAGGAACGCTTTGGTAACGCTATCGGGGCTTAGGCTCTTCTAAAACCCTGCAGTGTAAGAGGAAGAACTGTGCTTTGGTTACAGGAGGAACGCAAGCCGAGTTTCAACTGTAAGTATGGGGTCTGAAGGTATGACTTTGTAGAAGGAATGCGAAGCAGTTTTGATTTCTCAGTGCCGCTCAGCCTAGGGCATTGAGGCAATTTGCATGACATGTAGGACGTGAGAGAACAGATTACCTGGAGCTGTTGGAGTGCTGAGGAAATGTAGCTCTCGAAAGGAAGAGTGCAGTGTGTTGCCCTACACTTAGCATACACAAAGTGACTGGGAAAGGTATCCGGGCCTGGATATTTCTGAGCTTCCCAGTCGAGCATGCAGGTCCTCGGTGTTCTTGCAGGGAATAGGGTGCCCACGAGAGTTACTACGTGTCTTCATAAGCGTACTAACGTTCAAAGAAAGCAGAACTGCAACTCATGTCTCCAGGAAACTGCTCCACGCTTCGGCTTCAGCAGGGCTCTTCAAGGCTTTACCTTGAGGAAACGACTCACGTCAAGTTTCCTTTGAGCTCTAGAGCGTCTCAGGTGGAGCTCCCACCCAGGCTACGAAAGCACCCTGTTGATTTAGAGAAAACTCGTTCCCTTCCCAGAGCCCTGCCTACAGTGACTAGAGAGCCGTCCAAAACACTGGTATTTAGGTAGCTTCAAGGCAGCATGAATGGAGCTTTCAAAATGGGAAAGCAAGCCTTGTGCCATCAGGTCTCCGTTTCCAGTGAACACGCAGCCTACCCCCTTGTGATTTCTACCAAGTAAATATTCTCTCAAACTACACAATGGTCCCTTCCCTGAAGAATGTTTTCTTGGCACGGAGTTCTGCATGTAGGGAACTGCCTCTCCCAAGGAACGCTTTGGTAACGCTATCGGGGCTTAGGTTCTTCTAAAACCCTGCAGTGTAAGAGGAAGAACTGTGCTTTGGTTACAGGAGGTACGCAAGCCGAGTTTCTCCTGTAAGTATGGGGTCTGAAGGTATGACTTTGTAGAAGGAATGCGAAGCAGTTTTGATTTCTCAGTGCCGCTCAGCCTAGGGCATTGAGGCAATTTGCATGACATGTTGGACATGAGAGAACAGATTACCTGGAGCTGTTGGAATGCTGAGGAAATGGAGCTCTCGAAAGGAAGAGTGCAGTGTGTTGCCCTACACTTAGCATACACAGAGTGACTGGGAAAGGTATCCGGGCCTGGATGTTTCTTAGCAACCCAGTGGAGCCTGCCGGTACTCGGTGTTCTTGCACGGAATAGGGTGCCCAGGCGAGATCCTAGGTGTCTTGAAAAGCGTACTAACGTTAAAAGAAAGGAGAACTGCAACTCATGTCTCAAGGAAATTTCTCCACGTTCCGCTTCAGAAGGGCTCTTCAAGGCTTTACCTTGAGGAAAGGACTCACGTCAAGTTTCCTTGTAGCTCTAGAGCGTTTCAGGAGGAGCTCCCACCCAGGCTATGAAAGCACCCTGTTGATTTAGAGAAAACTCGTTCCCTTCCCAGAGCCCTGCCTTCAGTGATTAGAGACCCGTCCAAAACACTGGTATTTTGGTAGCTTCAAGGCAGCATGAATGGAGCTTTCAAAATGGGAAAGCAAGCCTTGTGCCATCAGGTCTCCGTTTCCAGTGAACACGCAGCCTACCCCCTTGTGATTTCTACCAAGTAAATATTCCCTCAAACTACACAATGGTCCCTTCCCTGAAGAATGTTTTCTTGGCACGGAGTTCTGCATGTAGCGAACTGCCTCTCCCAAGGAACGCTTTGGTAACGCTATCGGGGCTTAGGCTCTTCTAAAACCCTGCAGTGTAAGAGGAAGAACTGTGCTTTGGTTACAGGAGGAACGCAAGCCGAGTTTCTCCTGTAAGTATGGGGTCTGAAGGTATGACTTTGTAGAAGGAATGCGAAGCAGTTTTGATTTCTCAGTGCCGCTCAGCCTAGGGCATTGAGGCAATTTGCATGACATGTAGGACGTGAGAGAACAGATTACCTGGAGCTGTTGGAGTGCTGAGGAAATGTAGCTCTCCCAAGGAAGAGTGCAGTGTGTTGCCCTACACTTAGCATACACAGCGTGACTGGGAATGGTATACGGGCCTGTATGTTTCTTAGCAACCCAGTGGAGCCTGCCAGTACCCGGTGTTCTTGCACGGAATAGGGTGCCCAGGGGAGATCCTAGGTGTCTTGAAAAGCGTACTAACGTTAAAAGAAAGGAGAACTGCAACTCACGTCTCAAGGAAACTTCTCCACGTTCCGCTTCAGCAGGGCTCTTCAAGGCTTTACCTTGTGGAAAGGACTCACGTCAAGGTTCCTTGTAGCTCTAGAGCGTCTCAGGAGGAGCTCCCACCCAGGCTATGAAAGCACCCTGTTGATTTAGAGAAAACTCGTTCCCTTCCCAGAGCCCTGCCTACAGTGACTAGAAACTCGTCCAAAACACTGGTATTTAGGTAGGTTCAAGGTGGCATGAATGGAGCTCTCAAAATGGGAAAGCAAACCTTCTGCCATCAGGTTCTCGTTTCCAGTGAACACGCAGCCTACCTCCTTGTGATTTCTACCAAGTTAATATACACTCTAGCGACACACTGGTCCCTTCCCTGAATAACGTGTTCATGGCACGGAGTTCTGCATGTAGCGAACTGCCTCTCCCAAGGAATGCTCTAGGTACGCTATAGGGGCTTAGCCTCTTCTAAAACCCTGCAGTGTAAGAGGAAGAACTGTGCTTTGGTTACAGCAGGAACGCAAGGCAACTTTCTCCTGTAAGTATGGGGTTTTAAGGTATGACTTTGTAGAAGGAATGTGAAACAGTATTGGTTTCTCAGTGCCGCTCAGCCTAGGGCATTGAGGCAGATATGCATGACATGTAGACGTGAGACAACAGATTGCCTGGAGCTGTTGGAGTGCTGAGGAAATCTAGCTCTCCCAAGGAGGCGTGCAGTGTGTTGCCCTACACTTTGCATATTGAGAGTGACTGGGAAAGGTTTCCGGGCCTGGATGTTTCTGAGCTTCCCAGTCGAGCATGCCGGTCCTCGGTGTTCTTGCAGGGAATAGGGTGCCCACGAGAGTTACTAGCTGTCTTCCAGAGCGTACTAACGTTCAAAGAAAGCAGAACTGCAACTCATGTCTCCAGGTAACTGCTCCACGCTTCGGCTTCAGCAGGGCTCTTCAAGGCTTTACCTTGAGGAAACGACTCACGTCAAGTTTCCTTTGAGCTCTAGAGCGTCTCAGGTGGAGCTCCCACCCAGGCTACGAAAGCACCCGGTTGATATAGAGAAAACTCGTTCCCATCCCAGAGCCCTGCCTACAGTGACTAGAGACCCGTCCAAAACACTGGTATTTAGGTAGGTTCAAGGCGGCATGAATGGAGCTCTCAAAATGGGAAAGCAAGCCTTGTGCCATCAGGTCCCCGTTTCGAGTGTACACGCAGCCTACCTCCTTGTGATTTCTACCAAGTTAATATACACTGTAGCGACACACTGGTCCCTTCCCTGAATAACGTGTTTTTGGCACGGAGTTCTGCATGTAGCGAACTGCCTCTCCCAAGGAATGCTCTAGGTACGCTATAGGGGCTTAGCCTCTTCTAAAACCCTGCAGTGTAAGAGGAAGAACTGTGCTTTGGTTACAGCAGGAACGCAAGGCAACTTCCTCCTGTAAGTATGGGGTCTTAAGGTATGACTTTGTAGAAGGAATGTGAAAGAGTATTGGTTTCTCAGTGCCGCTCAGCCTAGGGCATTGAGGCAGATATG
The DNA here is from genome assembly GCF_028564815.1 of Eubalaena glacialis. Lineage (NCBI taxonomy): Eukaryota > Metazoa > Chordata > Mammalia > Artiodactyla > Balaenidae > Eubalaena > Eubalaena glacialis. The sequence continues at coordinate 165,096,882 of NC_083719.1, read as the reverse complement.
CATGACATGTAGACGTGAGACAACAGATTGCCTGGAGCTGTTGGAGTGCTGAGGAAATCTAGCTCTCCCAAGGAGGCGTGCAGTGTGTTGCCCTACACTTAGCATATTGAGAGTGACTGGGAAAGGTTTCCGGGCCTGGATGTTTCTGAGCTTCCCAGTCGAGCATGCCGGTCCTCGGTGTTCTTGCAGGGAATAGGGTGCCCACGAGAGTTACTAGGTGTCTTCAAGAGCGTACTAACGTTCAAAGAAAGCAGAACTGCAACTCATGTCTCCAGGAAACTGCTCCACGCTTCGGCTTCAGCAGGACTCTTCAAGGCTTTACCTTGAGGAAACGACTCACGTCAAGTTTCCTTTGAGCTCTAGAGCGTCTCAGGTGGAGCTCCCACCCAGGCTACGAAAGCACCCTGTTGATATAGATAAAACTCGTTCCCATCCCAGAGCCCTGCCTACAGTGACTAGAGACCCGTCCAAAACACTGGTATTTAGGTAGCTTCAAGGCAGCATGAATGGAGCTTTCAAAATGGGAAAGCAAGCCTTGTGCCATCAGGTCTCCGTTTCCAGTGAACACGCAGCCTACCCCCTTGTGATTTCTACAAGTAAATATTCCCTCAAACTACACAATGGTCCCTTCCTTGAAGAATGTTTTCTTGGCACGGAGTTCTGCATGTAGCGAACTGCCTCTTCCAAGGAACGCTTTGGTAACGCTATCGGGGCTTAGGCTCTTCTAAAACCCTGCAGTGTAAGAGGAAGAACTGTGCTTTGGTTACAGGAGGAACGCAAGCCGAGTTTCTCCTGTAAGTATGGGGTCTGAAGGTATGACTTTGTAGAAGGAATGCGAAGCAGTTTTGATTTCTCAGTGCCGCTCAGCCTAGGGCATTGAGGCAATTTGCATGACATGTAGGACTTGAGAGAACAGATTACCTGGAGCTGTTGGAGTGCTGAGGAAATGTAGCTCTCGAAAGGAAGAGTGCAGTGTGTTGCCCTACACTTAGCATACACAGAGTGACTGGGAAAGGTATCCGGGCATGGATGTTTCTTAGCAACCCAGTGGAGCCTGCCGGTACTCGGTGTTCTTGCACGGAATAGGGTGCCCAGGCGAGATCCTAGGTGTCTTGAAAAGCGTACTAACGTTAAAAGAAAGGAGAACTACAACTCATGTCTCAAGGAAACTTCTCCACGTGCCGCTTCAGCAGGGCTCTTCAAGGCTTTACCTTGAGGAAAGGACTCACGTCAAGGTTCCTTGTAGCTCTAGAGCGTCTCAGGAGGAGCTCCCACCCAGGCTATGAAAGCACCCTGTTGATTTAGAGAAAACTCGTTCCCTTCCCAGAGCCCTGCCTACAGTGACTAGAAACTCGTCCAAAACACTGGTATTTAGGTAGGTTCTATGCGGAATGAATGGAGCTTTCAAAATGGGAAAGCAAGCCTTGTGCCATCAGGTCCCCGTTTCCAGTGAACACGCAGCCTACCTCCTTGTGATTTCTACCAAGTTAATATGCACTCTAGCGACACACTGGTCCCTTACCTGAATAACATGTTCTTGGCACGGAGTTCTGCATGTAGCGAACTGCCTCTCCCAAGGAATGCTCTAGGTACAATATAGGGGCTTAGCCTCTTCTAAAACCCTGCAGTGTAAGAGGAAGAACTGTGCTTTGGTTACAGCAGGAACGCAAGGCAACTTTCTCCTGTAAGTATGGGGTCTTAAGGTATGACTTTGTAGAAGGAATGTGAAAGAGTATTGGTTTCTCAGTGCCGCTCAGCCTAGGGCACTGAGGCAGATATGCATGACATGTAGACGTGAGACAACAGATTGCCTGGAGCTGTTGGAGTGCTGAGGAAATCTAGCTCTCCCAAGGAGGCGTGCAGTGTGTTGCCCTACACTTAGCATATTGAGAGTGACTGGGAAAGGTTTCCGGGCCTGGATGTTTCTGAGCTTCCCAGTCGAGCATGCCGGTCCTCGGTGTTCTTGCAGGGAATAGGGTATCCACGAGAGTTCCTAGGTGTCTTCAAGAGCGTACTAACGTTCAAAGAAGCAGAACTGCAACTCATGTCTCAAGGAAACTGCTCCACGCTTCGGGTTCAGCAGGGCTCTTCAAGGCTTTACGTTGAGGAAACGACTCACGTTAAGTTTCCTTTGAGCTCTAGAGCGTCTCAGGTGGAGCTCCCACCCAGGCTACGAAAGCACCCTGTTGATATAGAGAAAACTAGTTCCCATCCCAGAGCCCTGCCTACAGTGACTAGAGACCCGTCCAAAACAGTGGTATTTAGGTAGCTTCAAGGCAGCATGAATGGAGCTTTCAAAATGGGAAAGCAAGCCTTGTGCCATCCGGTCCCGTTTCCAGTGAACACGCAGCCTACCCCCTTGTGATTTCTACCAAGAAATATTCCCTCAAACTACACAATGGTCCCTTCCCTGAAGAATGTTTTCTTGGCACGGAGTTCTGCATGTAGCGAACTGCCTCTTCCAAGGAACGCTTTGGTAACGCTATCGGGGCTTAGGCTCTTCTAAAACCCTGCAGTGTAAGAGGAAGAACTGTGCTTTGGTTACAGGAGGAACGCAAGCCGAGTTTCTCCTGTAAGTATGGGGTCTGAAGGTATGACTTTGTAGAAGGAATGCGAAGCAGTTTTGATTTCTCAGTGCCGCTCAGCCTAGGGCATTGAGGCAATTTGCATGACATGTAGGACTTGGGAGAACAGATTACCTGGAGCTGTTGGAGTGCTGAGGAAATGTAGCTCTCGAAAGGAAGAGTGCAGTGTGTTGCCCTACACTTAGCATACACAGAGTGACTGGGAAAGGTATCCGGGCATGGATGTTTCTTAGCAACCCAGTGGAGCCTGCCGGTACTCGGTGTTCTTGCACGGAATAGGGTGCCCAGGCGAGATCCTAGGTGTCTTGAAAAGCGTACTAACGTTAAAAGAAAGGAGAACTACAACTCATGTCTCAAGGAAACTTCTCCACGTGCCGCTTCAGCAGGGCTCTTCAAGGCTTTACCTTGAGGAAAGGACTCACGTCAAGGTTCCTTGTAGCTCTAGAGCGTCTCAGGAGGAGCTCCCACCCAGGCTATGAAAGCACCCTGTTGATTTAGAGAAAACTCGTTCCCTTCCCAGAGCCCTGCCTACAGTGACTAGAAACTCGTCCAAAACACTGGTATTTAGGTAGGTTCTATGCGGAATGAATGGAGCTTTCAAAATGGGAAAGCAAGCCTTGTGCCATCAGGTCCCCGTTTCCAGTGAACACGCAGCCTACCTCCTTGTGATTTCTACCAAGTTAATATGCACTCTAGCGACACACTGGTCCCTTACCTGAATAACATGTTCTTGGCACGGAGTTCTGCATGTAGCGAACTGCCTCTCCCAAGGAATGCTCTAGGTACACTATAGGGGCTTAGCCTCTTCTAAAACCCTGCAGTGTAAGAGGAAGAACTGTGCTTTGGTTACAGCAGGAACGCAAGGCAACTTTCTCCTGTAAGTATGGGGTCTTAAGGTATGACTTTGTAGAAGGAATGTGAAAGAGTATTGGTTTCTCAGTGCCGCTCAGCCTAGGGCACTGAGGCAGATATGCATGACATGTAGACGTGAGACAACAGATTGCCTGGAGCTGTTGGAGTGCTGAGGAAATCTAGCTCTCCCAAGGAGGCGTGCAGTGTGTTGCCCTACACTTAGCATATTGAGAGTGACTGGGAAAGGTTTCCGGGCCTGGATGTTTCTGAGCTTCCCAGTCGAGCATGCCGGTCCTCGGTGTTCTTGCAGGGAATAGGGTATCCACGAGAGTTCCTAGGTGTCTTCAAGAGCGTACTAACGTTCAAAGAAGCAGAACTGCAACTCATGTCTCAAGGAAACTGCTCCACGCTTCGGGTTCAGCAGGGCTCTTCAAGGCTTTACGTTGAGGAAATGACTCACGTTAAGTTTCCTTTGAGCTCTAGAGCGTCTCAGGTGGAGCTCCCACCCAGGCTACGAAAGCACCCTGTTGATATAGAGAAAACTAGTTCCCATCCCAGAGCCCTGCCTACAGTGACTAGAGACCCGTCCAAAACAGTGGTATTTAGGTAGCTTCAAGGCAGCATGAATGGAGCTTTCAAAATGGGAAAGCAAGCCTTGTGCCATCCGGTCCCGTTTCCAGTGAACACGCAGCCTACCCCCTTGTGATTTCTACCAAGAAATATTCCCTCAAACTACACAATGGTCCCTTCCCTGAAGAATGTTTTCTTGGCACGGAGTTCTGCATGTAGCGAACTGCCTCTCCCAAGGAACGCTTTGGTAACGCTATCGGGGCTTAGGCTCTTCTAAAACCCTGCAGTGTAAGAGGAAGAACTGTGCTTTGGTTACAGGAGGAACGCCAGCCGAGTTTCTCCTGTAAGTATGGGGTCTGAAGGTATGACTTTGTAGAAGGAATGCGAAGCAGTTTTGATTTCTCAGTGCCGCTCAGCCTAGGGCATTGAGGCAATTTGCATGACATGTAGGACATGAGAGAACAGATTACCTGGAGCCGTTGGAGTGCTGAGGAAATGTAGCTCTCCCAAGGAAGAGTGCAGTGTGTTGCCCTACACTTAGCATACACAGAGAGACTGGGAAAGGTATCCGGGCCTGGATGTTTCTTAGCAACCCAGTGGAGCCTGCCGGTACTCGGTGTTCTTGCACGGAATAGGGTGCCCAGGCGAGATCCTAGGTGTCTTGAAAAGCGTAGTAACGTTAAAAGAAAGGAGAACTGCAACTCATGTCTCAAGGAAACTTCTCCACGTGCCGCTTCAGCAGGGCTCTTCAAGGCTTTACCTTCAGGAAACGACTCACGTCAAGTTTCCTTTGAGCTCTAGAGCGTCTCAGGTGGAGCTCCCACCCAGGCTACGAAAGCACCCGGTTGATATAGAGAAAACTCGTTCCCATCCCAGAGCCCTGCCTACAGTGACTAGAGACCCGTCCAAAACACTGGTATTTAGGTAGGTTCAAGGCGGCATGAATGGAGCTCTCAAAATGGGAAAGCAAGCCTTGTGCCATCAGGTCCCCGTTTCGAGTGTACACGCAGCCTACCTCCTTGTGATTTCTACCAAGTTAATATACACTCTAGCGACACACTGGTCCCTTCCCTGAATAACGTGTTCTTGGCACGGAGTTCTGCATGTAGCGAACTGCCTCTCCCAAGGAATGCTCTAGGTACGCTATAGGGGCTTAGCCTCTTCTAAAACCCTGCAGTGTAAGAGGAAGAACTGTGCTTTGGTTACAGCAGGAACGCAAGGCAACTTCCTCCTGTAAGTATGGGGTCTTAAGGTATGACTTTGTAGAAGGAATGTGAAAGAGTATTGGTTTCTCAGTGCCGCTCAGCCTAGGGCATTGAGGCAGATATGCATGACATGTAGACGTGAGACAACAGATTGCCTGGAGCTGTTGGAGTGCTGAGGAAATCTAGCTCTCCCAAGGAGGCGTGCAGTGTGTTGCCCTACACTTAGCATATTGAGAGTGACTGGGAAAGGTTTCCGGGCCTGGATGTTTCTGAGCTTCCCAGTCGAGCATGCCGGTCCTCGGTGTTCTTGCAGGGAATAGGGTGCCCACGAGAGTTACTAGGTGTCTTCAAGAGCGTACTAACGTTCAAAGAAAGCAGAACTGCAACTCATGTCTCCAGGAAACTGCTCCACGCTTCGGCTTCAGCAGGGCTCTTCAAGGCTTTACCTTGAGGAAACGACTCACGTCAAGTTTCCTTTGAGCTCTAGAGCGTCTCAGGTGGGCTCCCACCCAGGCTCCGAAAGCACCCTGTTGATATAGATAAAACTCGTTCCCATCCCAGAGCCCTGCCTACAGTGACTAGAGACCCGTCCAAAACACTGGTATTTAGGTAGCTTCAAGGCAGCATGAATGGAGCTTTCAAAATGGGAAAGCAAGCCTTGTGCCATCAGGTCTCCGTTTCCAGTGAACACGCAGCCTAACCCCTTGTGATTTCTACAAGTAAATATTCCCTCAAACTACACAATGGTCCCTTCCCTGAAGAATGTTTTCTTGGCACGGAGTTCTGCATGTAGCGAACTGCCTCTTCCAAGGAACGCTTTGGTAACGCTATCGGGGCTTAGGCTCTTCTAAAACCCTGCAGTGTAAGAGGAAGAACTGTGCTTTGGTTACAGGAGGAACGCAAGCCGAGTTTCTCCTGTAAGTATGGGGTCTGAAGGTATGACTTTGTAGAAGGAATGCGAAGCAGTTTTGATTTCTCAGTGCCGCTCAGCCTAGGGCATTGAGGCAATTTGCATGACATGTACTACGTGAGAGAACAGATTACCTGGAGCTGTTGGAGTGCTGAGGAAATGGAGCTCTCGAAAGGAAGAGTGCAGTGTGTTGCCCTACACTTAGCATACACAGAGTGACTGGGAAAGGTATCCGGGCCTGGATGTTTCTTAGCAACCCAGTGGAGCCTGCCGGTACTCGGTGTTCTTGCACGGAATAGGGTGCCCAGGCGAGATCCTAGGTGTCTTGAAAAGCGTACTAACGTTAAAAGAAAGGAGAACTGCAACTCATGTCTCAAGGAAATTTCTCCACGTTCCGCTTCAGCAGGGCTCTTCAAGGCTTTACCTTGAGGAAAGGACTCACGTCAAGTTTCCTTGTAGCTCTAGAGCGTCTCAGGAGGAGCTCCCACCCAGGCTATGAAAGCACCCTGTTGATTTAGAGAAAACTCGTTCCCTTCCCAGAGCCCTGCCTACAGTGACTAGAAACTCGTCCAAAACACTGGTATTTAGGTAGGTTCTAGGCGGCATGAATGGAGCTTTCAAAATGGGAAAGCAAGCCTTGTGCCATCAGGTCCCCGTTTCCAGTGAACACGCAGCCTACCTCCTTGTGATTTCTCCCAAGTTAATATGCACTCTAGCGACACACTGGTCCCTTACCTGAATAACGTGTTCTTGGCACGGAGTTCTGCATGTAGCGAACTGCCTCTCCCAAGGAATGCTCTAGGTACACTATAGGGGCTTAGCCTCTTCTAAAACCCTGCAGTGTAAGAGGAAGAACTGTGCTTTGTTTACAGCAGGAACGCAAGGCAACTTTCTCCTGTAAGTATGGGGTCTTAAGGTATGACTTTGTAGAAGGAATGTGAAAGAGTATTGGTTTCTCAGTGCCGCTTAGCCTAGGGCACTGAGGCAGATATGCATGGCATGTAGACGTGAGACAACAGATTTCCTGGAGCTGTTGGAGTGCTGAGGAAATCTAGCTCTCCCAAGGAGGTGTGCAGTGTGTTGCCCTACACTTAGCATATTGAGAGTGACTGGGAAAGGTTTCCGGGCCTGGATGTTTCTGAGCTTCCCAGTCGAGCATGCCGGTCCTCGGTGTTCTTGCAGGGAATAGGGTGCCCACGAGAGTTACTAGGTGTCTTCAAGAGCGTACTAACGTTAAAAGAAAGCAGAACTGCAACTCATGTCTCCAGGAAACTGCTCCACGCTTCGGCTTCAGCAGGGCTCTTCAAGGCTTTACCTTGAGGAAACGACTCACGTCAAGTTTCCTTTGAGCTCTAGAGCGTCTCAGGTGGAGCTCCCACCCAGGCTACGAAAGCACCCTGTTGATTTAGAGAAAACTCGTTCCCTTCCCTGAGCTCTGCCTACAGTGACTAGAGACCCGTCCAAAACACTGGTATTTAGGTAGCTTCAAGGCAGCATGAATGGAGCTTTCAAAATGGGAAAGCAAGCCTTGTGCCATCCGGTCTCCGTTTCCAGTGAACACACAGCCTACCCCCTTGTGATTTCTACCAAGAAATATTCCCTCAAACTACACAATGGTCCCTTCCCTGAAGAATGTTTTCTTGGCACGGAGTTCTACATGTAGCGAACTGCCTCTCCCAAGGAACGCTTTGGTAACGCTATCGGGGCTTAGGCTCTTCTAAAACCCTGCAGTGTAAGAGGAAGAACTGTGCTTTGGTTACAGGAGGAACACCAGCCGAGTTTCTCCTGTAAGTATGGGGTCTGAAGGTATGACTTTGTAGAAGGAATGCGAAGCAGTTTTGATTTCTCAGTGCCGCTCAGCCTAGGGCATTGAGGCAATTTGCATGACATGTAGGACATGAGAGAACAGATTACCTGGAGCCGTTGGAGTGCTGAGGAAATGTAGCTCTCCCAAGGAAGAGTGCAGTGTGTTGCCCTACACTTAGCATACACAGAGAGACTGGGAAAGGTATCCGGGCCTGGATGTTTCTTAGCAACCCAGTGGAGCCTGCCGGTACTCGGTGTTCTTGCACGGAATAGGGTGCCCAGGCGAGATCCTAGGTGTCTTGAAAAGCGTAGTAACGTTAAAAGAAAGGAGAACTGCAACTCATGTCTCAAGGAAACTTCTCCACGTGCCGCTTCAGCAGGGCTCTTCAAGGCTTTACCTTCAGGAAAGGACTCACGTCAAGTTTCCTTGTAGCTCTAGAGCGTCTCAGGAGGAGCTCCCACCCAGGCTATGAAAGCACCCTGTTGATTTAGAGAAAACTCGTTCCCTTCCCAGAGCCCTGCCTACAGTGACTAGAAACTCGTCCAAAACACTGGTATTTAGGTAGGTTCATGGCGGCATGAATGGAGCTCTCAAAATGGGAAAGCAAGCCTTGTGCCATCAGGTCCCCGTTTCCAGTGAACACGCAGCCTATCTCCTTGTGATTTCTACCAAGTTAATATACACTCTAGCGACACACTGGTCCCTTCCCTGAATAACGTGTTCTTGGCACGGAGTTCTGCATGTAGCGAACTGCCTCTCCCAAGGAATGCTCTAGGTACGCTATAGGGGCTTAGCCTCTTCTAAAACCCTGCAGTGTAAGAGGAAGAACTGTGCTTTGGTTACAGCAGGAACGCAAGGCAACTTTCTCCTGTAAGTATGGGGTCTTAAGGTATGACTTTGTAGAAGGAATGTGAAAGAGTATTGGTTTCTCAGTGCCGCTCAGCCTAGGGCATTGAGGCAGATATGCATGACATGTAGACGTGAGACAACAGATTGCCTGGAGCTGTTGGAGTGCTGAGGAAATCTAGCTCTCCCAAGGAGGCGTGCAGTGTGTTGCCCTACACTTAGCATATTGAGAGTGACTGGGAAAGGTTTCCGGGCCTGGATGTTTCTGAGGTTCCCAGTCGAGCATGCCGGTCCTCGGTGTTCTTGCAGGGAATAGGGTGCCCACGAGAGTTACTAGGTGTCTTCAAGAGCGTACTAACGTTCAAAGAAAGCAGAACTGCAACTCATGTCTCCAGGAAACTGCTCCACGCTTCGGCTTCAGCAGGGCTCTTCAAGGCTTTACCTTGAGGAAACGACTCACGTCAAGTTTCCTTTGAGCTCTAGAGCGTCTCAGGTGGGCTCCCACCCAGGCTCCGAAAGCACCCTGTTGATATAGATAAAACTCGTTCCCATCCCAGAGCCCTGCCTACAGTGACTAGAGACCCGTCCAAAACACTGGTATTTAGGTAGCTTCAAGGCAGCATGAATGGAGCTTTCAAAATGGGAAAGCAAGCCTTGTGCCATCAGGTCTCCGTTTCCAGTGAACACGCAGCCTACCCCCTTGTGATTTCTACAAGTAAATATTCCCTCAAACTACACAATGGTCCCTTCCCTGAAGAATGTTTTCTTGGCACGGAGTTCTGCATGTAGCGAACTGCCTCTTCCAAGGAACGCTTTGGTAACGCTATCGGGGCTTAGGCTCTTCTAAAACCCTGCAGTGTAAGAGGAAGAACTGTGCTTTGGTTACAGGAGGAACGCAAGCCGAGTTTCTCCTGTAAGTATGGGGTCTGAAGGTATGACTTTGTAGAAGGAATGCGAAGCAGTTTTGATTTCTCAGTGCCGCTCAGCCTAGGGCATTGAGGCAATTTGCATGACATGTAGGACGTGAGAGAACAGATTACCTGGAGCTGTTGGAGTGCTGAGGAAATGTAGCTCTCGAAAGGAAGAGTGCAGTGTGTTGCCCTACACTTAGCATACACAGAGTGACTGGGAAAGGTATCCGGGCCTGGATGTTTCTTAGCAACCCAGTGGAGCCTGCCGGTACTCGGTGTTCTTGCACGGAATAGGGTGCCCAGGCGAGATCCTAGGTGTCTTGAAAAGCGTACTAACGTTAAAAGAAAGGAGAACTGCAACTCATGTCTCAAGGAAATTTCTCCACGTTCCGCTTCAGAAGGGCTCTTCAAGGCTTTACCTTGAGGAAAGGACTCACGTCAAGTTTCCTTGTAGCTCTAGAGCGTTTCAGGAGGAGCTCCCACCCAGGCTATGAAAGCACCCTGTTGATTTAGAGAAAACTCGTTCCCTTCCCAGAGCCCTGCCTTCAGTGATTAGAGACCCGTCCAAAACACTGGTATTTTGGTAGCTTCAAGGCAGCATGAATGGAGCTTTCAAAATGGGAAAGCAAGCCTTGTGCCATCAGGTCTCCGTTTCCAGTGAACACGCAGCCTACCCCCTTGTGATTTCTACCAAGTAAATATTCCCTCAAACTACACAATGGTCCCTTCCCTGAAGAATGTTTTCTTGGCACGGAGTTCTGCATGTAGCGAACTGCCTCTCCCAAGGAACGCTTTGGTAACGCTATCGGGGCTTAGGCTCTTCTAAAACCCTGCAGTGTAAGAGGAAGAACTGTGCTTTGGTTACAGGAGGAACGCAAGCCGAGTTTCTCCTGTAAGTATGGGGTCTGAAGGTATGACTTTGTAGAAGGAATGCGAAGCAGTTTTGATTTCTCAGTGCCGCTCAGCCTAGGGCATTGAGGCAATTTGCATGACATGTAGGACGTGAGAGAACAGATTACCTGGAGCTGTTGGAGTGCTGAGGAAATGTAGCTCTCCCAAGGAAGAGTGCAGTGTGTTGCCCTACACTTAGCATACACAGCGTGACTGGGAATGGTATACGGGCCTGTATGTTTCTTAGCAACCCAGTGGAGCCTGCCAGTACCCGGTGTTCTTGCACGGAATAGGGTGCCCAGGGGAGATCCTAGGTGTCTTGAAAAGCGTACTAACGTTAAAAGAAAGGAGAACTGCAACTCACGTCTCAAGGAAACTTCTCCACGTTCCGCTTCAGCAGGGCTCTTCAAGGCTTTACCTTGTGGAAAGGACTCACGTCAAGGTTCCTTGTAGCTCTAGAGCGTCTCAGGAGGAGCTCCCACCCAGGCTATGAAAGCACCCTGTTGATTTAGAGAAAACTCGTTCCCTTCCCAGAGCCCTGCCTACAGTGACTAGAAACTCGTCCAAAACACTGGTATTTAGGTAGGTTCAAGGTGGCATGAATGGAGCTCTCAAAATGGGAAAGCAAACCTTCTGCCATCAGGTTCTCGTTTCCAGTGAACACGCAGCCTACCTCCTTGTGATTTCTACCAAGTTAATATACACTCTAGCGACACACTGGTCCCTTCCCTGAATAACGTGTTCATGGCACGGAGTTCTGCATGTAGCGAACTGCCTCTCCCAAGGAATGCTCTAGGTACGCTATAGGGGCTTAGCCTCTTCTAAAACCCTGCAGTGTAAGAGGAAGAACTGTGCTTTGGTTACAGCAGGAACGCAAGGCAACTTTCTCCTGTAAGTATGGGGTTTTAAGGTATGACTTTGTAGAAGGAATGTGAAACAGTATTGGTTTCTCAGTGCCGCTCAGCCTAGGGCATTGAGGCAGATATGCATGACATGTAGACGTGAGACAACAGATTGCCTGGAGCTGTTGGAGTGCTGAGGAAATCTAGCTCTCCCAAGGAGGCGTGCAGTGTGTTGCCCTACACTTTGCATATTGAGAGTGACTGGGAAAGGTTTCCGGGCCTGGATGTTTCTGAGCTTCCCAGTCGAGCATGCCGGTCCTCGGTGTTCTTGCAGGGAATAGGGTGCCCACGAGAGTTACTAGGTGTCTTCCAGAGCGTACTAACGTTCAAAGAAAGCAGAACTGCAACTCATGTCTCCAGGTAACTGCTCCACGCTTCGGCTTCAGCAGGGCTCTTCAAGGCTTTACCTTGAGGAAACGACTCACGTCAAGTTTCCTTTGAGCTCTAGAGCGTCTCAGGTGGAGCTCCCACCCAGGCTACGAAAGCACCCGGTTGATATAGAGAAAACTCGTTCCCATCCCAGAGCCCTGCCTACAGTGACTAGAGACCCGTCCAAAACACTGGTATTTAGGTAGGTTCAAGGCGGCATGAATGGAGCTCTCAAAATGGGAAAGCAAGCCTTGTGCCATCAGGTCCCCGTTTCGAGTGTACACGCAGCCTACCTCCTTGTGATTTCTACCAAGTTAATATACACTGTAGCGACACACTGGTCCCTTCCCTGAATAACGTGTTTTTGGCACGGAGTTCTGCATGTAGCGAACTGCCTCTCCCAAGGAATGCTCTAGGTACGCTATAGGGGCTTAGCCTCTTCTAAAACCCTGCAGTGTAAGAGGAAGAACTGTGCTTTGGTTACAGCAGGAACGCAAGGCAACTTCCTCCTGTAAGTATGGGGTCTTAAGGTATGACTTTGTAGAAGGAATGTGAAAGAGTATTGGTTTCTCAGTGCCGCTCAGCCTAGGGCATTGAGGCAGATATGCATGACATGTAGACGTGAGACAACAGATTGCCTGGAGCTGTTGGAGTGCTGAGGAAATCTAGCTCTCCCAAGGAGGCGTGCAGTGTGTTGCCCTACACTTAGCATATTGAGAGTGACTGGGAAAGGTTTCCGGGCCTGGATGTTTCTGAGCTTCCCAGTCGAGCATGCCGGTCCTCGGTGTTCTTGCAGGGAATAGGGTGCCCACGAGAGTTACTAGGTGTCTTCAAGAGCGTACTAACGTTCAAAGAAAGCAGAACTGCAACTCATGTCTCCAGGAAACTGCTCCACGCTTCGGCTTCAGCAGGACTCTTCAAGGCTTTACCTTGAGGAAACGACTCACGTCAAGTTTCCTTTGAGCTCTAGAGCGTCTCAGGTGGAGCTCCCACCCAGGCTACGAAAGCACCCTGTTGATATAGATAAAACTCGTTCCCATCCCAGAGCCCTGCCTACAGTGACTAGAGACCCGTCCAAAACACTGGTATTTAGGTAGCTTCAAGGCAGCATGAATGGAGCTTTCAAAATGGGAAAGCAAGCCTTGTGCCATCAGGTCTCCGTTTCCAGTGAACACGCAGCCTACCCCCTTGTGATTTCTACAAGTAAATATTCCCTCAAACTACACAATGGTCCCTTCCTTGAAGAATGTTTTCTTGGCACGGAGTTCTGCATGTAGCGAACTGCCTCTTCCAAGGAACGCTTTGGTAACGCTATCGGGGCTTAGGCTCTTCTAAAACCCTGCAGTGTAAGAGGAAGAACTGTGCTTTGGTTACAGGAGGAACGCAAGCCGAGTTTCTCCTGTAAGTATGGGGTCTGAAGGTATGACTTTGTAGAAGGAATGCGAAGCAGTTTTGATTTCTCAGTGCCGCTCAGCCTAGGGCATTGAGGCAATTTGCATGACATGTAGGACTTGAGAGAACAGATTACCTGGAGCTGTTGGAGTGCTGAGGAAATGTAGCTCTCGAAAGGAAGAGTGCAGTGTGTTGCCCTACACTTAGCATACACAGAGTGACTGGGAAAGGTATCCGGGCATGGATGTTTCTTAGCAACCCAGTGGAGCCTGCCGGTACTCGGTGTTCTTGCACGGAATAGGGTGCCCAGGCGAGATCCTAGGTGTCTTGAAAAGCGTACTAACGTTAAAAGAAAGGAGAACTACAACTCATGTCTCAAGGAAACTTCTCCACGTGCCGCTTCAGCAGGGCTCTTCAAGGCTTTACCTTGAGGAAAGGACTCACGTCAAGGTTCCTTGTAGCTCTAGAGCGTCTCAGGAGGAGCTCCCACCCAGGCTATGAAAGCACCCTGTTGATTTAGAGAAAACTCGTTCCCTTCCCTGAGCTCTGCCTACAGTGACTAGAGACCCGTCCAAAACACTGGTATTTAGGTAGCTTCAAGGCAGCATGAATGGAGCTTTCAAAATGGGAAAGCAAGCCTTGTGCCATCCGGTCTCCGTTTCCAGTGAACACACAGCCTACCCCCTTGTGATTTCTACCAAGAAATATTCCCTCAAACTACACAATGGTCCCTTCCCTGAAGAATGTTTTCTTGGCACGGAGTTCTACATGTAGCGAACTGCCTCTCCCAAGGAACGCTTTGGTAACGCTATCGGGGCTTAGGCTCTTCTAAAACCCTGCAGTGTAAGAGGAAGAACTGTGCTTTGGTTACAGGAGGAACACCAGCCGAGTTTCTCCTGTAAGTATGGGGTCTGAAGGTATGACTTTGTAGAAGGAATGCGAAGCAGTTTTGATTTCTCAGTGCCGCTCAGCCTAGGGCATTGAGGCAATTTGCATGACATGTAGGACATGAGAGAACAGATTACCTGGAGCCGTTGGAGTGCTGAGGAAATGTAGCTCTCCCAAGGAAGAGTGCAGTGTGTTGCCCTACACTTAGCATACACAGAGAGACTGGGAAAGGTATCCGGGCCTGGATGTTTCTTAGCAACCCAGTGGAGCCTGCCGGTACTCGGTGTTCTTGCACGGAATAGGGTGCCCAGGCGAGATCCTAGGTGTCTTGAAAAGCGTAGTAACGTTAAAAGAAAGGAGAACTGCAACTCATGTCTCAAGGAAACTTCTCCACGTGCCGCTTCAGCAGGGCTCTTCAAGGCTTTACCTTCAGGAAAGGACTCACGTCAAGTTTCCTTGTAGCTCTAGAGCGTCTCAGGAGGAGCTCCCACCCAGGCTATGAAAGCACCCTGTTGATTTAGAGAAAACTCGTTCCCTTCCCAGAGCCCTGCCTACAGTGACTAGAAACTCGTCCAAAACACTGGTATTTAGGTAGGTTCATGGCGGCATGAATGGAGCTCTCAAAATGGGAAAGCAAGCCTTGTGCCATCAGGTCCCCGTTTCCAGTGAACACGCAGCCTATCTCCTTGTGATTTCTACCAAGTTAATATACACTCTAGCGACACACTGGTCCCTTCCCTGAATAACGTGTTCTTGGCACGGAGTTCTGCATGTAGCGAACTGCCTCTCCCAAGGAATGCTCTAGGTACGCTATAGGGGCTTAGCCTCTTCTAAAACCCTGCAGTGTAAGAGGAAGAACTGTGCTTTGGTTACAGCAGGAACGCAAGGCAACTTTCTCCTGTAAGTATGGGGTCTTAAGGTATGACTTTGTAGAAGGAATGTGAAAGAGTATTGGTTTCTCAGTGCCGCTCAGCCTAGGGCATTGAGGCAGATATGCATGACATGTAGACGTGAGACAACAGATTGCCTGGAGCTGTTGGAGTGCTGAGGAAATCTAGCTCTCCCAAGGAGGCGTGCAGTGTGTTGCCCTACACTTAGCATATTGAGAGTGACTGGGAAAGGTTTCCGGGCCTGGATGTTTCTGAGCTTCCCAGTCGAGCATGCCGGTCCTCGGTGTTCTTGCAGGGAATAGGGTGCCCACGAGAGTTACTAGGTGTCTTCAAGAGCGTACTAACGTTCAAAGAAAGCAGAACTGCAACTCATGTCTCCAGGAAACTGCTCCACGCTTCGGCTTCAGCAGGGCTCTTCAAGGCTTTACCTTGAGGAAACGACTCACGTCAAGTTTCCTTTGAGCTCTAGAGCGTCTCAGGTGGGCTCCCACCCAGGCTCCGAAAGCACCCTGTTGATATAGATAAAACTCGTTCCCATCCCAGAGCCCTGCCTACAGTGACTAGAGACCCGTCCAAAACACTGGTATTTAGGTAGCTTCAAGGCAGCATGAATGGAGCTTTCAAAATGGGAAAGCAAGCCTTGTGCCATCAGGTCTCCGTTTCCAGTGAACACGCAGCCTACCCCCTTGTGATTTCTACAAGTAAATATTCCCTCAAACTACACAATGGTCCCTTCCCTGAAGAATGTTTTCTTGGCACGGAGTTCTGCATGTAGCGAACTGCCTCTTCCAAGGAACGCTTTGGTAACGCTATCGGGGCTTAGGCTCTTCTAAAACCCTGCAGTGTAAGAGGAAGAACTGTGCTTTGGTTACAGGAGGAACGCAAGCCGAGTTTCTCCTGTAAGTATGGGGTCTGAAGGTATGACTTTGTAGAAGGAATGCGAAGCAGTTTTGATTTCTCAGTGCCGCTCAGCCTAGGGCATTGAGGCAATTTGCATGACATGTAGGACGTGAGAGAACAGATTACCTGGAGCTGTTGGAGTGCTGAGGAAATGTAGCTCTCGAAAGGAAGAGTGCAGTGTGTTGCCCTACACTTAGCATACACAGAGTGACTGGGAAAGGTATCCGGGCCTGGATGTTTCTTAGCAACCCAGTGGAGCCTGCCGGTACTCGGTGTTCTTGCACGGAATAGGGTGCCCAGGCGAGATCCTAGGTGTCTTGAAAAGCGTACTAACGTTAAAAGAAAGGAGAACTGCAACTCATGTCTCAAGGAAATTTCTCCACGTTCCGCTTCAGAAGGGCTCTTCAAGGCTTTACCTTGAGGAAAGGACTCACGTCAAGTTTCCTTGTAGCTCTAGAGCGTTTCAGGAGGAGCTCCCACCCAGGCTATGAAAGCACCCTGTTGATTTAGAGAAAACTCGTTCCCTTCCCAGAGCCCTGCCTTCAGTGATTAGAGACCCGTCCAAAACACTGGTATTTTGGTAGCTTCAAGGCAGCATGAATGGAGCTTTCAAAATGGGAAAGCAAGCCTTGTGCCATCAGGTCTCCGTTTCCAGTGAACACGCAGCCTACCCCCTTGTGATTTCTACCAAGTAAATATTCCCTCAAACTACACAATGGTCCCTTCCCTGAAGAATGTTTTCTTGGCACGGAGTTCTGCATGTAGCGAACTGCCTCTCCCAAGGAACGCTTTGGTAACGCTATCGGGGCTTAGGCTCTTCTAAAACCCTGCAGTGTAAGAGGAAGAACTGTGCTTTGGTTACAGGAGGAACGCAAGCCGAGTTTCTCCTGTAAGTATGGGGTCTGAAGGTATGACTTTGTAGAAGGAATGCGAAGCAGTTTTGATTTCTCAGTGCCGCTCAGCCTAGGGCATTGAGGCAATTTGCATGACATGTAGGACGTGAGAGAACAGATTACCTGGAGCTGTTGGAGTGCTGAGGAAATGTAGCTCTCCCAAGGAAGAGTGCAGTGTGTTGCCCTACACTTAGCATACACAGCGTGACTGGGAATGGTATACGGGCCTGTATGTTTCTTAGCAACCCAGTGGAGCCTGCCAGTACCCGGTGTTCTTGCACGGAATAGGGTGCCCAGGGGAGATCCTAGGTGTCTTGAAAAGCGTACTAACGTTAAAAGAAAGGAGAACTGCAACTCACGTCTCAAGGAAACTTCTCCACGTTCCGCTTCAGCAGGGCTCTTCAAGGCTTTACCTTGTGGAAAGGACTCACGTCAAGGTTCCTTGTAGCTCTAGAGCGTCTCAGGAGGAGCTCCCACCCAGGCTATGAAAGCACCCTGTTGATTTAGAGAAAACTCGTTCCCTTCCCAGAGCCCTGCCTACAGTGACTAGAAACTCGTCCAAAACACTGGTATTTAGGTAGGTTCAAGGTGGCATGAATGGAGCTCTCAAAATGGGAAAGCAAACCTTCTGCCATCAGGTTCTCGTTTCCAGTGAACACGCAGCCTACCTCCTTGTGATTTCTACCAAGTTAATATACACTCTAGCGACACACTGGTCCCTTCCCTGAATAACGTGTTCATGGCACGGAGTTCTGCATGTAGCGAACTGCCTCTCCCAAGGAATGCTCTAGGTACGCTATAGGGGCTTAGCCTCTTCTAAAACCCTGCAGTGTAAGAGGAAGAACTGTGCTTTGGTTACAGCAGGAACGCAAGGCAACTTTCTCCTGTAAGTATGGGGTTTTAAGGTATGACTTTGTAGAAGGAATGTGAAACAGTATTGGTTTCTCAGTGCCGCTCAGCCTAGGGCATTGAGGCAGATATGCATGACATGTAGACGTGAGACAACAGATTGCCTGGAGCTGTTGGAGTGCTGAGGAAATCTAGCTCTCCCAAGGAGGCGTGCAGTGTGTTGCCCTACACTTTGCATATTGAGAGTGACTGGGAAAGGTTTCCGGGCCTGGATGTTTCTGAGCTTCCCAGTCGAGCATGCCGGTCCTCGGTGTTCTTGCAGGGAATAGGGTGCCCACGAGAGTTACTAGGTGTCTTCCAGAGCGTACTAACGTTCAAAGAAAGCAGAACTGCAACTCATGTCTCCAGGTAACTGCTCCACGCTTCGGCTTCAGCAGGGCTCTTCAAGGCTTTACCTTGAGGAAACGACTCACGTCAAGTTTCCTTTGAGCTCTAGAGCGTCTCAGGTGGAGCTCCCACCCAGGCTACGAAAGCACCCGGTTGATATAGAGAAAACTCGTTCCCATCCCAGAGCCCTGCCTACAGTGACTAGAGACCCGTCCAAAACACTGGTATTTAGGTAGGTTCAAGGCGGCATGAATGGAGCTCTCAAAATGGGAAAGCAAGCCTTGTGCCATCAGGTCCCCGTTTCGAGTGTACACGCAGCCTACCTCCTTGTGATTTCTACCAAGTTAATATACACTGTAGCGACACACTGGTCCCTTCCCTGAATAACGTGTTTTTGGCACGGAGTTCTGCATGTAGCGAACTGCCTCTCCCAAGGAATGCTCTAGGTACGCTATAGGGGCTTAGCCTCTTCTAAAACCCTGCAGTGTAAGAGGAAGAACTGTGCTTTGGTTACAGCAGGAACGCAAGGCAACTTCCTCCTGTAAGTATGGGGTCTTAAGGTATGACTTTGTAGAAGGAATGTGAAAGAGTATTGGTTTCTCAGTGCCGCTCAGCCTAGGGCATTGAGGCAGATATGCATGACATGTAGACGTGAGACAACAGATTGCCTGGAGCTGTTGGAGTGCTGAGGAAATCTAGCTCTCCCAAGGAGGCGTGCAGTGTGTTGCCCTACACTTAGCATATTGAGAGTGACTGGGAAAGGTTTCCGGGCCTGGATGTTTCTGAGCTTCCCAGTCGAGCATGCCGGTCCTCGGTGTTCTTGCAGGGAATAGGGTGCCCACGAGAGTTACTAGGTGTCTTCAAGAGCGTACTAACGTTCAAAGAAAGCAGAACTGCAACTCATGTCTCCAGGAAACTGCTCCACGCTTCGGCTTCAGCAGGACTCTTCAAGGCTTTACCTTGAGGAAACGACTCACGTCAAGTTTCCTTTGAGCTCTAGAGCGTCTCAGGTGGAGCTCCCACCCAGGCTACGAAAGCACCCTGTTGATATAGATAAAACTCGTTCCCATCCCAGAGCCCTGCCTACAGTGACTAGAGACCCGTCCAAAACACTGGTATTTAGGTAGCTTCAAGGCAGCATGAATGGAGCTTTCAAAATGGGAAAGCAAGCCTTGTGCCATCAGGTCTCCGTTTCCAGTGAACACGCAGCCTACCCCCTTGTGATTTCTACAAGTAAATATTCCCTCAAACTACACAATGGTCCCTTCCTTGAAGAATGTTTTCTTGGCACGGAGTTCTGCATGTAGCGAACTGCCTCTTCCAAGGAACGCTTTGGTAACGCTATCGGGGCTTAGGCTCTTCTAAAACCCTGCAGTGTAAGAGGAAGAACTGTGCTTTGGTTACAGGAGGAACGCAAGCCGAGTTTCTCCTGTAAGTATGGGGTCTGAAGGTATGACTTTGTAGAAGGAATGCGAAGCAGTTTTGATTTCTCAGTGCCGCTCAGCCTAGGGCATTGAGGCAATTTGCATGACATGTAGGACTTGAGAGAACAGATTACCTGGAGCTGTTGGAGTGCTGAGGAAATGTAGCTCTCGAAAGGAAGAGTGCAGTGTGTTGCCCTACACTTAGCATACACAGAGTGACTGGGAAAGGTATCCGGGCATGGATGTTTCTTAGCAACCCAGTGGAGCCTGCCGGTACTCGGTGTTCTTGCACGGAATAGGGTGCCCAGGCGAGATCCTAGGTGTCTTGAAAAGCGTACTAACGTTAAAAGAAAGGAGAACTACAACTCATGTCTCAAGGAAACTTCTCCACGTGCCGCTTCAGCAGGGCTCTTCAAGGCTTTACCTTGAGGAAAGGACTCACGTCAAGGTTCCTTGTAGCTCTAGAGCGTCTCAGGAGGAGCTCCCACCCAGGCTATGAAAGCACCCTGTTGATTTAGAGAAAACTCGTTCCCTTCCCAGAGCCCTGCCTACAGTGACTAGAAACTCGTCCAAAACACTGGTATTTAGGTAGGTTCTATGCGGAATGAATGGAGCTTTCAAAATGGGAAAGCAAGCCTTGTGCCATCAGGTCCCCGTTTCCAGTGAACACGCAGCCTACCTCCTTGTGATTTCTACCAAGTTAATATGCACTCTAGCGACACACTGGTCCCTTACCTGAATAACATGTTCTTGGCACGGAGTTCTGCATGTAGCGAACTGCCTCTCCCAAGGAATGCTCTAGGTACAATATAGGGGCTTAGCCTCTTCTAAAACCCTGCAGTGTAAGAGGAAGAACTGTGCTTTGGTTACAGCAGGAACGCAAGGCAACTTTCTCCTGTAAGTATGGGGTCTTAAGGTATGACTTTGTAGAAGGAATGTGAAAGAGTATTGGTTTCTCAGTGCCGCTCAGCCTAGGGCACTGAGGCAGATATGCATGACATGTAGACGTGAGACAACAGATTGCCTGGAGCTGTTGGAGTGCTGAGGAAATCTAGCTCTCCCAAGGAGGCGTGCAGTGTGTTGCCCTACACTTAGCATATTGAGAGTGACTGGGAAAGGTTTCCGGGCCTGGATGTTTCTGAGCTTCCCAGTCGAGCATGCCGGTCCTCGGTGTTCTTGCAGGGAATAGGGTATCCACGAGAGTTCCTAGGTGTCTTCAAGAGCGTACTAACGTTCAAAGAAGCAGAACTGCAACTCATGTCTCAAGGAAACTGCTCCACGCTTCGGGTTCAGCAGGGCTCTTCAAGGCTTTACGTTGAGGAAACGACTCACGTTAAGTTTCCTTTGAGCTCTAGAGCGTCTCAGGTGGAGCTCCCACCCAGGCTACGAAAGCACCCTGTTGATATAGAGAAAACTAGTTCCCATCCCAGAGCCCTGCCTACAGTGACTAGAGACCCGTCCAAAACAGTGGTATTTAGGTAGCTTCAAGGCAGCATGAATGGAGCTTTCAAAATGGGAAAGCAAGCCTTGTGCCATCCGGTCCCGTTTCCAGTGAACACGCAGCCTACCCCCTTGTGATTTCTACCAAGAAATATTCCCTCAAACTACACAATGGTCCCTTCCCTGAAGAATGTTTTCTTGGCACGGAGTTCTGCATGTAGCGAACTGCCTCTTCCAAGGAACGCTTTGGTAACGCTATCGGGGCTTAGGCTCTTCTAAAACCCTGCAGTGTAAGAGGAAGAACTGTGCTTTGGTTACAGGAGGAACGCAAGCCGAGTTTCTCCTGTAAGTATGGGGTCTGAAGGTATGACTTTGTAGAAGGAATGCGAAGCAGTTTTGATTTCTCAGTGCCGCTCAGCCTAGGGCATTGAGGCAATTTGCATGACATGTAGGACTTGGGAGAACAGATTACCTGGAGCTGTTGGAGTGCTGAGGAAATGTAGCTCTCGAAAGGAAGAGTGCAGTGTGTTGCCCTACACTTAGCATACACAGAGTGACTGGGAAAGGTATCCGGGCATGGATGTTTCTTAGCAACCCAGTGGAGCCTGCCGGTACTCGGTGTTCTTGCACGGAATAGGGTGCCCAGGCGAGATCCTAGGTGTCTTGAAAAGCGTACTAACGTTAAAAGAAAGGAGAACTACAACTCATGTCTCAAGGAAACTTCTCCACGTGCCGCTTCAGCAGGGCTCTTCAAGGCTTTACCTTGAGGAAAGGACTCACGTCAAGGTTCCTTGTAGCTCTAGAGCGTCTCAGGAGGAGCTCCCACCCAGGCTATGAAAGCACCCTGTTGATTTAGAGAAAACTCGTTCCCTTCCCAGAGCCCTGCCTACAGTGACTAGAAACTCGTCCAAAACACTGGTATTTAGGTAGGTTCTATGCGGAATGAATGGAGCTTTCAAAATGGGAAAGCAAGCCTTGTGCCATCAGGTCCCCGTTTCCAGTGAACACGCAGCCTACCTCCTTGTGATTTCTACCAAGTTAATATGCACTCTAGCGACACACTGGTCCCTTACCTGAATAACATGTTCTTGGCACGGAGTTCTGCATGTAGCGAACTGCCTCTCCCAAGGAATGCTCTAGGTACACTATAGGGGCTTAGCCTCTTCTAAAACCCTGCAGTGTAAGAGGAAGAACTGTGCTTTGGTTACAGCAGGAACGCAAGGCAACTTTCTCCTGTAAGTATGGGGTCTTAAGGTATGACTTTGTAGAAGGAATGTGAAAGAGTATTGGTTTCTCAGTGCCGCTCAGCCTAGGGCACTGAGGCAGATATGCATGACATGTAGACGTGAGACAACAGATTGCCTGGAGCTGTTGGAGTGCTGAGGAAATCTAGCTCTCCCAAGGAGGCGTGCAGTGTGTTGCCCTACACTTAGCATATTGAGAGTGACTGGGAAAGGTTTCCGGGCCTGGATGTTTCTGAGCTTCCCAGTCGAGCATGCCGGTCCTCGGTGTTCTTGCAGGGAATAGGGTATCCACGAGAGTTCCTAGGTGTCTTCAAGAGCGTACTAACGTTCAAAGAAGCAGAACTGCAACTCATGTCTCAAGGAAACTGCTCCACGCTTCGGGTTCAGCAGGGCTCTTCAAGGCTTTACGTTGAGGAAATGACTCACGTTAAGTTTCCTTTGAGCTCTAGAGCGTCTCAGGTGGAGCTCCCACCCAGGCTACGAAAGCACCCTGTTGATATAGAGAAAACTAGTTCCCATCCCAGAGCCCTGCCTACAGTGACTAGAGACCCGTCCAAAACAGTGGTATTTAGGTAGCTTCAAGGCAGCATGAATGGAGCTTTCAAAATGGGAAAGCAAGCCTTGTGCCATCCGGTCCCGTTTCCAGTGAACACGCAGCCTACCCCCTTGTGATTTCTACCAAGAAATATTCCCTCAAACTACACAATGGTCCCTTCCCTGAAGAATGTTTTCTTGGCACGGAGTTCTGCATGTAGCGAACTGCCTCTCCCAAGGAACGCTTTGGTAACGCTATCGGGGCTTAGGCTCTTCTAAAACCCTGCAGTGTAAGAGGAAGAACTGTGCTTTGGTTACAGGAGGAACGCAAGCCGAGTTTCTCCTGTAAGTATGGGGTCTGAAGGTATGACTTTGTAGAAGGAATGCGAAGCAGTTTTGATTTCTCAGTGCCGCTCAGCCTAGGGCATTGAGGCAATTTGCATGACATGTAGGACTTGAGAGAACAGATTACCTGGAGCTGTTGGAGTGCTGAGGAAATGTAGCTCTCGAAAGGAAGAGTGCAGTGTGTTGCCCTACACTTAGCATACACAGAGTGACTGGGAAAGGTATCCGGGCATGGATGTTTCTTAGCAACCCAGTGGAGCCTGCCGGTACTCGGTGTTCTTGCACGGAATAGGGTGCCCAGGCGAGATCCTAGGTGTCTTGAAAAGCGTACTAACGTTAAAAGAAAGGAGAACTACAACTCATGTCTCAAGGAAACTTCTCCACGTGCCGCTTCAGCAGGGCTCTTCAAGGCTTTACCTTGAGGAAAGGACTCACGTCAAGGTTCCTTGTAGCTCTAGAGCGTCTCAGGAGGAGCTCCCACCCAGGCTATGAAAGCACCCTGTTGATTTAGAGAAAACTCGTTCCCTTCCCTGAGCTCTGCCTACAGTGACTAGAGACCCGTCCAAAACACTGGTATTTAGGTAGCTTCAAGGCAGCATGAATGGAGCTTTCAAAATGGGAAAGCAAGCCTTGTGCCATCCGGTCTCCGTTTCCAGTGAACACACAGCCTACCCCCTTGTGATTTCTACCAAGAAATATTCCCTCAAACTACACAATGGTCCCTTCCCTGAAGAATGTTTTCTTGGCACGGAGTTCTACATGTAGCGAACTGCCTCTCCCAAGGAACGCTTTGGTAACGCTATCGGGGCTTAGGCTCTTCTAAAACCCTGCAGTGTAAGAGGAAGAACTGTGCTTTGGTTACAGGAGGAACACCAGCCGAGTTTCTCCTGTAAGTATGGGGTCTGAAGGTATGACTTTGTAGAAGGAATGCGAAGCAGTTTTGATTTCTCAGTGCCGCTCAGCCTAGGGCATTGAGGCAATTTGCATGACATGTAGGACATGAGAGAACAGATTACCTGGAGCCGTTGGAGTGCTGAGGAAATGTAGCTCTCCCAAGGAAGAGTGCAGTGTGTTGCCCTACACTTAGCATACACAGAGAGACTGGGAAAGGTATCCGGGCCTGGATGTTTCTTAGCAACCCAGTGGAGCCTGCCGGTACTCGGTGTTCTTGCACGGAATAGGGTGCCCAGGCGAGATCCTAGGTGTCTTGAAAAGCGTAGTAACGTTAAAAGAAAGGAGAACTGCAACTCATGTCTCAAGGAAACTTCTCCACGTGCCGCTTCAGCAGGGCTCTTCAAGGCTTTACCTTCAGGAAAGGACTCACGTCAAGTTTCCTTGTAGCTCTAGAGCGTCTCAGGAGGAGCTCCCACCCAGGCTATGAAAGCACCCTGTTGATTTAGAGAAAACTCGTTCCCTTCCCAGAGCCCTGCCTACAGTGACTAGAAACTCGTCCAAAACACTGGTATTTAGGTAGGTTCATGGCGGCATGAATGGAGCTCTCAAAATGGGAAAGCAAGCCTTGTGCCATCAGGTCCCCGTTTCCAGTGAACACGCAGCCTATCTCCTTGTGATTTCTACCAAGTTAATATACACTCTAGCGACACACTGGTCCCTTCCCTGAATAACGTGTTCTTGGCACGGAGTTCTGCATGTAGCGAACTGCCTCTCCCAAGGAATGCTCTAGGTACGCTATAGGGGCTTAGCCTCTTCTAAAACCCTGCAGTGTAAGAGGAAGAACTGTGCTTTGGTTACAGCAGGAACGCAAGGCAACTTTCTCCTGTAAGTATGGGGTCTTAAGGTATGACTTTGTAGAAGGAATGTGAAAGAGTATTGGTTTCTCAGTGCCGCTCAGCCTAGGGCATTGAGGCAGATATGCATGACATGTAGACGTGAGACAACAGATTGCCTGGAGCTGTTGGAGTGCTGAGGAAATCTAGCTCTCCCAAGGAGGCGTGCAGTGTGTTGCCCTACACTTAGCATATTGAGAGTGACTGGGAAAGGTTTCCGGGCCTGGATGTTTCTGAGCTTCCCAGTCGAGCATGCCGGTCCTCGGTGTTCTTGCAGGGAATAGGGTGCCCACGAGAGTTACTAGGTGTCTTCAAGAGCGTACTAACGTTCAAAGAAAGCAGAACTGCAACTCATGTCTCCAGGAAACTGCTCCACGCTTCGGCTTCAGCAGGGCTCTTCAAGGCTTTACCTTGAGGAAACGACTCACGTCAAGTTTCCTTTGAGCTCTAGAGCGTCTCAGGTGGGCTCCCACCCAGGCTCCGAAAGCACCCTGTTGATATAGATAAAACTCGTTCCCATCCCAGAGCCCTGCCTACAGTGACTAGAGACCCGTCCAAAACACTGGTATTTAGGTAGCTTCAAGGCAGCATGAATGGAGCTTTCAAAATGGGAAAGCAAGCCTTGTGCCATCAGGT
This sequence comes from Eubalaena glacialis, assembly GCF_028564815.1. NCBI lineage: Eukaryota > Metazoa > Chordata > Mammalia > Artiodactyla > Balaenidae > Eubalaena > Eubalaena glacialis. The sequence goes on along the minus strand of NC_083719.1, from coordinate 165,071,425 downwards.
CTCCGTTTCCAGTGAACACGCAGCCTACCCCCTTGTGATTTCTACAAGTAAATATTCCCTCAAACTACACAATGGTCCCTTCCCTGAAGAATGTTTTCTTGGCACGGAGTTCTGCATGTAGCGAACTGCCTCTTCCAAGGAACGCTTTGGTAACGCTATCGGGGCTTAGGCTCTTCTAAAACCCTGCAGTGTAAGAGGAAGAACTGTGCTTTGGTTACAGGAGGAACGCAAGCCGAGTTTCTCCTGTAAGTATGGGGTCTGAAGGTATGACTTTGTAGAAGGAATGCGAAGCAGTTTTGATTTCTCAGTGCCGCTCAGCCTAGGGCATTGAGGCAATTTGCATGACATGTAGGACGTGAGAGAACAGATTACCTGGAGCTGTTGGAGTGCTGAGGAAATGTAGCTCTCGAAAGGAAGAGTGCAGTGTGTTGCCCTACACTTAGCATACACAGAGTGACTGGGAAAGGTATCCGGGCCTGGATGTTTCTTAGCAACCCAGTGGAGCCTGCCGGTACTCGGTGTTCTTGCACGGAATAGGGTGCCCAGGCGAGATCCTAGGTGTCTTGAAAAGCGTACTAACGTTAAAAGAAAGGAGAACTGCAACTCATGTCTCAAGGAAATTTCTCCACGTTCCGCTTCAGAAGGGCTCTTCAAGGCTTTACCTTGAGGAAAGGACTCACGTCAAGTTTCCTTGTAGCTCTAGAGCGTTTCAGGAGGAGCTCCCACCCAGGCTATGAAAGCACCCTGTTGATTTAGAGAAAACTCGTTCCCTTCCCAGAGCCCTGCCTTCAGTGATTAGAGACCCGTCCAAAACACTGGTATTTTGGTAGCTTCAAGGCAGCATGAATGGAGCTTTCAAAATGGGAAAGCAAGCCTTGTGCCATCAGGTCTCCGTTTCCAGTGAACACGCAGCCTACCCCCTTGTGATTTCTACCAAGTAAATATTCCCTCAAACTACACAATGGTCCCTTCCCTGAAGAATGTTTTCTTGGCACGGAGTTCTGCATGTAGCGAACTGCCTCTCCCAAGGAACGCTTTGGTAACGCTATCGGGGCTTAGGCTCTTCTAAAACCCTGCAGTGTAAGAGGAAGAACTGTGCTTTGGTTACAGGAGGAACGCAAGCCGAGTTTCTCCTGTAAGTATGGGGTCTGAAGGTATGACTTTGTAGAAGGAATGCGAAGCAGTTTTGATTTCTCAGTGCCGCTCAGCCTAGGGCATTGAGGCAATTTGCATGACATGTAGGACGTGAGAGAACAGATTACCTGGAGCTGTTGGAGTGCTGAGGAAATGTAGCTCTCCCAAGGAAGAGTGCAGTGTGTTGCCCTACACTTAGCATACACAGCGTGACTGGGAATGGTATACGGGCCTGTATGTTTCTTAGCAACCCAGTGGAGCCTGCCAGTACCCGGTGTTCTTGCACGGAATAGGGTGCCCAGGGGAGATCCTAGGTGTCTTGAAAAGCGTACTAACGTTAAAAGAAAGGAGAACTGCAACTCACGTCTCAAGGAAACTTCTCCACGTTCCGCTTCAGCAGGGCTCTTCAAGGCTTTACCTTGTGGAAAGGACTCACGTCAAGGTTCCTTGTAGCTCTAGAGCGTCTCAGGAGGAGCTCCCACCCAGGCTATGAAAGCACCCTGTTGATTTAGAGAAAACTCGTTCCCTTCCCAGAGCCCTGCCTACAGTGACTAGAAACTCGTCCAAAACACTGGTATTTAGGTAGGTTCAAGGTGGCATGAATGGAGCTCTCAAAATGGGAAAGCAAACCTTCTGCCATCAGGTTCTCGTTTCCAGTGAACACGCAGCCTACCTCCTTGTGATTTCTACCAAGTTAATATACACTCTAGCGACACACTGGTCCCTTCCCTGAATAACGTGTTCATGGCACGGAGTTCTGCATGTAGCGAACTGCCTCTCCCAAGGAATGCTCTAGGTACGCTATAGGGGCTTAGCCTCTTCTAAAACCCTGCAGTGTAAGAGGAAGAACTGTGCTTTGGTTACAGCAGGAACGCAAGGCAACTTTCTCCTGTAAGTATGGGGTTTTAAGGTATGACTTTGTAGAAGGAATGTGAAACAGTATTGGTTTCTCAGTGCCGCTCAGCCTAGGGCATTGAGGCAGATATGCATGACATGTAGACGTGAGACAACAGATTGCCTGGAGCTGTTGGAGTGCTGAGGAAATCTAGCTCTCCCAAGGAGGCGTGCAGTGTGTTGCCCTACACTTTGCATATTGAGAGTGACTGGGAAAGGTTTCCGGGCCTGGATGTTTCTGAGCTTCCCAGTCGAGCATGCCGGTCCTCGGTGTTCTTGCAGGGAATAGGGTGCCCACGAGAGTTACTAGGTGTCTTCCAGAGCGTACTAACGTTCAAAGAAAGCAGAACTGCAACTCATGTCTCCAGGTAACTGCTCCACGCTTCGGCTTCAGCAGGGCTCTTCAAGGCTTTACCTTGAGGAAACGACTCACGTCAAGTTTCCTTTGAGCTCTAGAGCGTCTCAGGTGGAGCTCCCACCCAGGCTACGAAAGCACCCGGTTGATATAGAGAAAACTCGTTCCCATCCCAGAGCCCTGCCTACAGTGACTAGAGACCCGTCCAAAACACTGGTATTTAGGTAGGTTCAAGGCGGCATGAATGGAGCTCTCAAAATGGGAAAGCAAGCCTTGTGCCATCAGGTCCCCGTTTCGAGTGTACACGCAGCCTACCTCCTTGTGATTTCTACCAAGTTAATATACACTGTAGCGACACACTGGTCCCTTCCCTGAATAACGTGTTTTTGGCACGGAGTTCTGCATGTAGCGAACTGCCTCTCCCAAGGAATGCTCTAGGTACGCTATAGGGGCTTAGCCTCTTCTAAAACCCTGCAGTGTAAGAGGAAGAACTGTGCTTTGGTTACAGCAGGAACGCAAGGCAACTTCCTCCTGTAAGTATGGGGTCTTAAGGTATGACTTTGTAGAAGGAATGTGAAAGAGTATTGGTTTCTCAGTGCCGCTCAGCCTAGGGCATTGAGGCAGATATGCATGACATGTAGACGTGAGACAACAGATTGCCTGGAGCTGTTGGAGTGCTGAGGAAATCTAGCTCTCCCAAGGAGGCGTGCAGTGTGTTGCCCTACACTTAGCATATTGAGAGTGACTGGGAAAGGTTTCCGGGCCTGGATGTTTCTGAGCTTCCCAGTCGAGCATGCCGGTCCTCGGTGTTCTTGCAGGGAATAGGGTGCCCACGAGAGTTACTAGGTGTCTTCAAGAGCGTACTAACGTTCAAAGAAAGCAGAACTGCAACTCATGTCTCCAGGAAACTGCTCCACGCTTCGGCTTCAGCAGGACTCTTCAAGGCTTTACCTTGAGGAAACGACTCACGTCAAGTTTCCTTTGAGCTCTAGAGCGTCTCAGGTGGAGCTCCCACCCAGGCTACGAAAGCACCCTGTTGATATAGATAAAACTCGTTCCCATCCCAGAGCCCTGCCTACAGTGACTAGAGACCCGTCCAAAACACTGGTATTTAGGTAGCTTCAAGGCAGCATGAATGGAGCTTTCAAAATGGGAAAGCAAGCCTTGTGCCATCAGGTCTCCGTTTCCAGTGAACACGCAGCCTACCCCCTTGTGATTTCTACAAGTAAATATTCCCTCAAACTACACAATGGTCCCTTCCTTGAAGAATGTTTTCTTGGCACGGAGTTCTGCATGTAGCGAACTGCCTCTTCCAAGGAACGCTTTGGTAACGCTATCGGGGCTTAGGCTCTTCTAAAACCCTGCAGTGTAAGAGGAAGAACTGTGCTTTGGTTACAGGAGGAACGCAAGCCGAGTTTCTCCTGTAAGTATGGGGTCTGAAGGTATGACTTTGTAGAAGGAATGCGAAGCAGTTTTGATTTCTCAGTGCCGCTCAGCCTAGGGCATTGAGGCAATTTGCATGACATGTAGGACTTGAGAGAACAGATTACCTGGAGCTGTTGGAGTGCTGAGGAAATGTAGCTCTCGAAAGGAAGAGTGCAGTGTGTTGCCCTACACTTAGCATACACAGAGTGACTGGGAAAGGTATCCGGGCATGGATGTTTCTTAGCAACCCAGTGGAGCCTGCCGGTACTCGGTGTTCTTGCACGGAATAGGGTGCCCAGGCGAGATCCTAGGTGTCTTGAAAAGCGTACTAACGTTAAAAGAAAGGAGAACTACAACTCATGTCTCAAGGAAACTTCTCCACGTGCCGCTTCAGCAGGGCTCTTCAAGGCTTTACCTTGAGGAAAGGACTCACGTCAAGGTTCCTTGTAGCTCTAGAGCGTCTCAGGAGGAGCTCCCACCCAGGCTATGAAAGCACCCTGTTGATTTAGAGAAAACTCGTTCCCTTCCCAGAGCCCTGCCTACAGTGACTAGAAACTCGTCCAAAACACTGGTATTTAGGTAGGTTCTATGCGGAATGAATGGAGCTTTCAAAATGGGAAAGCAAGCCTTGTGCCATCAGGTCCCCGTTTCCAGTGAACACGCAGCCTACCTCCTTGTGATTTCTACCAAGTTAATATGCACTCTAGCGACACACTGGTCCCTTACCTGAATAACATGTTCTTGGCACGGAGTTCTGCATGTAGCGAACTGCCTCTCCCAAGGAATGCTCTAGGTACAATATAGGGGCTTAGCCTCTTCTAAAACCCTGCAGTGTAAGAGGAAGAACTGTGCTTTGGTTACAGCAGGAACGCAAGGCAACTTTCTCCTGTAAGTATGGGGTCTTAAGGTATGACTTTGTAGAAGGAATGTGAAAGAGTATTGGTTTCTCAGTGCCGCTCAGCCTAGGGCACTGAGGCAGATATGCATGACATGTAGACGTGAGACAACAGATTGCCTGGAGCTGTTGGAGTGCTGAGGAAATCTAGCTCTCCCAAGGAGGCGTGCAGTGTGTTGCCCTACACTTAGCATATTGAGAGTGACTGGGAAAGGTTTCCGGGCCTGGATGTTTCTGAGCTTCCCAGTCGAGCATGCCGGTCCTCGGTGTTCTTGCAGGGAATAGGGTATCCACGAGAGTTCCTAGGTGTCTTCAAGAGCGTACTAACGTTCAAAGAAGCAGAACTGCAACTCATGTCTCAAGGAAACTGCTCCACGCTTCGGGTTCAGCAGGGCTCTTCAAGGCTTTACGTTGAGGAAACGACTCACGTTAAGTTTCCTTTGAGCTCTAGAGCGTCTCAGGTGGAGCTCCCACCCAGGCTACGAAAGCACCCTGTTGATATAGAGAAAACTAGTTCCCATCCCAGAGCCCTGCCTACAGTGACTAGAGACCCGTCCAAAACAGTGGTATTTAGGTAGCTTCAAGGCAGCATGAATGGAGCTTTCAAAATGGGAAAGCAAGCCTTGTGCCATCCGGTCCCGTTTCCAGTGAACACGCAGCCTACCCCCTTGTGATTTCTACCAAGAAATATTCCCTCAAACTACACAATGGTCCCTTCCCTGAAGAATGTTTTCTTGGCACGGAGTTCTGCATGTAGCGAACTGCCTCTTCCAAGGAACGCTTTGGTAACGCTATCGGGGCTTAGGCTCTTCTAAAACCCTGCAGTGTAAGAGGAAGAACTGTGCTTTGGTTACAGGAGGAACGCAAGCCGAGTTTCTCCTGTAAGTATGGGGTCTGAAGGTATGACTTTGTAGAAGGAATGCGAAGCAGTTTTGATTTCTCAGTGCCGCTCAGCCTAGGGCATTGAGGCAATTTGCATGACATGTAGGACTTGGGAGAACAGATTACCTGGAGCTGTTGGAGTGCTGAGGAAATGTAGCTCTCGAAAGGAAGAGTGCAGTGTGTTGCCCTACACTTAGCATACACAGAGTGACTGGGAAAGGTATCCGGGCATGGATGTTTCTTAGCAACCCAGTGGAGCCTGCCGGTACTCGGTGTTCTTGCACGGAATAGGGTGCCCAGGCGAGATCCTAGGTGTCTTGAAAAGCGTACTAACGTTAAAAGAAAGGAGAACTACAACTCATGTCTCAAGGAAACTTCTCCACGTGCCGCTTCAGCAGGGCTCTTCAAGGCTTTACCTTGAGGAAAGGACTCACGTCAAGGTTCCTTGTAGCTCTAGAGCGTCTCAGGAGGAGCTCCCACCCAGGCTATGAAAGCACCCTGTTGATTTAGAGAAAACTCGTTCCCTTCCCAGAGCCCTGCCTACAGTGACTAGAAACTCGTCCAAAACACTGGTATTTAGGTAGGTTCTATGCGGAATGAATGGAGCTTTCAAAATGGGAAAGCAAGCCTTGTGCCATCAGGTCCCCGTTTCCAGTGAACACGCAGCCTACCTCCTTGTGATTTCTACCAAGTTAATATGCACTCTAGCGACACACTGGTCCCTTACCTGAATAACATGTTCTTGGCACGGAGTTCTGCATGTAGCGAACTGCCTCTCCCAAGGAATGCTCTAGGTACACTATAGGGGCTTAGCCTCTTCTAAAACCCTGCAGTGTAAGAGGAAGAACTGTGCTTTGGTTACAGCAGGAACGCAAGGCAACTTTCTCCTGTAAGTATGGGGTCTTAAGGTATGACTTTGTAGAAGGAATGTGAAAGAGTATTGGTTTCTCAGTGCCGCTCAGCCTAGGGCACTGAGGCAGATATGCATGACATGTAGACGTGAGACAACAGATTGCCTGGAGCTGTTGGAGTGCTGAGGAAATCTAGCTCTCCCAAGGAGGCGTGCAGTGTGTTGCCCTACACTTAGCATATTGAGAGTGACTGGGAAAGGTTTCCGGGCCTGGATGTTTCTGAGCTTCCCAGTCGAGCATGCCGGTCCTCGGTGTTCTTGCAGGGAATAGGGTATCCACGAGAGTTCCTAGGTGTCTTCAAGAGCGTACTAACGTTCAAAGAAGCAGAACTGCAACTCATGTCTCAAGGAAACTGCTCCACGCTTCGGGTTCAGCAGGGCTCTTCAAGGCTTTACGTTGAGGAAATGACTCACGTTAAGTTTCCTTTGAGCTCTAGAGCGTCTCAGGTGGAGCTCCCACCCAGGCTACGAAAGCACCCTGTTGATATAGAGAAAACTAGTTCCCATCCCAGAGCCCTGCCTACAGTGACTAGAGACCCGTCCAAAACAGTGGTATTTAGGTAGCTTCAAGGCAGCATGAATGGAGCTTTCAAAATGGGAAAGCAAGCCTTGTGCCATCCGGTCCCGTTTCCAGTGAACACGCAGCCTACCCCCTTGTGATTTCTACCAAGAAATATTCCCTCAAACTACACAATGGTCCCTTCCCTGAAGAATGTTTTCTTGGCACGGAGTTCTGCATGTAGCGAACTGCCTCTCCCAAGGAACGCTTTGGTAACGCTATCGGGGCTTAGGCTCTTCTAAAACCCTGCAGTGTAAGAGGAAGAACTGTGCTTTGGTTACAGGAGGAACGCCAGCCGAGTTTCTCCTGTAAGTATGGGGTCTGAAGGTATGACTTTGTAGAAGGAATGCGAAGCAGTTTTGATTTCTCAGTGCCGCTCAGCCTAGGGCATTGAGGCAATTTGCATGACATGTAGGACATGAGAGAACAGATTACCTGGAGCCGTTGGAGTGCTGAGGAAATGTAGCTCTCCCAAGGAAGAGTGCAGTGTGTTGCCCTACACTTAGCATACACAGAGAGACTGGGAAAGGTATCCGGGCCTGGATGTTTCTTAGCAACCCAGTGGAGCCTGCCGGTACTCGGTGTTCTTGCACGGAATAGGGTGCCCAGGCGAGATCCTAGGTGTCTTGAAAAGCGTAGTAACGTTAAAAGAAAGGAGAACTGCAACTCATGTCTCAAGGAAACTTCTCCACGTGCCGCTTCAGCAGGGCTCTTCAAGGCTTTACCTTCAGGAAACGACTCACGTCAAGTTTCCTTTGAGCTCTAGAGCGTCTCAGGTGGAGCTCCCACCCAGGCTACGAAAGCACCCGGTTGATATAGAGAAAACTCGTTCCCATCCCAGAGCCCTGCCTACAGTGACTAGAGACCCGTCCAAAACACTGGTATTTAGGTAGGTTCAAGGCGGCATGAATGGAGCTCTCAAAATGGGAAAGCAAGCCTTGTGCCATCAGGTCCCCGTTTCGAGTGTACACGCAGCCTACCTCCTTGTGATTTCTACCAAGTTAATATACACTCTAGCGACACACTGGTCCCTTCCCTGAATAACGTGTTCTTGGCACGGAGTTCTGCATGTAGCGAACTGCCTCTCCCAAGGAATGCTCTAGGTACGCTATAGGGGCTTAGCCTCTTCTAAAACCCTGCAGTGTAAGAGGAAGAACTGTGCTTTGGTTACAGCAGGAACGCAAGGCAACTTCCTCCTGTAAGTATGGGGTCTTAAGGTATGACTTTGTAGAAGGAATGTGAAAGAGTATTGGTTTCTCAGTGCCGCTCAGCCTAGGGCATTGAGGCAGATATGCATGACATGTAGACGTGAGACAACAGATTGCCTGGAGCTGTTGGAGTGCTGAGGAAATCTAGCTCTCCCAAGGAGGCGTGCAGTGTGTTGCCCTACACTTAGCATATTGAGAGTGACTGGGAAAGGTTTCCGGGCCTGGATGTTTCTGAGCTTCCCAGTCGAGCATGCCGGTCCTCGGTGTTCTTGCAGGGAATAGGGTGCCCACGAGAGTTACTAGGTGTCTTCAAGAGCGTACTAACGTTCAAAGAAAGCAGAACTGCAACTCATGTCTCCAGGAAACTGCTCCACGCTTCGGCTTCAGCAGGGCTCTTCAAGGCTTTACCTTGAGGAAACGACTCACGTCAAGTTTCCTTTGAGCTCTAGAGCGTCTCAGGTGGGCTCCCACCCAGGCTCCGAAAGCACCCTGTTGATATAGATAAAACTCGTTCCCATCCCAGAGCCCTGCCTACAGTGACTAGAGACCCGTCCAAAACACTGGTATTTAGGTAGCTTCAAGGCAGCATGAATGGAGCTTTCAAAATGGGAAAGCAAGCCTTGTGCCATCAGGTCTCCGTTTCCAGTGAACACGCAGCCTAACCCCTTGTGATTTCTACAAGTAAATATTCCCTCAAACTACACAATGGTCCCTTCCCTGAAGAATGTTTTCTTGGCACGGAGTTCTGCATGTAGCGAACTGCCTCTTCCAAGGAACGCTTTGGTAACGCTATCGGGGCTTAGGCTCTTCTAAAACCCTGCAGTGTAAGAGGAAGAACTGTGCTTTGGTTACAGGAGGAACGCAAGCCGAGTTTCTCCTGTAAGTATGGGGTCTGAAGGTATGACTTTGTAGAAGGAATGCGAAGCAGTTTTGATTTCTCAGTGCCGCTCAGCCTAGGGCATTGAGGCAATTTGCATGACATGTAGGACGTGAGAGAACAGATTACCTGGAGCTGTTGGAGTGCTGAGGAAATGTAGCTCTCGAAAGGAAGAGTGCAGTGTGTTGCCCTACACTTAGCATACACAGAGTGACTGGGAAAGGTATCCGGGCCTGGATGTTTCTTAGCAACCCAGTGGAGCCTGCCGGTACTCGGTGTTCTTGCACGGAATAGGGTGCCCAGGCGAGATCCTAGGTGTCTTGAAAAGCGTACTAACGTTAAAAGAAAGGAGAACTGCAACTCATGTCTCAAGGAAATTTCTCCACGTTCCGCTTCAGCAGGGCTCTTCAAGGCTTTACCTTGAGGAAAGGACTCACGTCAAGTTTCCTTGTAGCTCTAGAGCGTCTCAGGAGGAGCTCCCACCCAGGCTATGAAAGCACCCTGTTGATTTAGAGAAAACTCGTTCCCTTCCCAGAGCCCTGCCTACAGTGACTAGAAACTCGTCCAAAACACTGGTATTTAGGTAGGTTCTAGGCGGCATGAATGGAGCTTTCAAAATGGGAAAGCAAGCCTTGTGCCATCAGGTCCCCGTTTCCAGTGAACACGCAGCCTACCTCCTTGTGATTTCTCCCAAGTTAATATGCACTCTAGCGACACACTGGTCCCTTACCTGAATAACGTGTTCTTGGCACGGAGTTCTGCATGTAGCGAACTGCCTCTCCCAAGGAATGCTCTAGGTACACTATAGGGGCTTAGCCTCTTCTAAAACCCTGCAGTGTAAGAGGAAGAACTGTGCTTTGTTTACAGCAGGAACGCAAGGCAACTTTCTCCTGTAAGTATGGGGTCTTAAGGTATGACTTTGTAGAAGGAATGTGAAAGAGTATTGGTTTCTCAGTGCCGCTCAGCCTAGGGCACTGAGGCAGATATGCATGGCATGTAGACGTGAGACAACAGATTTCCTGGAGCTGTTGGAGTGCTGAGGAAATCTAGCTCTCCCAAGGAGGTGTGCAGTGTGTTGCCCTACACTTAGCATATTGAGAGTGACTGGGAAAGGTTTCCGGGCCTGGATGTTTCTGAGCTTCCCAGTCGAGCATGCCGGTCCTCGGTGTTCTTGCAGGGAATAGGGTGCCCACGAGAGTTACTAGGTGTCTTCAAGAGCGTACTAACGTTAAAAGAAAGCAGAACTGCAACTCATGTCTCCAGGAAACTGCTCCACGCTTCGGCTTCAGCAGGGCTCTTCAAGGCTTTACCTTGAGGAAACGACTCACGTCAAGTTTCCTTTGAGCTCTAGAGCGTCTCAGGTGGAGCTCCCACCCAGGCTACGAAAGCACCCTGTTGATTTAGAGAAAACTCGTTCCCTTCCCTGAGCTCTGCCTACAGTGACTAGAGACCCGTCCAAAACACTGGTATTTAGGTAGCTTCAAGGCAGCATGAATGGAGCTTTCAAAATGGGAAAGCAAGCCTTGTGCCATCCGGTCTCCGTTTCCAGTGAACACACAGCCTACCCCCTTGTGATTTCTACCAAGAAATATTCCCTCAAACTACACAATGGTCCCTTCCCTGAAGAATGTTTTCTTGGCACGGAGTTCTACATGTAGCGAACTGCCTCTCCCAAGGAACGCTTTGGTAACGCTATCGGGGCTTAGGCTCTTCTAAAACCCTGCAGTGTAAGAGGAAGAACTGTGCTTTGGTTACAGGAGGAACACCAGCCGAGTTTCTCCTGTAAGTATGGGGTCTGAAGGTATGACTTTGTAGAAGGAATGCGAAGCAGTTTTGATTTCTCAGTGCCGCTCAGCCTAGGGCATTGAGGCAATTTGCATGACATGTAGGACATGAGAGAACAGATTACCTGGAGCCGTTGGAGTGCTGAGGAAATGTAGCTCTCCCAAGGAAGAGTGCAGTGTGTTGCCCTACACTTAGCATACACAGAGAGACTGGGAAAGGTATCCGGGCCTGGATGTTTCTTAGCAACCCAGTGGAGCCTGCCGGTACTCGGTGTTCTTGCACGGAATAGGGTGCCCAGGCGAGATCCTAGGTGTCTTGAAAAGCGTAGTAACGTTAAAAGAAAGGAGAACTGCAACTCATGTCTCAAGGAAACTTCTCCACGTGCCGCTTCAGCAGGGCTCTTCAAGGCTTTACCTTCAGGAAAGGACTCACGTCAAGTTTCCTTGTAGCTCTAGAGCGTCTCAGGAGGAGCTCCCACCCAGGCTATGAAAGCACCCTGTTGATTTAGAGAAAACTCGTTCCCTTCCCAGAGCCCTGCCTACAGTGACTAGAAACTCGTCCAAAACACTGGTATTTAGGTAGGTTCATGGCGGCATGAATGGAGCTCTCAAAATGGGAAAGCAAGCCTTGTGCCATCAGGTCCCCGTTTCCAGTGAACACGCAGCCTATCTCCTTGTGATTTCTACCAAGTTAATATACACTCTAGCGACACACTGGTCCCTTCCCTGAATAACGTGTTCTTGGCACGGAGTTCTGCATGTAGCGAACTGCCTCTCCCAAGGAATGCTCTAGGTACGCTATAGGGGCTTAGCCTCTTCTAAAACCCTGCAGTGTAAGAGGAAGAACTGTGCTTTGGTTACAGCAGGAACGCAAGGCAACTTTCTCCTGTAAGTATGGGGTCTTAAGGTATGACTTTGTAGAAGGAATGTGAAAGAGTATTGGTTTCTCAGTGCCGCTCAGCCTAGGGCATTGAGGCAGATATGCATGACATGTAGACGTGAGACAACAGATTGCCTGGAGCTGTTGGAGTGCTGAGGAAATCTAGCTCTCCCAAGGAGGCGTGCAGTGTGTTGCCCTACACTTAGCATATTGAGAGTGACTGGGAAAGGTTTCCGGGCCTGGATGTTTCTGAGCTTCCCAGTCGAGCATGCCGGTCCTCGGTGTTCTTGCAGGGAATAGGGTGCCCACGAGAGTTACTAGGTGTCTTCAAGAGCGTACTAACGTTCAAAGAAAGCAGAACTGCAACTCATGTCTCCAGGAAACTGCTCCACGCTTCGGCTTCAGCAGGGCTCTTCAAGGCTTTACCTTGAGGAAACGACTCACGTCAAGTTTCCTTTGAGCTCTAGAGCGTCTCAGGTGGGCTCCCACCCAGGCTCCGAAAGCACCCTGTTGATATAGATAAAACTCGTTCCCATCCCAGAGCCCTGCCTACAGTGACTAGAGACCCGTCCAAAACACTGGTATTTAGGTAGCTTCAAGGCAGCATGAATGGAGCTTTCAAAATGGGAAAGCAAGCCTTGTGCCATCAGGTCTCCGTTTCCAGTGAACACGCAGCCTACCCCCTTGTGATTTCTACAAGTAAATATTCCCTCAAACTACACAATGGTCCCTTCCCTGAAGAATGTTTTCTTGGCACGGAGTTCTGCATGTAGCGAACTGCCTCTTCCAAGGAACGCTTTGGTAACGCTATCGGGGCTTAGGCTCTTCTAAAACCCTGCAGTGTAAGAGGAAGAACTGTGCTTTGGTTACAGGAGGAACGCAAGCCGAGTTTCTCCTGTAAGTATGGGGTCTGAAGGTATGACTTTGTAGAAGGAATGCGAAGCAGTTTTGATTTCTCAGTGCCGCTCAGCCTAGGGCATTGAGGCAATTTGCATGACATGTAGGACGTGAGAGAACAGATTACCTGGAGCTGTTGGAGTGCTGAGGAAATGTAGCTCTCGAAAGGAAGAGTGCAGTGTGTTGCCCTACACTTAGCATACACAGAGTGACTGGGAAAGGTATCCGGGCCTGGATGTTTCTTAGCAACCCAGTGGAGCCTGCCGGTACTCGGTGTTCTTGCACGGAATAGGGTGCCCAGGCGAGATCCTAGGTGTCTTGAAAAGCGTACTAACGTTAAAAGAAAGGAGAACTGCAACTCATGTCTCAAGGAAATTTCTCCACGTTCCGCTTCAGCAGGGCTCTTCAAGGCTTTACCTTGAGGAAAGGACTCACGTCAAGTTTCCTTGTAGCTCTAGAGCGTCTCAGGAGGAGCTCCCACCCAGGCTATGAAAGCACCCTGTTGATTTAGAGAAAACTCGTTCCCTTCCCAGAGCCCTGCCTACAGTGACTAGAAACTCGTCCAAAACACTGGTATTTAGGTAGGTTCTAGGCGGCATGAATGGAGCTTTCAAAATGGGAAAGCAAGCCTTGTGCCATCAGGTCCCCGTTTCCAGTGAACACGCAGCCTACCTCCTTGTGATTTCTCCCAAGTTAATATGCACTCTAGCGACACACTGGTCCCTTACCTGAATAACGTGTTCTTGGCACGGAGTTCTGCATGTAGCGAACTGCCTCTCCCAAGGAATGCTCTAGGTACACTATAGGGGCTTAGCCTCTTCTAAAACCCTGCAGTGTAAGAGGAAGAACTGTGCTTTGGTTACAGCAGGAACGCAAGGCAACTTTCTCCTGTAAGTATGGGGTCTTAAGGTATGACTTTGTAGAAGGAATGTGAAAGAGTATTGGTTTCTCAGTGCCGCTCAGCCTAAGGCACTGAGGCAGATATGCATGGCATGTAGACGTGAGACAACAGATTGCCTGGAGCTGTTGGAGTGCTGAGGAAATCTAGCTCTCCCAAGGAGGTGTGCAGTGTGTTGCCCTACACTTAGCATATTGAGAGTGACTGGGAAAGGTTTCCGGGCCTGGATGTTTCTGAGCTTCCCAGTCGAGCATGCCGGTCCTCGGTGTTCTTGCAGGGAATAAGGTGCCCACGAGAGTTACTAGGTGTCTTCAAGAGCGTACTAACGTTAAAAGAAAGCAGAACTGCAACTCATGTCTCCAGGAAACTGCTCCACGCTTCGGCTTCAGCAGGGCTCTTCAAGGATTTACCTTGAGGAAACGACTCACGTCAAGTTTCCTTTGAGCTCTAGAGCGTCTCAGGTGGAGCTCCCACCCAGGCTACGAAAGCACCCTGTTGATTTAGAGAAAACTCGTTCCCTTCCCTGAGCTCTGCCTACAGTGACTAGAGACCCGTCCAAAACACTGGTATTTAGGTAGCTTCAAGGCAGCATGAATGGAGCTTTGAAAATGGGAAAGTAAGCCTTGTGCCATCCGGTCTCCGTTTCCAGTGAACACGCAGCCTACCCCCTTGTGATTTCTACCAAGAAATATTCCCTCAAACTACACAATGGTCCCTTCCCTGAAGAATGTTTTCTTGGCACGGAGTTCTGCATGTAGCGAACTGCCTCTCCCAAGGAACGCTTTGGTAACGCTATCGGGGCTTAGGCTCTTCTAAAACCCTGCAGTGTAAGAGGAAGAACTGTGCTTTGGTTACAGGAGGAACGCCAGCCGAGTTTCTCCTGTAAGTATGGGGTCTGAAGGTATGACTTTGTAGAAGGAATGCGAAGCAGTTTTGATTTCTCAGTGCCGCTCAGCCTAGGGCATTGAGGCAATTTGCATGACATGTAGGACATGAGAGAACAGATTACCTGGAGCCGTTGGAGTGCTGAGGAAATGTAGCTCTCCCAAGGAAGAGTGCAGTGTGTTGCCCTACACTTAGCATACACAGAGAGACTGGGAAAGGTATCCGGGCCTGGATGTTTCTTAGCAACCCAGTGGAGCCTGCCGGTACTCGGTGTTCTTGCACGGAATAGGGTGCCCAGGCGAGATCCTAGGTGTCTTGAAAAGCGTAGTAACGTTAAAAGAAAGGAGAACTGCAACTCATGTCTCAAGGAAACTTCTCCACGTGCCGCTTCAGCAGGGCTCTTCAAGGCTTTACCTTCAGGAAAGGACTCACGTCAAGTTTCCTTGTAGCTCTAGAGCGTCTCAGGAGGAGCTCCCACCCAGGCTATGAAAGCACCCTGTTGATTTAGAGAAAACTCGTTCCCTTCCCAGAGCCCTGCCTACAGTGACTAGAAACTCGTCCAAAACACTGGTATTTAGGTAGGTTCATGGCGGCATGAATGGAGCTCTCAAAATGGGAAAGCAAGCCTTGTGCCATCAGGTCCCCGTTTCCAGTGAACACGCAGCCTATCTCCTTGTGATTTCTACCAAGTTAATATACACTCTAGCGACACACTGGTCCCTTCCCTGAATAACGTGTTCTTGGCACGGAGTTCTGCATGTAGCGAACTGCCTCTCCCAAGGAATGCTCTAGGTACGCTATAGGGGCTTAGCCTCTTCTAAAACCCTGCAGTGTAAGAGGAAGAACTGTGCTTTGGTTACAGCAGGAACGCAAGCCAACTTTCTCCTGTAAGTATGGGGTCTTAAGGTAAGACTTTGTAGAAGGAATGTGAAAGAGTTTTGGTTTCTCAGTGCCGCTCAGCCTAGGGCATTGAGGCAGATATGCATGACATGTAGACGTGAGACAACAGATTGCCTGGAGCTGTTGGAGTGCTGAGGAAATCTAGCTCTCCCAAGGAGGCGTGCAGTGTGTTGCCCTACACTTAGCATATTGAGAGTGACTGGGAAAGGTTTCCGGGCCTGGATGTTTCTGAGCTTCCCAGTCGAGCATGCCGGTCCTCGGTGTTCTTGCAGGGAATAGGGCGCCCACGAGAGTTACTAGGTGTCTTCAATAGCGTACTAACGTTCAAAGAAAGCAGAACTGCAACTCATGTCTCCAGGGAACTGCTCCACGCTTCAGCTTCAGCAGGGCTCTTCAAGGCTTTACCTTGAGGAAACGACTCACGTCAAGTTTCCTTTGAGCTCTAGAGCGTCTCAGGTGGAGCTCCCACCCAGGCTACGAAAGCACCCTGTTTATTTAGAGAAAACTCGTTCCCTTCCCAGAGCCCTGCCTTCAGTGACTAGAGACCCGTCCAAAACACTGTTATTTAGGTAGCTTCAAGGCAGCATGAATGGAGCTTTCAAAATGGGAAAGCAAGCCTTGTGCCATCAGATCTCCGTTTCCAGTGAACACGCAGCCTACCCCCTTGTGATTTCTACCAAGTAAATATTCTCTCAAACTACACAATGGTCCCTTCCCTGAAGAATGTTTTCTTGGCACGGAGTTCTGCATGTAGCGAACTGCCTCTCCCAAGGAACGCTTTGGTAACGCTATCGGGGCTTAGGCTCTTCTAAAACCCTGCAGTGTAAGAGGAAGAACTGTGCTTTGGTTACAGGAGGAACGCAAGCCGAGTTTCTCCTGTAAGTATGGGTCTGAAGGTATGACTTTGTAGAAGGAATGCGAAGCAGTTTTGATTTCTCAGTGCCGCTCAGCCTAGGGCATTGAGGCAATTTGCATGACATGTAGGACGTGAGAGAACAGATTACCTGGAGCTGTTGGAGTGCTGAGGAAATGTAGCTCTCCCAAGGAAGAGTGCAGTGTGTTGCCCTACACTTAGCATACACAGCGTGACTGGGAATGGTATCCGGGCATGGATGTTTCTTAGCAACCCAGTGGAGCCTGCCGGTACTCAGTGTTCTTGCACGAAATAGGGTGCCCAGGGGAGATCCTAGGTGTCTTGAAAAGCGTACTAACGTTAAAAGAAAGGAGAACTGCAACTCACGTCTCAAGGAATCTTCTCCACGTTCCGCTTCAGCAGGGCTCTTCAAGGCTTTACCTTGTGGAAAGGACTCACGTCAAGTTTCCTTGTAGCTCTAGAGCGTCTCCGGAGGAGCTCCCACCCAGGCTATGAAAGCACCCTGTTGATTTAGAGAAAACTCGTTCCCTTCCCAGAGCCCTGCCTACAGTGACTAGAAACTCGTCCAAAACACTGGTATTTAGGTAGGTTCAAGGCGGCATGAATGGAGCTTTCAAAATGGGAAAGCAAGCCTTGTGCCATCAGGTCCCCGTTTCCAGTGAACACGCAGCCTATCTCCTTGTGATTTCTACCAAGTTAATATACACTCTAGTGACACACTGGTCCCTTCCCTGAATAACGTGTTTTTGGCACGGAGTTCTGCAGGTAGTGAACTGCCTCTCCCAAGGAATGCTCTAGGTACGCTATAGGGGCTTAGGCTCTTCTAAAACCCTGCAGTGTAAGAGGAAGAACTGTGCTTTGGTTACAGCAGGAACGCAAGCCAACTTTCTCCTGTAAGTATGGGGTCTTAAGGTATGACTTTGTAGAAGGAATGTGAAACAGTATTGGTTTCTCAGTGCCGCTCAGCCTAGGGCATTGAGGCAGATATGCATGACATGTAGACGTGAGACAACAGATTGCCTGGAGCTGTTGGAGTGCTGAGGAAATCTAGCTCTCCCAAGGAGGCGTGCAGTGTGTTGCCCTACACTTTGCATATTGAGAGTGACTGGGAAAGGTTTCCGGGCCTGGATGTTTCTGAGCTTCCCAGTCGAGCATGCCGGTCCTCGGTGTTCTTGCAGGGAATAGGGTGCCCACGAGTGTTACTAGGTGTCTTCCAGAGCGTACTAACGTTCAAAGAAAGCAGAACTGCAACTCATGTATCCAGGTAACTGCTCCACGCTTCGGCTTCAGCAGGGCTCTTCAAGGCTTTACCTTGAGGAAACGACTCACGTCAAGTTTCCTTTGAGCTCTAGAGCGTCTCAGGTGGAGCTCCCCCCCAGGCTACGAAAGCACCCGGTTGATATAGAGAAAACTCGTTCCCATCCCAGAGCCCTGCCTACAGTGACTAGAGACCCGTCCAAAACACTGGTATTTAGGTAGGTTCAAGGCGGCATGAATGGAGCTCTCAAAATGGGAAAGCAAGCCTTGTGCCAGCAGGTCCCCGTTTCCAGTGAACACGCAGCCTACCTCCTTGTGATTTCTACCAAGTTAATATACACTCTAGCGACACACTGGTCCCTTCCCTGAATAACGTGTTCTTGGCACGGAGTTCTGCATGTAGCGAACTGCCTCTCCCAAGGAATGCTCTAGGTACGCTATAGGGGCTTAGCCTCTTCTAAAACCCTGCAGTGTAAGAGGAAGAACTGTGCTTTGGTTACAGCAGGAACGCAAGGCAACTTCCTCCTGTAAGTATGGGGTCTTAAGGTATGACTTTGTAGAAGGAATGTGAAAGAGTATTGGTTTCTCAGTGCCGCTCAGCCTAGGGCATTGAGGCAGATATGCATGACATGTAGACGTGAGACAACAGATTGCCTGGAGCTGTTGGAGTGCTGAGGAAATCTAGCTCTCCCAAGGAGGC
Source organism: Eubalaena glacialis (assembly GCF_028564815.1). Taxonomy (NCBI): domain Eukaryota; kingdom Metazoa; phylum Chordata; class Mammalia; order Artiodactyla; family Balaenidae; genus Eubalaena; species Eubalaena glacialis. The sequence continues at coordinate 165,053,211 of NC_083719.1, read as the reverse complement.
GTGCAGTGTGTTGCCCTACACTTAGCATATTGAGAGTGACTGGGAAAGGTTTCCGGGCCTGGATGTTTCTGAGCTTCCCAGTCCAGCATGCCGGTCCTCGGTGTTCTTGCAGGGAATAGGGTGCCCACGAGAGTTACTAGGTGTCTTCAAGAGCGTACTAACGTTCAAAGAAAGCAGAACTGCAACTCATGTCTCCAGGAAACTGCTCCACGCTTCGGCTTCAGCAGGGCTCTTCAAGGCTTTACCTTGAGGAAACGACTCACGTCAAGTTTCCTTTGAGCTCTAGAGCGTCTCAGGTGGGCTCCCACCCAGGCTCCGAAAGCACCCTGTTGATATAGATAAAACTCGTTCCCATCCCAGAGCCCTGCCTACAGTGACTAGAGACCCGTCCAAAACACTGGTATTTAGGTAGCTTCAAGGCAGCATGAATGGAGCTTTCAAAATGGGAAAGCAAGCCTTGTGCCATCAGGTCTCCGTTTCCAGTGAACACGCAGCCTACCCCCTTGTGATTTCTACAAGTAAATATTCCCTCAAACTACACAATGGTCCCTTCCCTGAAGAATGTTTTCTTGGCACGGAGTTCTGCATGTAGCGAACTGCCTCTTCCAAGGAACACTTTGGTAACGCTATCGGGGCTTAGGCTCTTCTAAAACCCTGCAGTGTAAGAGGAAGAACTGTGCTTTGGTTACAGGAGGAACGCAAGCCGAGTTTCTCCTGTAAGTATGGGGTCTGAAGGTATGACTTTGTAGAAGGAATGCGAAGCAGTTTTGACTTCTCAGTGCCGCTCAGCCTAGGGCATTGAGGCAATTTGCATGACATGTAGGACATGAGAGAACAGATTACCTGGAGCCGTTGGAGTGCTGAGGAAATGTAGCTCTCCCAAGGAAGAGTGCAGTGTGTTGCCCTACACTTAGCATACACAGAGAGACTGGGAAAGGTATCCGGGCCTGGATGTTTCTTAGCAACCCAGTGGAGCCTGCCGGTACTCGGTGTTCTTGCACGGAATAGGGTGCCCAGGCGAGATCCTAGGTGTCTTGAAAAGCGTAGTAACGTTAAAAGAAAGGAGAACTGCAACTCATGTCTCAAGGAAACTTCTCCACGTGCCGCTTCAGCAGGGCTCTTCAAGGCTTTACCTTCAGGAAAGGACTCACGTCAAGTTTCCTTGTAGCTCTAGAGCGTCTCAGGAGGAGCTCCCACCCAGGCTATGAAAGCACCCTGTTGATTTAGAGAAAACTCGTTCCCTTCCCAGAGCCCTGCCTACAGTGACTAGAAACTCGTCCAAAACACTGGTATTTAGGTAGGTTCATGGCGGAATGAATGGAGCTCTCAAAATGGGAAAGCAAGCCTTGTGCCATCAGGTCCCCGTTTCCAGTGAACACGCAGCCTATCTCCTTGTGATTTCTACCAAGTTAATATACACTCTAGCGACACACTGGTCCCTTCCCTGAATAACGTGTTCTTGGCACGGAGTTCTGCATGTAGCGAACTGCCTCTCCCAAGGAACGCTTTGGTAACGCTATCGGGGCTTAGGCTCTTCTAAAACCCTGCAGTGTAAGAGGAAGAACTGTGCTTTGGTTACAGGAGGAACGCAAGCCGAGTTTCTCCTGTAAGTATGGGTCTGAAGGTATGACTTTGTAGAAGGAATGCGAAGCAGTTTTGATTTCTCAGTGCCGCTCAGCCTAGGGCATTGAGGCAATTTGCATGACATGTAGGACGTGAGAGAACAGATTACCTGGAGCTGTTGGAGTGCTGAGGAAATGTAGCTCTCCCAAGGAAGAGTGCAGTGTGTTGCCCTACACTTAGCATACACAGCGTGACTGGGAATGGTATCCGGGCATGGATGTTTCTTAGCAACCCAGTGGAGCCTGCCGGTACTCAGTGTTCTTGCACGAAATAGGGTGCCCAGGGGAGATCCTAGGTGTCTTGAAAAGCGTACTAACGTTAAAAGAAAGGAGAACTGCAACTCACGTCTCAAGGAATCTTCTCCATGTTCCGCTTCAGCAGGGCTCTTCAAGGCTTTACCTTGTGGAAAGGACTCACGTCAAGTTTCCTTGTAGCTCTAGAGCGTCTCAGGAGGAGCTCCCACCCAGGCTATGAAAGCACCCTGTTGATTTAGAGAAAACTCGTTCCCTTCCCAGAGCCCTGCCTACAGTGACTAGAAACTCGTCCAAAACACTGATATTTAGGTAGGTTCAAGGCGGCATGAATGGAGCTCTCAAAATGGGAAAGCAAGCCTTGTGCCATCAGGTCCCCGTTTCCAGTGAACACGCAGCCTACCTCCTTGTGATTTCTACCAAGTTAATATACACTCTAGTGACACACTGGTCCCTTCCCTGAATAACGTGTTTTTGGCACGGAGTTCTGCAGGTAGTGAACTGCCTCTCCCAAGGAATGCTCTAGGTACGCTATAGGGGCTTAGCCTCTTCTAAAACCCTGCAGTGTAAGAGGAAGAACTGTGCTTTGGTTACAGCAGGAACGCAAGCCAACTTTCTCCTGTAAGTATGGGGTCTTAAGGTATGACTTTGTAGAAGGAATGTGAAACAGTATTGGTTTCTCAGTGCCGCTCAGCCTAGGGCATTGAGGCAGATATGCATGACATGTAGACGTGAGACAACAGATTGCCTGGAGCTGTTGGAGTGCTGAGGAAATCTAGCTCTCCCAAGGAGGCGTGCAGTGTGTTGCCCTACTCTTAGCATATTGAGAGTGACTGGGAAAGGTTTCCGGGCCTGGATGTTTCTGAGCTTCCCAGTCGAGCATGCCGGTCCTCGGTGTTCTTGCAGGGAATAGGGTGCCCACGAGTGTTACTAGGTGTCTTCCAGAGCGTACTAACGTTCAAAGAAAGCAGAACTGCAACTCATGTCTCCAGGTAACTGCTTCACGCTTCGGCTTCAGCAGGGCTCTTCAAGGCTTTACCTTGAGGAAACGACTCACGTCAAGTTTCCTTTGAGCTCTAGAGCGTCTCAGGTGGAGCTCCCACCCAGGCTACGAAAGCACCCGGTTGATATAGAGAAAACTCGTTCCCATCCCAGAGCCCTGCCTACAGTGACTAGAGACCCGTCCAAAACACTGGTATTTAGGTAGGTTCAAGGCGGCATGAATGGAGCTCTCAAAATGGGAAAGCAAGCCTTTTGCCATCAGGTCCCCGTTTCGAGTGTACACGCAGCCTACCTCCTTGTGATTTCTACCAAGTTAATATACACTCTAGCGACACACTGGTCCCTTCCCTGAATAACGTGTTCTTGGCACGGAGTTCTGCATGTAGCGAACTGCCTCTCCCAAGGAATGCTCTAGGTACGCTATCGGGGCTTAGGCTCTTCTAAAACCCTGCAGTGTAAGAGGAAGAACTGTGCTTTGGTTACAGCAGGAACGCAAGGCAACTTCCTCCTGTAAGTATGGGGTCTTAAGGTATGACTTTGTAGAAGGAATGTGAAAGAGTATTGGTTTCTCAGTGCCGCTCAGCCTAGGGCATTGAGGCAGATATGCATGACATGTAGACGTGAGACAACAGATTGCCTGGAGCTGTTGGAGTGCTGAGGAAATCTAGCTCTCCCAAGGAGGCGTGCAGTGTGTTGCCCTACACTTAGCATATTGAGAGTGACTGGGAAAGGTTTCCGGGCCTGGATGTTTCTGAGCTTCCCAGTCGAGCATGCCGGTCCTCGGTGTTCTTGCAGGGAATAGGGCGCCCACGAGAGTTACTAGGTGTCTTCAATAGCGTACTAACGTTCAAAGAAAGCAGAACTGCAACTCATGTCTCCAGGGAACTGCTCCACGCTTCAGCTTCAGCAGGGCTCTTCAAGGCTTTACCTTGAGGGAACGACTCACGTCAAGTTTCCTTTGAGCTCTAGAGCATCTCAGGTGGAGCTCCCACCCAGGCTACGAAAGCACCCTGTTTATTTAGAGAAAACTCGTTCCCTTCCCACAGCCCTGCCTTCAGTGACTAGAGACCCGTCCAAAACACTGGTATTTAGGTAGCTTCAAGGCAGCATGAATGGAGCTTTCAAAATGGGAAAGCAAGCCTTGTGCCATCAGATCTCCGTTTCCAGTGAACACGCAGCCTACCCCCTTGTGATTTCTACCAAGTAAATATTCTCTCAAACTACACAATGGTCTCTTCCCTGAAGAATGTTTTCTTGGCACGGAGTTCTGCATGTAGCGAACTGCCTCTCCCAAGGAACGCTTTGGTAACGCTATCGGGGCTTAGGCTCTTCTAAAACCCTGCAGTGTAAGAGGAAGAACTGTGCTTTGGTTACAGGAGGAACGCCAGCCGAGTTTCTCCTGTAAGTATGGGGTCTGAAGGTATGACTTTGTAGAAGGAATGCGAAGCAGTTTTGATTTCTCAGTGCCGCTCAGCCTAGGGCATTGAGGCAATTTGCATGACATGTAGGACATGAGAGAACAGATTACCTGGAGCCGTTGGAGTGCTGAGGAAATGTAGCTCTCCCAAGGAAGAGTGCAGTGTGTTGCCCTACACTTAGCATACACAGAGAGACTGGGAAAGGTATCCGGGCCTGGATGTTTCTTAGCAACCCAGTGGAGCCTGCCGGTACTCGGTGTTCTTGCACGGAATAGGGTGCCCAGGCGAGATCCTAGGTGTCTTGAAAAGCGTAGTAACGTTAAAAGAAAGGAGAACTGCAACTCATGTCTCAAGGAAACTTCTCCACGTGCCGCTTCAGCAGGGCTCTTCAAGGCTTTACCTTCAGGAAAGGACTCACGTCAAGTTTCCTTGTAGCTCTAGAGCATCTCAGGAGGAGCTCCCACCCAGGCTATGAAAGCACCCTGTTGATTTAGAGAAAACTCGTTCCCTTCCCAGAGCCCTGCCTACAGTGACTAGAAACTCGTCCAAAACACTGGTATTTAGGTAGGTTCATGGCGGCATGAATGGAGCTCTCAAAATGGGAAAGCAAGCCTTGTGCCATCAGGTCCCCGTTTCCAGTGAACACGCAGCCTATCTCCTTGTGATTTCTACCAAGTTAATATACACTCTAGCGACACACTGGTCCCTTCCCTGAATAACGTGTTCTTGGCACGGAGTTCTGCATGTAGCGAACTGCCTCTCCCAAGGAATGCTCTAGGTACGCTATAGGGGCTTAGCCTCTTCTAAAACCCTGCAGTGTAAGAGGAAGAACTGTGCTTTGGTTACAGCAGGAACGCAAGGCAACTTTCTCCTGTAAGTATGGGGTCTTAAGGTAAGACTTTGTAGAAGGAATGTGAAAGAGTATTGGTTTCTCAGTGCCGCTCAGCCTAGGGCATTGAGGCAGATATGCATGACATGTAGACGTGAGACAACAGATTGCCTGGAGCTGTTGGAGTGCTGAGGAAATCTAGCTCTCCCAAGGAGGCGTGCAGTGTGTTGCCCTACACTTAGCATATTGAGAGTGACTGGGAAAGGTTTCCGGGCCTGGATGTTTCTGAGCTTCCCAGTCGAGCATGCCGGTCCTCGGTGTTCTTGCAGGGAATAGGGCGCCCACGAGAGTTACTAGGTGTCTTCAATAGCGTACTAACATTCAAAGAAAGCAGAACTGCAACTCATGTCTCCAGGGAACTGCTCCACGCTTCAGCTTCAGCAGGGCTCTTCAAGGCTTTACCTTGAGGAAACGACTCACGTCAAGTTTCCTTTGAGCTCTAGAGCGTCTCAGGTGGAGCTCCCACCCAGGCTACGAAAGCACCCTGTTGATTTAGAGAAAACTCGTTCCCTTCCCAGAGCCCTGCCTTCAGTGACTAGAGACCCGTCCAAAACACTGTTATTTAGGTAGCTTCAAGGCAGCATGAATGGAGCTTTCAAAATGGGAAAGCAAGCCTTGTGCCATCAGATCTCCGTTTCCAGTGAACACGCAGCCTACCCCCTTGTGATTTCTACCAAGTAAATATTCTCTCAAACTACACAATGGTCCCTTCCCTGAAGAATGTTTTCTTGGCACGGAGTTCTGCATGTAGCGAACTGCCTCTCCCAAGGAACGCTTTGGTAACGCTATCGGGGCTTAGGCTCTTCTAAAACCCTGCAGTGTAAGAGGAAGAACTGTGCTTTGGTTACAGGAGGAACGCAAGCCGAGTTTCTCCTGTAAGTATGGGGTCTGAAGGTATGACTTTGTAGAAGGAATGCGAAGCAGTTTTGATTTCTCAGTGCCGCTCAGCCTAGGGCATTGAGGCAATTTGCATGACATGTAGGACGTGAGAGAACAGATTACCTGGAGCTGTTGGAGTGCTGAGGAAATGTAGCTCTCCCAAGGAAGAGTGCAGTGTGTTGCCCTACACTTAGCATACACAGCGTGACTGGGAATGGTATCCGGGCATGGATGTTTCTTAGCAACCCAGTGGAGCCTGCCGGTACTCAGTGTTCTTGCACGAAATAGGGTGCCCAGGGGAGATCCTAGGTGTCTTGAAAAGCGTACTAACGTTAAAAGAAAGGAGAACTGCAACTCACGTCTCAAGGAAACTTCTCCACGTTCCACTTCAGCAGGGCTCTTCAAGGCTTTACCTTGTGGAAAGGACTCACGTCAAGTTTCCTTGTAGCTCTAGAGCGTCTCAGGAGGAGCTCCCACCCAGGCTATGAAAGCACCCTGTTGATTTAGAGAAAACTCGTTCCCTTCCCAGAGCCCTGCCTACAGTGACTAGAAACTCGTCCAAAACACTGATATTTAGGTAGGTTCAAGGCGGCATGAATGGAGCTCTCAAAATGGGAAAGCAAGCCTTGTGCCATCAGGTCCCCGTTTCCAGTGAACACGCAGCCTACCTCCTTGTGATTTCTACCAAGTTAATATACACTCTAGTGACACACTGGTCCCTTCCCTGAATAACGTGTTTTTGGCACGGAGTTCTGCAGGTAGTGAACTGCCTCTCCCAAGGAATGCTCTAGGTACGCTATAGGGGCTTAGCCTCTTCTAAAACCCTGCAGTGTAAGAGGAAGAACTGTGCTTTGGTTACAGCAGGAACGCAAGCCAACTTTCTCCTGTAAGTATGGGGTCTTAAGGTATGACTTTGTAGAAGGAATGTGAAACAGTATTGGTTTCTCAGTGCCGCTCAGCCTAGGGCATTGAGGCAGATATGCATGACATGTAGACGTGAGACAACAGATTGCCTGGAGCTGTTGGAGTGCTGAGGAAATCTAGCTCTCCCAAGGAGGCGTGCAGTGTGTTGCCCTACACTTTGCATATTGAGAGTGACTGGGAAAGGTTTCCGGGCCTGGATGTTTCTGAGCTTCCCAGTCGAGCATGCCGGTCCTCGGTGTTCTTGCAGGGAATAGGGTGCCCACGAGTGTTACTAGGTGTCTTCCAGAGCGTACTAACGTTCAAAGAAAGCAGAACTGCAACTCATGTCTCCAGGTAACTGCTTCACGCTTCGGCTTCAGCAGGGCTCTTCAAGGCTTTACCTTGAGGAAACGACTCACGTCAAGTTTCCTTTGAGCTCTAGAGCGTCTCAGGTGGAGCTCCCACCCAGGCTACGAAAGCACCCGGTTGATATAGAGAAAACTCGTTCCCATCCCAGAGCCCTGCCTACAGTGACTAGAGACCCGTCCAAAACACTGGTATTTAGGTAGGTTCAAGGCGGCATGAATGGAGCTCTCAAAATGGGAAAGCAAGCCTTTTGCCATCAGGTCCCCGTTTCGAGTGTACACGCAGCCTACCTCCTTGTGATTTCTACCAAGTTAATATACACTCTAGCGACACACTGGTCCCTTCCCTGAATAACGTGTTCTTGGCACGGAGTTCTGCATGTAGCGAACTGCCTCTCCCAAGGAATGCTCTAGGTACGCTATCGGGGCTTAGGCTCTTCTAAAACCCTGCAGTGTAAGAGGAAGAACTGTGCTTTGGTTACAGCAGGAACGCAAGGCAACTTCCTCCTGTAAGTATGGGGTCTTAAGGTATGACTTTGTAGAAGGAATGTGAAAGAGTATTGGTTTCTCAGTGCCGCTCAGCCTAGGGCATTGAGGCAGATATGCATGACATGTAGACGTGAGACAACAGATTGCCTGGAGCTGTTGGAGTGCTGAGGAAATCTAGCTCTCCCAAGGAGGCGTGCAGTGTGTTGCCCTACACTTAGCATATTGAGAGTGACTGGGAAAGGTTTCCGGGCCTGGATGTTTCTGAGCTTCCCAGTCGAGCATGCCGGTCCTCGGTGTTCTTGCAGGGAATAGGGCGCCCACGAGAGTTACTAGGTGTCTTCAATAGCGTACTAACGTTCAAAGAAAGCAGAACTGCAACTCATGTCTCCAGGGAACTGCTCCACGCTTCAGCTTCAGCAGGGCTCTTCAAGGCTTTACCTTGAGGGAACGACTCACGTCAAGTTTCCTTTGAGCTCTAGAGCATCTCAGGTGGAGCTCCCACCCAGGCTACGAAAGCACCCTGTTTATTTAGAGAAAACTCGTTCCCTTCCCACAGCCCTGCCTTCAGTGACTAGAGACCCGTCCAAAACACTGGTATTTAGGTAGCTTCAAGGCAGCATGAATGGAGCTTTCAAAATGGGAAAGCAAGCCTTGTGCCATCAGATCTCCGTTTCCAGTGAACACGCAGCCTACCCCCTTGTGATTTCTACCAAGTAAATATTCTCTCAAACTACACAATGGTCTCTTCCCTGAAGAATGTTTTCTTGGCACGGAGTTCTGCATGTAGCGAACTGCCTCTCCCAAGGAACGCTTTGGTAACGCTATCGGGGCTTAGGCTCTTCTAAAACCCTGCAGTGTAAGAGGAAGAACTGTGCTTTGGTTACAGGAGGAACGCCAGCCGAGTTTCTCCTGTAAGTATGGGGTCTGAAGGTATGACTTTGTAGAAGGAATGCGAAGCAGTTTTGATTTCTCAGTGCCGCTCAGCCTAGGGCATTGAGGCAATTTGCATGACATGTAGGACATGAGAGAACAGATTACCTGGAGCCGTTGGAGTGCTGAGGAAATGTAGCTCTCCCAAGGAAGAGTGCAGTGTGTTGCCCTACACTTAGCATACACAGAGAGACTGGGAAAGGTATCCGGGCCTGGATGTTTCTTAGCAACCCAGTGGAGCCTGCCGGTACTCGGTGTTCTTGCACGGAATAGGGTGCCCAGGCGAGATCCTAGGTGTCTTGAAAAGCGTAGTAACGTTAAAAGAAAGGAGAACTGCAACTCATGTCTCAAGGAAACTTCTCCACGTGCCGCTTCAGCAGGGCTCTTCAAGGCTTTACCTTCAGGAAAGGACTCACGTCAAGTTTCCTTGTAGCTCTAGAGCATCTCAGGAGGAGCTCCCACCCAGGCTATGAAAGCACCCTGTTGATTTAGAGAAAACTCGTTCCCTTCCCAGAGCCCTGCCTACAGTGACTAGAAACTCGTCCAAAACACTGGTATTTAGGTAGGTTCATGGCGGCATGAATGGAGCTCTCAAAATGGGAAAGCAAGCCTTGTGCCATCAGGTCCCCGTTTCCAGTGAACACGCAGCCTATCTCCTTGTGATTTCTACCAAGTTAATATACACTCTAGCGACACACTGGTCCCTTCCCTGAATAACGTGTTCTTGGCACGGAGTTCTGCATGTAGCGAACTGCCTCTCCCAAGGAATGCTCTAGGTACGCTATAGGGGCTTAGCCTCTTCTAAAACCCTGCAGTGTAAGAGGAAGAACTGTGCTTTGGTTACAGCAGGAACGCAAGGCAACTTTCTCCTGTAAGTATGGGGTCTTAAGGTAAGACTTTGTAGAAGGAATGTGAAAGAGTATTGGTTTCTCAGTGCCGCTCAGCCTAGGGCATTGAGGCAGATATGCATGACATGTAGACGTGAGACAACAGATTGCCTGGAGCTGTTGGAGTGCTGAGGAAATCTAGCTCTCCCAAGGAGGCGTGCAGTGTGTTGCCCTACACTTAGCATATTGAGAGTGACTGGGAAAGGTTTCCGGGCCTGGATGTTTCTGAGCTTCCCAGTCGAGCATGCCGGTCCTCGGTGTTCTTGCAGGGAATAGGGCGCCCACGAGAGTTACTAGGTGTCTTCAATAGCGTACTAACATTCAAAGAAAGCAGAACTGCAACTCATGTCTCCAGGGAACTGCTCCACGCTTCAGCTTCAGCAGGGCTCTTCAAGGCTTTACCTTGAGGAAACGACTCACGTCAAGTTTCCTTTGAGCTCTAGAGCGTCTCAGGTGGAGCTCCCACCCAGGCTACGAAAGCACCCTGTTGATTTAGAGAAAACTCGTTCCCTTCCCAGAGCCCTGCCTTCAGTGACTAGAGACCCGTCCAAAACACTGTTATTTAGGTAGCTTCAAGGCAGCATGAATGGAGCTTTCAAAATGGGAAAGCAAGCCTTGTGCCATCAGATCTCCGTTTCCAGTGAACACGCAGCCTACCCCCTTGTGATTTCTACCAAGTAAATATTCTCTCAAACTACACAATGGTCCCTTCCCTGAAGAATGTTTTCTTGGCACGGAGTTCTGCATGTAGCGAACTGCCTCTCCCAAGGAACGCTTTGGTAACGCTATCGGGGCTTAGGCTCTTCTAAAACCCTGCAGTGTAAGAGGAAGAACTGTGCTTTGGTTACAGGAGGAACGCAAGCCGAGTTTCTCCTGTAAGTATGGGGTCTGAAGGTATGACTTTGTAGAAGGAATGCGAAGCAGTTTTGATTTCTCAGTGCCGCTCAGCCTAGGGCATTGAGGCAATTTGCATGACATGTAGGACGTGAGAGAACAGATTACCTGGAGCTGTTGGAGTGCTGAGGAAATGTAGCTCTCCCAAGGAAGAGTGCAGTGTGTTGCCCTACACTTAGCATACACAGCGTGACTGGGAATGGTATCCGGGCATGGATGTTTCTTAGCAACCCAGTGGAGCCTGCCGGTACTCAGTGTTCTTGCACGAAATAGGGTGCCCAGGGGAGATCCTAGGTGTCTTGAAAAGCGTACTAACGTTAAAAGAAAGGAGAACTGCAACTCACGTCTCAAGGAAACTTCTCCACGTTCCGCTTCAGCAGGGCTCTTCAAGGCTTTACCTTGTGGAAAGGACTCACGTCAAGTTTCCTTGTAGCTCTAGAGCGTCTCAGGAGGAGCTCCCACCCAGGCTATGAAAGCACCCTGTTGATTTAGAGAAAACTCGTTCCCTTCCCAGAGCCCTGCCTACAGTGACTAGAAACTCGTCCAAAACACTGATATTTAGGTAGGTTCAAGGCGGCATGAATGGAGCTCTCAAAATGGGAAAGCAAGCCTTGTGCCATCAGGTCCCCGTTTCCAGTGAACACGCAGCCTACCTCCTTGTGATTTCTACCAAGTTAATATACACTCTAGTGACACACTGGTCCCTTCCCTGAATAACGTGTTTTTGGCACGGAGTTCTGCAGGTAGTGAACTGCCTCTCCCAAGGAATGCTCTAGGTACGCTATAGGGGCTTAGCCTCTTCTAAAACCCTGCAGTGTAAGAGGAAGAACTGTGCTTTGGTTACAGCAGGAACGCAAGCCAACTTTCTCCTGTAAGTATGGGGTCTTAAGGTATGACTTTGTAGAAGGAATGTGAAACAGTATTGGTTTCTCAGTGCCGCTCAGCCTAGGGCATTGAGGCAGATATGCATGACATGTAGACGTGAGACAACAGATTGCCTGGAGCTGTTGGAGTGCTGAGGAAATCTAGCTCTCCCAAGGAGGCGTGCAGTGTGTTGCCCTACACTTTGCATATTGAGAGTGACTGGGAAAGGTTTCCGGGCCTGGATGTTTCTGAGCTTCCCAGTCGAGCATGCCGGTCCTCGGTGTTCTTGCAGGGAATAGGGTGCCCACGAGTGTTACTAGGTGTCTTCCAGAGCGTACTAACGTTCAAAGAAAGCAGAACTGCAACTCATGTCTCCAGGTAACTGCTTCACGCTTCGGCTTCAGCAGGGCTCTTCAAGGCTTTACCTTGAGGAAACGACTCACGTCAAGTTTCCTTTGAGCTCTAGAGCGTCTCAGGTGGAGCTCCCACCCAGGCTACGAAAGCACCCGGTTGATATAGAGAAAACTCGTTCCCATCCCAGAGCCCTGCCTACAGTGACTAGAGACCCGTCCAAAACACTGGTATTTAGGTAGGTTCAAGGCGGCATGAATGGAGCTCTCAAAATGGGAAAGCAAGCCTTTTGCCATCAGGTCCCCGTTTCGAGTGTACACGCAGCCTACCTCCTTGTGATTTCTACCAAGTTAATATACACTCTAGCGACACACTGGTCCCTTCCCTGAATAACGTGTTCTTGGCACGGAGTTCTGCATGTAGCGAACTGCCTCTCCCAAGGAATGCTCTAGGTACGCTATAGGGGCTTAGCCTCTTCTAAAACCCTGCAGTGTAAGAGGAAGAACTGTGCTTTGGTTACAGCAGGAACGCAAGGCAACTTCCTCCTGTAAGTATGGGGTCTTAAGGTATGACTTTGTAGAAGGAATGTGAAAGAGTATTGGTTTCTCAGTGCCGCTCAGCCTAGGGCATTGAGGCAGATATGCATGACATGTAGACGTGAGACAACAGATTGCCTGGAGCTGTTGGAGTGCTGAGGAAATCTAGCTCTCCCAAGGAGGCGTGCAGTGTGTTGCCCTACACTTAGCATATTGAGAGTGACTGGGAAAGGTTTCCGGGCCTGGATGTTTCTGAGCTTCCCAGTCGAGCATGCCGGTCCTCGGTGTTCTTGCAGGGAATAGGGCGCCCACGAGAGTTACTAGGTGTCTTCAATAGCGTACTAACGTTCAAAGAAAGCAGAACTGCAACTCATGTCTCCAGGGAACTGCTCCACGCTTCAGCTTCAGCAGGGCTCTTCAAGGCTTTACCTTGAGGAAACGACTCACGTCAAGTTTCCTTTGAGCTCTAGAGCGTCTCAGGTGGAGCTCCCACCCAGGCTACGAAAGCACCCTGTTTATTTAGAGAAAACTCGTTCCCTTCCCACAGCCCTGCCTTCAGTGACTAGAGACCCGTCCAAAACACTGGTATTTAGGTAGCTTCAAGGCAGCATGAATGGAGCTTTCAAAATGGGAAAGCAAGCCTTGTGCCATCAGATCTCCGTTTCCAGTGAACACGCAGCCTACCCCCTTGTGATTTCTACCAAGTAAATATTCTCTCAAACTACACAATGGTCTCTTCCCTGAAGAATGTTTTCTTGGCACGGAGTTCTGCATGTAGCGAACTGCCTCTCCCAAGGAACGCTTTGGTAACGCTATCGGGGCTTAGGCTCTTCTAAAACCCTGCAGTGTAAGAGGAAGAACTGTGCTTTGGTTACAGGAGGAACGCCAGCCGAGTTTCTCCTGTAAGTATGGGGTCTGAAGGTATGACTTTGTAGAAGGAATGCGAAGCAGTTTTGATTTCTCAGTGCCGCTCAGCCTAGGGCATTGAGGCAATTTGCATGACATGTAGGACATGAGAGAACAGATTACCTGGAGCCGTTGGAGTGCTGAGGAAATGTAGCTCTCCCAAGGAAGAGTGCAGTGTGTTGCCCTACACTTAGCATACACAGAGAGACTGGGAAAGGTATCCGGGCCTGGATGTTTCTTAGCAACCCAGTGGAGCCTGCCGGTACTCGGTGTTCTTGCACGGAATAGGGTGCCCAGGCGAGATCCTAGGTGTCTTGAAAAGCGTAGTAACGTTAAAAGAAAGGAGAACTGCAACTCATGTCTCAAGGAAACTTCTCCACGTGCCGCTTCAGCAGGGCTCTTCAAGGCTTTACCTTCAGGAAAGGACTCACGTCAAGTTTCCTTGTAGCTCTAGAGCATCTCAGGAGGAGCTCCCACCCAGGCTATGAAAGCACCCTGTTGATTTAGAGAAAACTCGTTCCCTTCCCAGAGCCCTGCCTACAGTGACTAGAAACTCGTCCAAAACACTGGTATTTAGGTAGGTTCATGGCGGCATGAATGGAGCTCTCAAAATGGGAAAGCAAGCCTTGTGCCATCAGGTCCCCGTTTCCAGTGAACACGCAGCCTATCTCCTTGTGATTTCTACCAAGTTAATATACACTCTAGCGACACACTGGTCCCTTCCCTGAATAACGTGTTCTTGGCACGGAGTTCTGCATGTAGCGAACTGCCTCTCCCAAGGAATGCTCTAGGTACGCTATAGGGGCTTAGCCTCTTCTAAAACCCTGCAGTGTAAGAGGAAGAACTGTGCTTTGGTTACAGCAGGAACGCAAGGCAACTTTCTCCTGTAAGTATGGGGTCTTAAGGTAAGACTTTGTAGAAGGAATGTGAAAGAGTATTGGTTTCTCAGTGCCGCTCAGCCTAGGGCATTGAGGCAGATATGCATGACATGTAGACGTGAGACAACAGATTGCCTGGAGCTGTTGGAGTGCTGAGGAAATCTAGCTCTCCCAAGGAGGCGTGCAGTGTGTTGCCCTACACTTAGCATATTGAGAGTGACTGGGAAAGGTTTCCGGGCCTGGATGTTTCTGAGCTTCCCAGTCGAGCATGCCGGTCCTCGGTGTTCTTGCAGGGAATAGGGCGCCCACGAGAGTTACTAGGTGTCTTCAATAGCGTACTAACGTTCAAAGAAAGCAGAACTGCAACTCATGTCTCCAGGGAACTGCTCCACGCTTCAGCTTCAGCAGGGCTCTTCAAGGCTTTACCTTGAGGAAACGACTCACGTCAAGTTTCCTTTGAGCTCTAGAGCGTCTCAGGTGGAGCTCATACCCAGGCTACGAAAGCACCCTGTTTATTTAGAGAAAACTCTTTCCCTTCCCAGAGCCCTGCCTTCAGTGACTAGAGACCCGTCCAAAACACTGGTATTTAGGTAGCTTCAAGGCAGCATGAATGGAGCTTTCAAAATGGGAAAGCAAGCCTTGTGCCATCAGATCTCCGTTTCCAGTGAACACGCAGCCTACCCCCTTGTGATTTCTACCAAGTAAATATTCTCTCAAACTACACAATGGTCTCTTCCCTGAAGAATGTTTTCTTGGCACGGAGTTCTGCATGTAGCGAACTGCCTCTCCCAAGGAACGCTTTGGTAACGCTATCGGGGCTTAGGCTCTTCTAAAACCCTGCAGTGTAAGAGGAAGAACTGTGCTTTGGTTACAGGAGGAACGCAAGCCGAGTTTCTCCTGTAAGTATGGGGTCTGAAGGTATGACTTTGTAGAAGGAATGCGAAGCAGTTTTGATTTCTCAGTGCCGCTCAGCCTAGGGCATTGAGGCAATTTGCATGACATGTAGGACGTGAGAGAACAGATTACCTGGAGCTGTTGGAGTGCTGAGGAAATGTAGCTCTCCCAAGGAAGAGTGCAGTGTGTTGCCCTACACTTAGCATACACAGCGTGACTGGGAATGGTATCCGGGCATGGATGTTTCTTAGCAACCCAGTGGAGCCTGCCGGTACTCAGTGTTCTTGCACGAAATAGGGTGCCCAGGGGAGATCCTAGGTGTCTTGAAAAGCGTACTAACGTTAAAAGAAAGGAGAACTGCAACTCACGTCTCAAGGAAACTTCTCCACGTTCCGCTTCAGCAGGGCTCTTCAAGGCTTTACCTTGTGGAAAGGACTCACGTCAAGTTTCCTTGTAGCTCTAGAGCGTCTCAGGAGGAGCTCCCACCCAGGCTATGAAAGCACCCTGTTGATTTAGAGAAAACTCGTTCCCTTCCCAGAGCCCTGCCTACAGTGACTAGAAACTCGTCCAAAACACTGATATTTAGGTAGGTTCAAGGCGGCATGAATGGAGCTCTCAAAATGGGAAAGCAAGCCTTGTGCCATCAGGTCCCCGTTTCCAGTGAACATGCAGCCTACCTCCTTGTGATTTCTACCAAGTTAATATACACTCTAGTGACACACTGGTCCCTTCCCTGAATAACGTGTTTTTGGCACGGAGTTCTGCAGGTAGTGAACTGCCTCTCCCAAGGAATGCTCTAGGTACGCTATAGGGGCTTAGCCTCTTCTAAAACCCTGCAGTGTAAGAGGAAGAACTGTGCTTTGGTTACAGCAGGAACGCAAGCCAACTTTCTCCTGTAAGTATGGGGTCTTAAGGTATGACTTTGTAGAAGGAATGTGAAACAGTATTGGTTTCTCAGTGCCGCTCAGCCTAGGGCATTGAGGCAGATATGCATGACATGTAGACGTGAGACAACAGATTGCCTGGAGCTGTTGGAGTGCTGAGGAAATCTAGCTCTCCCAAGGAGGCGTGCAGTGTGTTGCCCTACACTTTGCATATTGAGAGTGACTGGGAAAGGTTTCCGGGCCTGGATGTTTCTGAGCTTCCCAGTCGAGCATGCCGGTCCTCGGTGTTCTTGCAGGGAATAGGGTGCCCACGAGTGTTACTAGGTGTCTTCCAGAGCGTACTAACGTTCAAAGAAAGCAGAACTGCAACTCATGTCTCCAGGTAACTGCTTCACGCTTCGGCTTCAGCAGGGCTCTTCAAGGCTTTACCTTGAGGAAACGACTCACGTCAAGTTTCCTTTGAGCTCTAGAGCGTCTCAGGTGGAGCTCCCACCCAGGCTACGAAAGCACCCGGTTGATATAGAGAAAACTCGTTCCCATCCCAGAGCCCTGCCTACAGTGACTAGAGACCCGTCCAAAACACTGGTATTTAGGTAGGTTCAAGGCGGCATGAATGGAGCTCTCAAAATGGGAAAGCAAGCCTTTTGCCATCAGGTCCCCGTTTCGAGTGTACACGCAGCCTACCTCCTTGTGATTTCTACCAAGTTAATATACACTCTAGCGACACACTGGTCCCTTCCCTGAATAACGTGTTCTTGGCACGGAGTTCTGCATGTAGCGAACTGCCTCTCCCAAGGAATGCTCTAGGTACGCTATAGGGGCTTAGCCTCTTCTAAAACCCTGCAGTGTAAGAGGAAGAACTGTGCTTTGGTTACAGCAGGAACGCAAGGCAACTTCCTCCTGTAAGTATGGGGTCTTAAGGTATGACTTTGTAGAAGGAATGTGAAAGAGTATTGGTTTCTCAGTGCCGCTCAGCCTAGGGCATTGAGGCAGATATGCATGACATGTAGACGTGAGACAACAGATTGCCTGGAGCTGTTGGAGTGCTGAGGAAATCTAGCTCTCCCAAGGAGGCGTGCAGTGTGTTGCCCTACACTTAGCATATTGAGAGTGACTGGGAAAGGTTTCCGGGCCTGGATGTTTCTGAGCTTCCCAGTCGAGCATGCCGGTCCTCGGTGTTCTTGCAGGGAATAGGGCGCCCACGAGAGTTACTAGGTGTCTTCAATAGCGTACTAACGTTCAAAGAAAGCAGAACTGCAACTCATGTCTCCAGGGAACTGCTCCACGCTTCGGCTTCAGCAGGGCTCTTCAAGGCTTTACCTTGAGGAAACGACTCACGTCAAGTTTCCTTTGAGCTCTAGAGCGTCTCAGGTGGAGCTCCCACCCAGGCTACGAAAGCACCCTGTTTATTTAGAGAAAACACGTTCCCTTCCCAGAGCCCTGCCTTCAGTGACTAGAGACCCGTCCAAAACACTGGTATTTAGGTAGCTTCAAGGCAGCATGAATGGAGCTTTCAAAATGGGAAAGCAAGCCTTGTGCCATCAGATCTCCGTTTCCAGTGAACACGCAGCCTACCCCCTTGTGATTTCGACCAAGTAAATATTCTCTCAAACTACACAATGGTCTCTTCCCTGAAGAATGTTTTCTTGGCACGGAGTTCTGCATGTAGCGAACTGCCTCTCCCAAGGAACGCTTTGGTAACGCTATCGGGGCTTAGGCTCTTCTAAAACCCTGCAGTGTAAGAGGAAGAACTGTGCTTTGGTTACAGGAGGAACGCCAGCCGAGTTTCTCCTGTAAGTATGGGGTCTGAAGGTATGACTTTGTAGAAGGAATGCGAAGCAGTTTTGATTTCTCAGTGCCGCTCAGCCTAGGGCATTGAGGCAATTTGCATGACATGTAGGACATGAGAGAACAGATTACCTGGAGCCGTTGGAGTGCTGAGGAAATGTAGCTCTCCCAAGGAAGAGTGCAGTGTGTTGCCCTACACTTAGCATACACAGAGAGACTGGGAAAGGTATCCGGGCCTGGATGTTTCTTAGCAACCCAGTGGAGCCTGCCGGTACTCGGTGTTCTTGCACGGAATAGGGTGCCCAGGCGAGATCCTAGGTGTCTTGAAAAGCGTACTAACGTTAAAAGAAAGGAGAACTGCAACTCATGTCTCAAGGAAACTTCTCCACGTGCCGCTTCAGCAGGGCTCTTCAAGGCTTTACCTTCAGGAAAGGACTCACGTCAAGTTTCCTTGTAGCTCTAGAGCGTCTCAGGAGGAGCTCCCACCCAGGCTATGAAAGCACCCTGTTGATTTAGAGAAAACTCGTTCCCTTCCCAGAGCCCTGCCTACAGTGACTAGAAACTCGTCCAAAACACTGGTATTTAGGTAGGTTCATGACGGCATGAATGGAGCTCTCAAAATGGGAAAGCAAGCCTTGTGCCATCAGGTCCCCGTTTCCAGTGAACACGCAGCCTATCTCCTTGTGATTTCTACCAAGTTAATATACACTCTAGCGACACACTGGTCCCTTCCCTGAATAACGTGTTCTTGGCACGGAGTTCTGCATGTAGCGAACTGCCTCTCCCAAGGAATGCTCTAGGTACGCTATAGGGGCTTAGCCTCTTCTAAAACCCTGCAGTGTAAGAGGAAGAACTGTGCTTTGGTTACAGCAGGAACGCAAGGCAACTTTCTCCTGTAAGTATGGGGTCTTAAGGTAAGACTTTGTAGAAGGAATGTGAAAGAGTATTGGTTTCTCAGTGCCGCTCAGCCTAGGGCATTGAGGCAGATATGCATGACATGTAGACGTGAGACAACAGATTGCCTGGAGCTGTTGGAGTGCTGAGGAAATCTAGCTCTCCCAAGGAGGCGTGCAGTGTGTTGCCCTACACTTAGCATATTGAGAGTGACTGGGAAAGGTTTCCGGGCCTGGATGTTTCTGAGCTTCCCAGTCGAGCATGCCGGTCCTCGGTGTTCTTGCAGGGAATAGGGCGCCCACGAGAGTTACTAGGTGTCTTCAATAGCGTACTAACGTTCAAAGAAAGCAGAACTGCAACTCATGTCTCCAGGGAACTGCTCCACGCTTCAGCTTCAGCAGGGCTCTTCAAGGCTTTACCTTGAGGAAACGACTCACGTCAAGTTTCCTTTGAGCTCTAGAGCGTCTCAGGTGGAGCTCCCACCCAGGCTACGAAAGCACCCTGTTTATTTAGAGAAAACTCGTTCCCTTCCCAGAGCCCTGCCTTCAGTGACTAGAGACCCGTCCAAAACACTGGTATTTAGGTAGCTTCAAGGCAGCATGAATGGAGCTTTCAAAATGGGAAAGCAAGCCTTGTGCCATCAGGTCTCCGTTTCCAGTGAACACGCAGCCTACCCCCTTGTGATTTCTACCAAGTAAATATTCTCTCAAACTACACAATGGTCTCTTCCCTGAAGAATGTTTTCTTGGCACGGAGTTCTGCATGTAGCGAACTGCCTCTCCCAAGGAACGCTTTGGTAACGCTATCGGGGCTTAGGCTCTTCTAAAACCCTGCAGTGTAAGAGGAAGAACTGTGCTTTGGTTACAGGAGGAATGCAAGCCGAGTTTCTCCTGTAAGTATGGGGTCTGAAGGTATGACTTTGTAGAAGGAATGCGAAGCAGTTTTGATTTCTCAGTGCCGCTCAGCCTAGGGCATTGAGGCAATTTGCATGACATGTAGGACGTGAGAGAACAGATTACCTGGAGCTGTTGGAGTGCTGAGGAAATGTAGCTCTCCCAAGGAAGAGTGCAGTGTGTTGCCCTACACTTAGCATACACAGCGTGACTGGGAATGGTATCCGGGCATGGATGTTTCTTAGCAACCCAGTGGAGCCTGCCGGTACTCAGTGTTCTTGCACGAAATAGAGTGCCCAGGGGAGATCCTAGGTGTCTTGAAAAGCGTACTAACGTTAAAAGAAAGGAGAACTGCAACTCACGTCTCAAGGAAACTTCTCCACGTTCCGCTTCAGCAGGGCTCTTCAAGGCTTTACCTTGTGGAAAGGACTCACGTCAAGTTTCCTTGTAGCTCTAGAGCGTCTCAGGAGGAGCTCCCACCCAGGCTATGAAAGCACCCTGTTGATTTAGAGAAAACTCGTTCCCTTCCCAGAGCCCTGCCTACAGTGACTAGAAACTCGTCCAAAACACTGATATTTAGGTAGGTTCAAGGCGGCATGAATGGAGCTCTCAAAATGGGAAAGCAAGCCTTGTGCCAGCAGGTCCCCGTTTCCAGTGAACACGCAGCCTACCTCCTTGTGATTTCTACCAAGTTAATATACACTCTAGTGACACACTGGTCCCTTCCCTGAATAACGTGTTTTTGGCACGGAGTTCTGCAGGTAGTGAACTGCCTCTCCCAAGGAATGCTCTAGGTACGCTATAGGGGCTTAGCCTCTTCTAAAACCCTGCAGTGTAAGAGGAAGAACTGTGCTTTGGTTACAGCAGGAACGCAAGCCAACTTTCTCCTGTAAGTATGGGGTCTTAAGGTATGACTTTGTAGAAGGAATGTGAAACAGTATTGGTTTCTCAGTGCCGCTCAGCCTAGGGCATTGAGGCAGATATGCATGACATGTAGACGTGAGACAACAGATTGCCTGGAGCTGTTGGAGTGCTGAGGAAATCTAGCTCTCCCAAGGAGGCGTGCAGTGTGTTGCCCTACACTTTGCATATTGAGAGTGACTGGGAAAGGTTTCCGGGCCTGGATATTTCTGAGCTTCCCAGTCGAGCATGCCGGTCCTCGGTGTTCTTGCAGGGAATAGGGTGCCCACGAGTGTTACTAGGTGTCTTCCAGAGCGTACTAACGTTCAAAGAAAGCAGAACTGCAACTCATGTCTCCAGGTAACTGCTCCACGCTTCGGCTTCAGCAGGGCTCTTCAAGGCTTTACCTTGAGGAAACGACTCACGTCAAGTTTCCTTTGAGCTCTAGAGCGTCTCAGGTGGAGCTCCCACCCAGGCTACGAAAGCACCCGGTTGATATAGAGAAAACTCGTTCCCATCCCAGAGCCCTGCCTACAGTGACTAGAGACCCGTCCAAAACACTGGTATTTAGGTAGGTTCAAGGCGGCATGAATGGAGCTCTCAAAATGGGAAAGCAAGCCTTGTGCCATCAGGTCCCCGTTTCGAGTGTACACGCAGCCTACCTCCTTGTGATTTCTACCAAGTTAATATACACTCTAGCGACACACTGGTCCCTTCCCTGAATAACGTGTTCTTGGCACGGAGTTCTGCATGTAGCGAACTGCCTCTCCCAAGGAATGCTCTAGGTACGCTATAGGGGCTTAGCCTCTTCTAAAACCCTGCAGTGTAAGAGGAAGAACTGTGCTTTGGTTACAGCAGGAACGCAAGGCAACTTCCTCCTGTAAGTATGGGGTCTTAAGGTATGACTTTGTAGAAGGAATGTGAAAGAGTATTGGTTTCTCAGTGCCGCTCAGCCTAGGGCATTGAGGCAGATATGCATGACATGTAGACGTGAGACAACAGATTGCCTGGAGCTGTTGGAGTGCTGAGGAAATCTAGCTCTCCCAAGGAGGCGTGCAGTGTGTTGCCCTACACTTAGCATATTGAGAGTGACTGGGAAAGGTTTCCGGGCCTGGATGTTTCTGAGCTTCCCAGTCGAGCATGCCGGTCCTCGGTGTTCTTGCAGGGAATAGGGTGCCCACGAGAGTTACTAGGTGTCTTCAAGAGCGTACTAACGTTCAAAGAAAGCAGAACTGCAACTCATGTCTCCAGGAAACTGCTCCACGCTTCGGCTTCAGCAGGGCTCTTCAAGGCTTTACCTTGAGGAAACGACTCACGTCAAGTTTCCTTTGAGCTCTAGAGCGTCTCAGGTGGGCTCCCACCCAGGCTCCGAAAGCACCCTGTTGATATAGATAAAACTCGTTCCCATCCCAGAGCCCTGCCTACAGTGACTAGAGACCCGTCCAAAACACTGGTATTTAGGTAGCTTCAAGGCAGCATGAATGGAGCTTTCAAAATGGGAAAGCAAGCCTTGTGCCATCAGGTCTCCGTTTCCAGTGAACACGCAGCCTACCCCCTTGTGATTTCTACAAGTAAATATTCCCTCAAACTACACAATGGTCCCTTCCCTGAAGAATGTTTTCTTGGCACGGAGTTCTGCATGTAGCGAACTGCCTCTTCCAAGGAACGCTTTGGTAACGCTATCGGGGCTTAGGCTCTTCTAAAACCCTGCAGTGTAAGAGGAAGAACTGTGCTTTGGTTACAGGAGGAACGCAAGCCGAGTTTCTCCTCTAAGTATGGGGTCTGAAGGTATGACTTTGTAGAAGGAATGCGAAGCAGTTTTGATTTCTCAGTGCCGCTCAGCCTAGGGCATTGAGGCAATTTGCATGACATGTAGGACGTGAGAGAACAGATTACCTGGAGCTGTTGGAGTGCTGAGGAAATGTAGCTCTCCCAAGGAAGAGTGCAGTGTGTTGCCCTGCACTTAGCATACACAGCGTGACTGGGAATGGTATCCGGGCCTGTATGTTTCTTAGCAACCCAGTGGAGCCTGCCGGTACTCGGTGTTCTTGCACGGAATAGGGTGCCCAGGCGAGATCCTAGGTGTCTTGAAAAGCGTACTAACGTTAAAAGAAAGGAGAACTGCAACTCATGTCTCAAGGAAATTTCTCCACGTTCCGCTTCAGCAGGGCTCTTCAAGGCTTTACCTTGAGTAAAGGACTCACGTCAAGTTTCCTTGTAGCTCTAGAGCGTCTCAGGAGGAGCTCCCACCCAGGCTATGAAAGCACCCTGTTGATTTAGAGAAAACTCGTTCCCTTCCCAGAGCCCTGCCTACAGTGACTAGAAACTCGTCCAAAACACTGGTATTTAGGTAGGTTCATGACGGCATGAATGGAGCTCTCAAAATGGGAAAGCAAGCCTTGTGCCATCAGGTCCCCGTTTCCAGTGAACACGCAGCCTATCTCCTTGTGATTTCTACCAAGTTAATATACACTCTAGCGACACACTGGTCCCTTCCCTGAATAACGTGTTCTTGGCACGGAGTTCTGCATGTAGCGAACTGCCTCTCCCAAGGAATGCTCTAGGTACGCTATAGGGGCTTAGCCTCTTCTAAAACCCTGCAGTGTAAGAGGAAGAACTGTGCTTTGGTTACAGCAGGAACGCAAGGCAACTTTCTCCTGTAAGTATGGGGTCTTAAGGTAAGACTTTGTAGAAGGAATGTGAAAGAGTATTGGTTTCTCAGTGCCGCTCAGCCTAGGGCATTGAGGCAGATATGCATGACATGTAGACGTGAGACAACAGATTGCCTGGAGCTGTTGGAGTGCTGAGGAAATCTAGCTCTCCCAAGGAGGCGTGCAGTGTGTTGCCCTACACTTAGCATATTGAGAGTGACTGGGAAAGGTTTCCGGGCCTGGATGTTTCTGAGCTTCCCAGTCGAGCATGCCGGTCCTCGGTGTTCTTGCAGGGAATAGGGCGCCCACGAGAGTTACTAGGTGTCTTCAATAGCGTACTAACGTTCAAAGAAAGCAGAACTGCAACTCATGTCTCCAGGGAACTGCTCCACGCTTCAGCTTCAGCAGGGCTCTTCAAGGCTTTACCTTGAGGAAACGACTCACGTCAAGTTTCCTTTGAGCTCTAGAGTGTCTCAGGTGGAGCTCCCACCCAGGCTACGAAAGCACCCTGTTTATTTAGAGAAAACTCGTTCCCTTCCCAGAGCCCTGCCTTCAGTGACTAGAGACCCGTCCAAAACACTGTTATTTAGGTAGCTTCAAGGCAGCATGAATGGAGCTTTCAAAATGGGAAAGCAAGCCTTGTGCCATCAGATCTCCGTTTCCAGTGAACACGCAGCCTACCCCCTTGTGATTTCTACCAAGTAAATATTCTCTCAAACTACACAATGGTCTCTTCCCTGAAGAATGTTTTCTTGGCACGGAGTTCTGCATGTAGCGAACTGCCTCTCCCAAGGAACGCTTTGGTAACGCTATCGGGGCTTAGGCTCTTCTAAAACCCTGCAGTGTAAGAGGAAGAACTGTGCTTTGGTTACAGGAGGAACGCCAGCCGAGTTTCTCCTGTAAGTATGGGGTCTGAAGGTATGACTTTGTAGAAGGAATGCGAAGCAGTTTTGATTTCTCAGTGCCGCTCAGCCTAGGGCATTGAGGCAATTTGCATGACATGTAGGACATGAGAGAACAGATTACCTGGAGCCGTTGGAGTGCTGAGGAAATGTAGCTCTCCCAAGGAAGAGTGCAGTGTGTTGCCCTACACTTAGCATACACAGAGAGACTGGGAAAGGTATCCGGGCCTGGATGTTTCTTAGCAACCCAGTGGAGCCTGCCGGTACTCGGTGTTCTTGCACGGAATAGGGTGCCCAGGCGAGATCCTAGGTGTCTTGAAAAGCGTAGTAACGTTAAAAGAAAGGAGAACTGCAACTCATGTCTCAAGGAAACTTCTCCACGTGCCGCTTCAGCAGGGCTCTTCAAGGCTTTACCTTCAGGAAAGGACTCACGTCAAGTTTCCTTGTAGCTCTAGAGCGTCTCAGGAGGAGCTCCCACCCAGGCTATGAAAGCACCCTGTTGATTTAGAGAAAACTCGTTCCCTTCCCAGAGCCCTGCCTACAGTGACTAGAAACTCGTCCAAAACACTGGTATTTAGGTAGGTTCATGGCGGCATGAATGGAGCTCTCAAAATGGGAAAGCAAGCCTTGTGCCATCAGGTCCCCGTTTCCAGTGAACACGCAGCCTATCTCCTTGTGATTTCTACCAAGTTAATATACACTCTAGTGACACACTGGTCCCTTCCCTGAATAACGTGTTCTTGGCACGGAGTTCTGCACGTAGTGAACTGCCTCTCCCAAGGAATGCTCTAGGTACGCTATAGGGGCTTAGCCTCTTCTAAAACCCTGCAGTGTAAGAGGAAGAACTGTGCTTTGGTTACAGCAGGAACGCAAGCCAACTTTCTCCTGTAAGTATGGGGTCTTAAGGTATGACTTTGTAGAAGGAATGTGAAACAGTATTGGTTTCTCAGTGCCGCTCAGCCTAGGGCATTGAGGCAGATATGCATGACATGTAGACGTGAGACAACAGATTGCCTGGAGCTGTTGGAGTGCTGAGGAAATCTAGCTCTCCCAAGAAGGCGTGCAGTGTGTTGCCCTACACTTTGCATATTGAGAGTGACTGGGAAAGGTTTCCGGGCCTGGATATTTCTGAGCTTCCCAGTCGAGCATGCCGGTCCTCGGTGTTCTTGCAGGGAATAGGGTGCCCACGAGTGTTACTAGGTGTCTTCCAGAGCGTACTAACGTTCAAAGAAAGCAGAACTGCAACTCATGTCTCCAGGTAACTGCTCCACGCTTCGGCTTCAGCAGGGCTCTTCAAGGCTTTACCTTGAGGAAACGACTCACGTCAAGTTTCCTTTGAGCTCTAGAGCGTCTCAGGTGGAGCTCCCACCCAGGCTACGAAAGCACCCGGTTGATATAGAGAAAACTCGTTCCCATCCCAGAGCCCTGCCTACAGTGACTAGAGACCCGTCCAAAACACTGGTATTTAGGTAGGTTCAAGGCGGCATGAATGGAGCTCTCAAAATGGGAAAGCAAGCCTTGTGCCATCAGGTCCCCGTTTCCAGTGTACACGCAGCCTACCTCCTTGTGATTTCTACCAAGTTAATATACACTCTAGCGACACACTGGTCCCTTCCCTGAATAACGTGTTCTTGGCACGGAGTTCTGCATGTAGCGAACTGCCTCTCCCAAGGAATGCTCTAGGTACGCTATAGGGGCTTAGCCTCTTCTAAAACCCTGCAGTGTAAGAGGAAGAACTGTGCTTTGGTTACAGCAGGAACGCAAGGCAACTTCCTCCTGTAAGTATGGGGTCTTAAGGTATGACTTTGTAGAAGGAATGTGAAAGAGTATTGGTTTCTCAGTGCCGCTCAGCCTAGGGCATTGAGGCAGATATGCATGACATGTAGACGTGAGACAACAGATTGCCTGGAGCTGTTGGAGTGCTGAGGAAATCTAGCTCTCCCAAGGAGGCGTGCAGTGTGTTGCCCTACACTTAGCATATTGAGAGTGACTGGGAAAGGTTTCCGGGCCTGGATGTTTCTGAGCTTCCCAGTCGAGCATGCCGGTCCTCGGTGTTCTTGCAGGGAATAGGGTGCCCACGAGAGTTACTAGGTGTCTTCAAGAGCGTACTAACGTTCAAAGAAAGCAGAACTGCAACTCATGTCTCCAGGAAACTGCTCCACGCTTCGGCTTCAGCAGGGCTCTTCAAGGCTTTACCTTGAGGAAACGACTCACGTCAAGTTTCCTTTGAGCTCTAGAGCGTCTCAGGTGGGCTCCCACCCAGGCTCCGAAAGCACCCTGTTGATATAGATAAAACTCGTTCCCATCCCAGAGCCCTGCCTACAGTGACTAGAGACCCGTCCAAAACACTGGTATTTAGGTAGCTTCAAGGCAGCATGAATGGAGCTTTCAAAATGGGAAAGCAAGCCTTGTGCCATCAGGTCTCCGTTTCCAGTGAACACGCAGCCTACCCCCTTGTGATTTCTACAAGTAAATATTCCCTCAAACTACACAATGGTCCCTTCCCTGAAGAATGTTTTCTTGGCACGGAGTTCTGCATGTAGCGAACTGCCTCTCCCAAGGAACGCTTTGGTAACGCTATCGGGGCTTAGGCTCTTCTAAAACCCTGCAGTGTAAGAGGAAGAACTGTGCTTTGGTTACAGGAGGAACGCCAGCCGAGTTTCTCCTGTAAGTATGGGGTCTGAAGGTATGACTTTGTAGAAGGAATGCGAAGCAGTTTTGATTTCTCAGTGCCGCTCAGCCTAGGGCATTGAGGCAATTTGCATGACATGTAGGACATGAGAGAACAGATTACCTGGAGCCGTTGGAGTGCTGAGGAAATGTAGCTCTCCCAAGGAAGAGTGCAGTGTGTTGCCCTACACTTAGCATACACAGAGAGACTGGGAAAGGTATCCGGGCCTGGATGTTTCTTAGCAACCCAGTGGAGCCTGCCGGTACTCGGTGTTCTTGCACGGAATAGGGTGCCCAGGCGAGATCCTAGGTGTCTTGAAAAGCGTAGTAACGTTAAAAGAAAGGAGAACTGCAACTCATGTCTCAAGGAAACTTCTCCACGTGCCGCTTCAGCAGGGCTCTTCAAGGCTTTACCTTCAGGAAAGGACTCACGTCAAGTTTCCTTGTAGCTCTAGAGCGTCTCAGGAGGAGCTCCCACCCAGGCTATAAAAGCACCCTGTTGATTTAGAGAAAACTCGTTCCCTTCCCAGAGCCCTGCCTACAGTGACTAGAAACTCGTCCAAAACACTGGTATTTAGGTAGGTTCATGGCGGCATGAATGGAGCTCTCAAAATGGGAAAGCAAGCCTTGTGCCATCAGGTCCCCGTTTCCAGTGAACACGCAGCCTATCTCCTTGTGATTTCTACCAAGTTAATATACACTCTAGCGACACACTGGTCCCTTCCCTGAATAACGTGTTCTTGGCACGGAGTTCTGCATGTAGCGAACTGCCTCTCCCAAGGAATGCTCTAGGTACGCTATAGGGGCTTAGCCTCTTCTAAAACCCTGCAGTGTAAGAGGAAGAACTGTGCTTTGGTTACAGCAGGAACGCAAGGCAACTTTCTCCTGTAAGTATGGGGTCTTAAGGTAAGACTTTGTAGAAGGAATGTGAAAGAGTATTGGTTTCTCAGTGCCGCTCAGCCTAGGGCATTGAGGCAGATATGCATGACATGTAGACGTGAGACAACAGATTGCCTGGAGCTGTTGGAGTGCTGAGGAAATCTAGCTCTCCCAAGGAGGCGTGCAGTGTGTTGCCCTACACTTAGCATATTGAGAGTGACTGGGAAAGGTTTCCGGGCCTGGATGTTTCTGAGCTTCCCAGTCGAGCATGCCGGTCCTCGGTGTTCTTGCAGGGAATAGGGCGCCCACGAGAGTTACTAGGTGTCTTCAATAGCGTACTAACGTTCAAAGAAAGCAGAACTGCAACTCATGTCTCCAGGAAACTGCTCCACGCTTTGGCTTCAGCAGGGCTCTTCAAGGCTTTACCTTGAGGAAACGACTCACGTCAAGTTTCCTTTGAGCTCTAGAGCGTCTCAGGTGGAGCTCCCACCCAGGCTACGAAAGCACCCTGTTTATTTAGAGAAAACTCGTTCCCTTCCCAGAGCCCTGCCTTCAGTGACTAGAGACCCGTCCAAAACACTGTTATTTAGGTAGCTTCAAGGCAGCATGAATGGAGCTTTCAAAATGGGAAAGCAAGCCTTGTGCCATCAGATCTCCGTTTCCAGTGAACACGCAGCCTACCCCCTTGTGATTTCTACCAAGTAAATATTCTCTCAAACTACACAATGGTCCCTTCCCTGAAGAATGTTTTCTTGGCACGGAGTTCTGCATGTAGCGAACTGCCTCTCCCAAGGAACGCTTTGGTAACGGTATCGGGGCTTAGGCTCTTCTAAAACCCTGCAGTGTAAGAGGAAGAACTGTGCTTTGGTTACAGGAGGAACGCAAGCCGAGTTTCTCCTGTAAGTATGGGGTCTGAAGGTATGACTTTGTAGAAGGAATGCGAAGCAGTTTTGATTTCTCAGTGCCGCTCAGCCTAGGGCATTGAGGCAATTTGCATGACATGTAGGACGTGAGAGAACAGATTACCTGGAGCTGTTGGAGTGCTGAGGAAATGTAGCTCTCCCAAGGAAGAGTGCAGTGTGTTGCCCTACACTTAGCATACACAGCGGGACTGGGAATGGTATCCGGGCATGGATGTTTCTTAGCAACCCAGTGGAGCCTGCCAGTACTCAGTGTTCTTGCACGAAATAGGGTGCCCAGGGGAGATCCTAGGTGTCTTGAAAAGCGTACTAACGTTAAAAGAAAGGAGAACTGCAACTCACGTCTCAAGGAAACTTCTCCACGTTCCGCTTCAGCAGGGCTCTTCAAGGCTTTACCTTGTGGAAAGGACTCACGTCACGTTTCCTTGTAGCTCTAGAGCGTCTCAGGAGGAGCTCCCACCCAGGCTATGAAAGCACCCTGTTGATTTAGAGAAAACTCGTTCCCTTCCCAGAGCCCTGCCTACAGTGACTAGAAACTCGTCCAAAACACTGATATTTAGGTAGGTTCAAGGCGGCATGAATGGAGCTCTCAAAATGGGAAAGCAAGCCTTGTGCCAGCAGGTCCCCGTTTCCAGTGAACACGCATCCTACCTCCTTGTGATTTCTACCAAGTTAATATACACTCTAGTGACACACTGGTCCCTTCCCTGAATAACGTGTTTTTGGCACGGAGTTCTGCAGGTAGTGAACTGCCTCTCCCAAGGAATGCTCTAGGTACGCTATAGGGGCTTAGCCTCTTCTAAAACCCTGCAGTGTAAGAGGAAGAACTGTGCTTTGGTTACAGCAGGAACGCAAGCCAACTTTCTCCTGTAAGTATGGGGTCTTAAGGTATGACTTTGTAGAAGGAATGTGAAACAGTATTGGTTTCTCAGTGCCGCTCAGCCTAGGGCATTGAGGCAGATATGCATGACATGTAGACGTGAGACAACAGATTGCCTGGAGCTGTTGGAGTGCTGAGGAAATCTAGCTCTCCCAAGGAGGCGTGCAGTGTGTTGCCCTACACTTAGCATATTGAGAGTGACTGGGAAAGGTTTCCGGGCCTGGATGTTTCTGAGCTTCCCAGTCGAGCATGCCGGTCCTCGGTGTTCTTGCAGGGAATAGGGTGCCCACGAGAGTTACTAGGTGTCTTCAAGTGCGTACTAACGTTCAAAGAAAGCAGAACTGCAACTCATGTCTCCAGGAAACTGCTCCACGCTTCGGCTTCAGCAGGGCTCTTCAAGGCTTTACCTTGAGGAAACGACTCACGTCAAGTTTCCTTTGAGCTCTAGAGCGTCTCAGGTGGGCTCCCACCCAGGCTCCGAAAGCACCCTGTTGATATAGATAAAACTCGTTCCCATCCCAGAGCCCTGCCTACAGTGACTAGAGACCCGTCCAAAACACTGGTATTTAGGTAGCTTCAAGGCAGCATGAATGGAGCTTTCAAAATGGGAAAGCAAGCCTTGTGCCATCAGGTCTCCGTTTCCAGTGAACACGCAGCCTACCCCCTTGTGATTTCTACAAGTAAATATTCCCTCAAACTACACAATGGTCCCTTCCCTGAAGAATGTTTTCTTGGCACGGAGTTCTGCATGTAGCGAACTGCCTCTTCCAAGGAACGCTTTGGTAACGCTATCGGGGTTTAGGCTCTTCTAAAACCCTGCAGTGTAAGAGGAAGAACTGTGCTTTGGTTACAGGAGGAACGCAAGCCGAGTTTCTCCTGTAAGTATGGGGTCTGAAGGTATGACTTTGTAGAAGGAATGCGAAGCAGTTTTGATTTCTCAGTGCCGCTCAGCCTAGGGCATTGAGGCAATTTGCATGACATGTAGGACGTGAGAGAACAGATTACCTGGAGCTGTTGGAGTGCTGAGGAAATGTAGCTCTCGAAAGGGAGAGTGCAGTGTGTTGCCCTACACTTAACATACACAGAGTGACTGGGAAAGGTATCCGGGCATGGATGTTTCTTAGCAACCCAGTGGAGCCTGCCGGTACTCGGTGTTCTTGCACGGAATAGGGGGCCCAGGCGAGATCCTAGGTGTCTTGAAAAGCGTACTAACGTTAAAAGAAAGGAGAACTGCAACTCATGTCTCAAGGAAACTTCTCCACGTTCCGCTTCAGCAGGGCTCTTCAAGGCTTTACCTTGAGGAAAGGACTCACGTCAAGGTTCCTTGTAGCTCTAGAGCATCTCAGGAGGAGCTCCCACCCAGGCTATGAAAGCACCCTGTTGATTTAGAGAAAACTCGTTCCCTTCCCAGAGCCCTGCTTACAGTGACTAGAAACACGTCCAAAACACTGGTATTTAGGTAGGGTCAAGGCGGCATGAATGGAGCTTTCAAAATGGGAAAGCAAACCTTCTGCCATCAGGTCCTCGTTTTCAGTGAACACGCAGCCTACCTCCCTGTGATTTCTACCAATTTAATATACACTCTAGCGACACACTGGTCCCTTCCCTGAATAACGTGTTCTTGGCACGGAGTTCTGCATGTAGCGAACTGCCTCTCCTAAGGAATGCTCTAGGTACGCTATAGGGGCTTAGCCTCTTCTTAAACCCTGCAGTGTAAGAGGAAGAACTGTGCTTTGGTTACAGCAGGAACGCAAGCCAACTTTCTCCTGTAAGTATGGGGTCTTAAGGTATGACTTTGTAGAAGGAATGTGAAACAGTATTGGTTTCTCAGTGACGCTCAGCCTAGGGCATTGAGGCAGATATGCATGACATGTAGACGTGAGACAACAGATTGCCTGGAGCTGTTGGAGTGCTGAGGAAATCTAGCTCTCCCAAGGAGGCGTGCAGTGTGTTGCCCTACACTTTGCATATTGAGAGTGACTGGGAAAGGTTTCCGGGCCTGGATGTTTCTGAGCTTCCCAGTCGAGCATGCCGGTCCTCGGTGTTCTTGCAGGGAATAGGGTTCCCACGAGAGTTACTAGGTGTCTTCCAGAGCGTACTAACGTTCAAAGAAAGCAGAACTGCAACTCATGTCTCCAGGTAACTGCTCCACGCTTCGGCTTCAGCAGGGCTCTTCAAGGCTTTACCTTGAGGAAACGACTCACGTCAAGTTTCCTTTGAGCTCTAGAGCGTCTCAGGTGGAGCTACCACCCAGGCTACGAAAGCACCCGGTTGATATAGAGAAAACTCGTTCCCATCCCAGAGCCCTGCCTACAGTGACTAGAGACCCGTCCAAAACACTGGTATTTAGGTAGGTTCAAGGCGGCATGAATGGAGCTCTCAAAATGGGAAAGCAAGCCTTGTGCCATCAGGTCCCCGTTTCCAGTGTACACGCAGCCTACCTCCTTGTGATTTCTACCAAGTTAATATACACTCTAGCGACACACTGGTCCCTTCCTTGAATAACGTGTTTTTGGCACGGAGTTCTGCATGTAGCGAACTGCCTCTCCCAAGGAATGCTCTAGGTACGCTATAGGGGCTTAGCCTCTTCTAAAACCCTGCAGTGTAAGAGGAAGAACTGTGCTTTGGTTACAGCAGGAACGCAAGGCAACTTCCTCCTGTAAGTATGGGGTCTTAAGGTATGACTTTGTAGAAGGAATGTGAAAGAGTATTGGTTTCTCAGTGCCGCTCAGCCTAGGGCATTGAGGCAGATATGCATGACATGTAGACGTGAGACAACAGATTGCCTGGAGCTGTTGGAGTGCTGAGGAAATCTAGCTCTCCCAAGGAGGCGTGCAGTGTGTTGCCCTACACTTAGCATATTGAGAGTGACTGGGAAAGGTTTCCGGGCCTGGATGTTTCTGAGCTTCCCAGTCGAGCATGCCGGTCCTCGGTGTTCTTGCAGGGAATAGGGTGCCCACGAGAGTTACTAGGTGTCTTCAAGAGCGTACTAACGTTCAAAGAAAGCAGAACTGCAACTCATGTCTCCAGGAAACTGCTCCACGCTTCGGCTTCAGCAGGGCTCTTCAAGGCTTTACCTTGAGGAAACGACTCACGTCAAGTTTCCTTTGAGCTCTAGAGCGTCTCAGGTGGAGCTCCCACCCAGGCCACGAAAGCACCCTGTTGATATAGATAAAACTCGTTCCCATCCCAGAGCCCTGCCTACAGTGACTAGAGACCCGTCCAAAACACTGGTATTTAGGTAGCTTCAAGGCAGCATGAATGGAGCTTTCAAAATGGGAAAGCAAGCCTTGTGCCATCAGGTCTCCGTTTCCAGTGAACACGCAGCCTACCCCCTTGTGATTTCTACAAGTAAATATTCCCTCAAACTACACAATGGTCCCTTCCCTGAAGAATGTTTTCTTGGCTCGGAGTTCTGCATGTAGCGAACTGCCTCTTCCAAGGAACGCTTTGGTAACGCTATCGGGGCTTAGGCTCTTCTAAAACCCTGCAGTGTAAGAGGAAGAACTGTGCTTTGGTTACAGGAGGAACGCAAGCCGAGTTTCTCCTGTAAGTATGGGGTCTGAAGGTATGACTTTGTAGAAGGAATGCGAAGCAGTTTTGATTTCTCAGTGCCGCTCAGCCTAGGGCATTGAGGCAATTTGCATGACATGTAGGACGTGAGAGAACAGATTACCTGGAGCTGTTGGAGTGCTGAGGAAATGTAGCTCTCGAAAGGAAGAGTGCAGTGTGTTGCCCTACACTTAACATACACAGAGTGACTGGGAAAGGTATCCGGGCATGGATGTTTCTTAGCAACCCAGTGGAGCCTGCCGGTACTCGGTGTTCTTGCACGGAATAGGGTGCCCAGGCGAGATCCTAGGTGTCTTGAAAAGCGTACTAACGTTAAAAGAAAGGAGAACTACAACTCATGTCTCAAGGAAACTTCTCCACGTTCCGCTTCAGCAGGGCTCTTCAAGGCTTTACCTTGAGGAAAGGACTCACGTCAAGTTTCCTTGTAGCTCTAGAGCATCTCAGGAGGAGCTCCCACCTAGGCTATGAAAGCACCCTGTTGATTTAGAGAGAACCCGTTCCCTTCCCAGAGCCCTGCCTACAATGACTAGAAACTCGTCCAAAACACTGGTATTTAGGTAGGTTCAAGGCGGCATGAATGGAGCTTTCAAAATGGGAAAGCAAACTTTCTGCCATCAGGTCCTCGTTTCCAGTGAACACACAGCCTACCTCCCTGTGATTTCTACCAATTTAATATACACTCTAGCGACACACTGGTCCCTTCCCTGAATAACGTGTTCTTGGCACGGAGTTCTGCATGTAGCGAACTGCCTCTCCTAAGGAATGCTCTAGGTACGCTATAGGGGCTTAGCCTCTTCTAAAACCCTGCAGTGTAAGAGGAAGAACTGTGCTTTGGTTACAGCAGGAACGCAAGCCAAATTTCTCCTGTAAGTATGGGGTCTTAAGGTATGACTTTGTAGAAGGAATGTGAAACAGTATTGGTTTCTCAGTGCCGCTCAGCCTAGGGCATTGAGGCAGATATGCATGACATGTAGATGTGAGACAACAGATTGCCTGGAGCTGTTGGAGTGCTGAGGAAATCTAGCTCTCCCAAGGAGGCGTGCAGTGTGTTGCCCTACACTTAGCATATTGAGAGTGACTGGGAAAGGTTTCCGGGCCTGGATGTTTCTGAGCTTCCCAGTCGAGCATGCCGGTCCTCGGTGTTCTTGCAGGGAATAGGGTATCCACGAGAGTTCCAGGTGTCTTCAAGAGCGTACTAACGTTCAAAGAAGCAGAACTGCAACTCATGTCTCCAGGAAACTGCTCCACGCTTTGGCTTCAGCAGGGCTCTTCAAGGCTTTACCTTGAGGAAACGACTCACGTCAAGTTTCCTTTGAGCTCTAGAGCGTCTCAGGTGGAGCTCCCACCCAGGCTACGAAAGCACCCTGTTGATTTCGAGAAAACTCGTTCCCTTCCCAGAGCCCTGCCTTCAGTGACTAGAGACCCGTCCAAAACACTGGTATTTAGGTAGCTTCAAGGCAGCATGAATGGAGCTTTCAAAATGGGAAAGCAAGCCTTGTGCCATCAGGTCTCCGTTTCCAGTGAACATGCAGCCTACCCCCTTGTGATTTCTACCAAGTAAATATACCCTCAAACTACACAATGGTCCCTTCCCTGAAGAATGTTTTCTTGGCACGGAGTTCTGCATGTAGCGAACTGCCTCTCCCAAGGAACGCTTTGGTAACGCTATCGGGGCTTAGGCTCTTCTAAAACCCTGCAGTGTAAGAGGAAGAACTGTGCTTTGGTTACAGGAGGAACGCAAGCCGAGTTTCTCCTGTAAGTATGGGGTCTGAAGGTATGACTTTGTAGAAGGAATGCGAAGCAGTTTTGATTTCTCAGTGCCGCTCAGCCTAGGGCATTGAGGCAATTTGCATGACATGTAGGACGTGAGAGAACAGATTATCTGGAGCTGTTGGAGTGCTGAGGAAATGTAGCTCTTCCAAGGAAGAGTGCAGTGTGTTGCCCTACACTTAGCATACACAGAGTGACTGGGAAAGGTATCCGGGCCTGGATGTTTCTTAGCAACCCAGTGGAGCCTGCCGGGACTCGGTGTTCTTGCACGGAATAGGGTGCCCAGGCGAGAACCTAGGT
Organism: Eubalaena glacialis; assembly: GCF_028564815.1. Lineage (NCBI taxonomy): Eukaryota > Metazoa > Chordata > Mammalia > Artiodactyla > Balaenidae > Eubalaena > Eubalaena glacialis. The sequence goes on along the minus strand of NC_083719.1, from coordinate 165,018,348 downwards.
GTCTTGAAAAGCGTAGTAACGTTAAAAGAAAGGAGAACTGCAACTCACGTCTCAAGGAAACTTCTCCACGTTCCGCTTCAGCAGGGCTCTTCAAGGCTTTACCTTGTGGAAAGGACTCACGTCAAGTTTCCTTGTAGCTCTAGAGCGTCTCAGGAGGAGCTCCCACCCAGGCTATGAAAGCACCCTGTTGATTTAGAGAAAACTCGTTCCCTTCCCAGAGCCCTGCCTACAGTGACTAGAAACTCGTCCAAAACACTGATATTTAGGTAGGTTCAAGGCGGCATGAATGGAGCTCTCAAAATGGGAAAGCAAGCCTTGTGCCAGCAGGTCCCCGTTTCCAGTGAACACGCAGCCTACCTCCTTGTGATTTCTACCAAGTTAATATACACTCTAGCGACACACTGGTCCCTTCCCTGAATAACGTGTTTTTGGCACGGAGTTCTGCATGTAGTGAACTGCCTCTCCCAAGGAATGCTCTAGGTACGCTATAGGGGCTTAGCCTCTTCTAAAACCCTGCAGTGTAAGAGGAAGAACTGTGCTTTGGTTACAGCAGGAACGCAAGGCAACTTCCTCCTGTAAGTATGGGGTCTTAAGGTATGACTTTGTAGAAGGAATGTGAAAGAGTATTGGTTTCTCAGTGCCGCTCAGCCTAGGGCATTGAGGCAGATATGCATGACATGTAGACGTGAGACAACAGATTGCCTGGAGCTGTTGGAGTGCTGAGGAAATCTAGCTCTCCCAAGGAGGCGTGCAGTGTGTTGCCCTACACTTTGCATATTGAGAGTGACTGGGAAAGGTTTCCGGGCCTGGATGTTTCTGAGCTTCCCAGTCGAGCATGCCGGTCCTCGGTGTTCTTGCAGGGAATAGGGTGCCCACGAGAGTTACTAGGTGTCTTCCAGAGCGTACTAACGTTCAAAGAAAGCAGAACTGCAACTCATGTCTCCAGGTAACTGCTCCACGCTTCGGCTTCAGCAGGGCTCTTCAAGGCTTTACCTTGAGGAAACGACTCACGTCAAGTTTCCTTTGAGCTCTAGAGCGTCTCAGGTGGAGCTCCCACCCAGGCTACGAAAGCACCCGGTTGATATAGAGAAAACTCGTTCCCATCCCAGAGCCCTGCCTACAGTGACTAGAGACCCGTCCAAAACACTGGTATTTAGGTAGGTTCAAGGCGGCATGAATGGAGCTCTCAAAATGGGAAAGCAAGCCTTGTGCCATCAGGTCCCCGTTTCGAGTGTACACGCAGCCTACCTCCTTGTGATTTCTACCAAGTTAATATACACTCTAGCGACACACTGGTCCCTTCCCTGAATAACGTGTTTTTGGCACGGAGTTCTGCATGTAGCGAACTGCCTCTCCCAAGGAATGCTCTAGGTACGCTATAGGGGCTTAGCCTCTTCTAAAACCCTGCAGTGTAAGAGGAAGAACTGTGCTTTGGTTACAGCAGGAACGCAAGGCAACTTCCTCCTGTAAGTATGGGGTCTTAAGGTATGACTTTGTAGAAGGAATGTGAAAGAGTATTGGTTTCTCAGTGCCGCTCAGCCTAGGGCATTGAGGCAGATATGCATGACATGTAGACGTGAGACAACAGATTGCCTGGAGCTGTTGGAGTGCTGAGGAAATCTAGCTCTCCCAAGGAGGCGTGCAGTGTGTTGCCCTACACTTTGCATATTGAGAGTGACTGGGAAAGGTTTCCGGGCCTGGATGTTTCTGAGCTTCCCAGTCGAGCATGCCGGTCCTCGGTGTTCTTGCAGGGAATAGGGTGCCCACGAGAGTTACTAGGTGTCTTCAAGAGCGTACTAACGTTCAAAGAAAGCAGAACTGCAACTCATGTCTCCAGGAAACTGCTCCACGCTTCGGCTTCAGCAGGGCTCTTCAAGGCTTTACCTTGAGGAAACGACTCACGTCAAGTTTCCTTTGAGCTCTAGAGCGTCTCAGGAGGAGCTCCCACCCAGGCTATGAAAGCACCCTGTTGATTTCGAGAAAACTCGTTCCCTTCCCAGAGCCCTGCCTACAGTGACTAGAAACTCGTCCAAAACACTGGTATTTAGGTAGGTTCAAGGCGGCATGAATGGAGCTTTCAAAATGGGAAAGCAAGCCTTGTGCCATCAGGTCCCCATTTCCAGTGAACACGCAGCCTACCTCCTTGTGATTTCTACCAAGTTAATATACACTCTAGCGACACACTGGTCCCTTCCCTGAATAACGTGTTCTTGGCACGGAGTTCTGCATGTAGCGAACTGCCTCTCCCAAGGAATGCTCTAGGTACGCTATCAGGGTTAGGCTCTTCTAAAACCCTGCAGTGTAAGAGGAAGAACTGTGCTTTGGTTACAGGAGGTACGCAAGCCGAGTTTCTCCTGTAAGTATGGGGTCTGAAGGTATGACTTTGTAGAAGGAATGCGAAGCAGTTTTGATTTCTCAGTGCCGCTCAGCCTAGGGCATTGAGGCAATTTGCATGACATGTAGGACGTGAGAGAACAGATTATCTGGAGCTGTTGGAGTGCTGAGGAAATGTAGCTCTTCCAAGGAAGAGTGCAGTGTGTTGCCCTACACTTAGCATACACAGAGTGACTGGGAAAGGTATCCGGGCCTGGATGTTTCTTAGCAACCCAGTGGAGCCTGCCGGGACTCGGTGTTCTTGCACGGAATAGGGTGCCCAGGCGAGAACCTAGGTGTCTTGAAAAGCGTAGTAACGTTAAAAGAAAGGAGAACTGCAACTCATGTCTCAAGGAAACTTCTCCACGTTCCGCTTCAGCAGGGCTCTTCAAGGCTTTACCTTGAGGAAAGGACTCACGTCAAGTTTCCTTGTAGCTCTAGAGCGTCTCAGGAGGAGCTCCCACCCAGGCTATGAAAGCACCCTGTTGATTTAGAGAAAACTCGTTCCCTTCCCAGAGCCCTGCCTACAGTGACTAGAGACCCGTCCAAAACACTGGTATTTAGGTAGCTTCAAGGCAGCATGAATGGAGCTTTCAAAATGGGAAAGCAAGCCTTGTGCCATCAGGTCTCCGTTTCCAGTGAACACGCAGCCTACCCCCTTGTGATTTCTACAAGTAAATATTCCCTCAAACTACACAATGGTCCCTTCCCTGAAGAATGTTTTCTTGGCTCGGAGTTCTGCATGTAGCGAACTGCCTCTTCCAAGGAACGCTTTGGTAACGCTATCGGGGCTTAGGCTCTTCTAAAACCCTGCAGTGTAAGAGGAAGAACTGTGCTTTGGTTACAGGAGGAACGCAAGCCGAGTTTCTCCTGTAAGTATGGGGTCTGAAGGTATGACTTTGTAGAAGGAATGCGAAGCAGTTTTGATTTCTCAGTGCCGCTCAGCCTAGGGCATTGAGGCAATTTGCATGACATGTAGGACGTGAGAGAACAGATTACCTGGAGCTGTTGGAGTGCTGAGGAAATGTAGCTCTCGAAAGGAAGAGTGCAGTGTGTTGCCCTACACTTAACATACACAGAGTGACTGGGAAAGGTATCCGGGCATGGATGTTTCTTAGCAACCCAGTGGAGCCTGCCGGTACTCGGTGATCTTGCACGGAATAGGGTGCCCAGGCGAGATCCTAGGTGTCTTGAAAAGCGTACTAACGTTAAAAGAAAGGAGAACTACAACTCATGTCTCAAGGAAACTTCTCCACGTTCCGCTTCAGCAGGGCTCTTCAAGGCTTTACCTTGAGGAAAGGACTCACGTCAAGTTTCCTTGTAGCTCTAGAGCATCTCAGGAGGAGCTCCCACCTAGGCTATGAAAGCACCCTGTTGATTTAGAGAAAACTCGTTCCCTTCCCAGAGCCCTGCCTACAATGACTAGAAAGTCGTCCAAAACACTGGTATTTAGGTAGGTTCAAGGCGGCATGAATGGAGCTTTCAAAATGGGAAAGCAAACTTTCTGCCATCAGGTCCTCGTTTCCAGTGAACACGCAGCCTACCTCCCTGTGATTTCTACCAATTTAATATACACTCTAGCGACACACTGGTCCCTTCCCTGAATAACGTGTTCTTGGCACGGAGTTCTGCATGTAGCGAACTGCCTCTCCTAAGGAATGCTCTAGGTACGCTATAGGGGCTTAGCCTCTTCTAAAACCCTGCAGTGTAAGAGGAAGAACTGTGCTTTGGTTACAGCAGGAACGCAAGCCAACTTTCTCCTGTAAGTATGGGGTCTTAAGGTATGACTTTGTAGAAGGAATGTGAAACAGTATTGGTTTCTCAGTGCCGCTCAGCCTAGGGCACTGAGGCAGATATGCATGACATGTAGACGTGAGACAACAGATTGCCTGGAGCTGTTGGAGTGCTGAGGAAATCTAGCTCTCCCAAGGAGGCGTGCAGTGTGTTGCCCTACACTTAGCATATTGAGAGTGACTGGGAAAGGTTTCCGGGCCTGGATGTTTCTGAGCTTCCCAGTCGAGCATGCCGGTCCTCGGTGTTCTTGCAGGGAATAGGGTATCCACGAGAGTTCCAGGTGTCTTCAAGAGCGTACTAACGTTCAAAGAAGCAGAACTGCAACTCATGTCTCCAGGAAACTGCTCCACGCTTTGGCTTCAGCAGGGCTCTTCAAGGCTTTACCTTGAGGAAACGACTCACGTCAAGTTTCCTTTGAGCTCTAGAGCGTCTCAGGTGGAGCTCCCACCCAGGCTACGAAAGCACCCTGTTTATTTAGAGAAAACTCGTTCCCTTCCCAGAGCCCTGCCTTCAGTGACTAGAGACCCGTCCAAAACACTGGTATTTAGGTAGCTTCAAGGCAGCATGAATGGAGCTTTCAAAATGGGAAAGCAAGCCTTGTGCCATCAGGTCCCCGTTTCGAGTGTACACGCAGCCTACCTCCTTGTGATTTCTACCAAGTTAATATACACTCTAGCGACACACTGGTCCCTTCCCTGAATAACGTGTTTTTGGCACGGAGTTCTGCATGTAGCGAACTGCCTCTCCCAAGGAATGCTCTAGGTACGCTATAGGGGCTTAGCCTCTTCTAAAACCCTGCAGTGTAAGAGGAAGAACTGTGCTTTGGTTACAGCAGGAACGCAAGGCAACTTCCTCCTGTAAGTATGGGGTCTTAAGGTATGACTTTGTAGAAGGAATGTGAAAGAGTATTGGTTTCTCAGTGCCGCTCAGCCTAGGGTATTGAGGCAGATATGCAAGACATGTAGACGTGAGACAACAGATTGCCTGGAGCTGTTGGAGTGCTGAGGAAATCTAGCTCTCCCAAGGAGGCGTGCAGTGTGTTGCCCTACACTTAGCATATTGAGAGTGACTGGGAAAGGTTTCCGGGCCTGGATGTTTCTGAGCTTCCCAGTCGAGCATGCCGGTCCTCGGTGTTCTTGCAGGGAATAGGGTGCCCACGAGAGTTACTAGGTGTCTTCAAGAGCGTACTAACGTTCAAAGAAAGCAGAACTGCAACTCATGTCTCCAGGAAACTGCTCCACGCTTCGGCTTCAGCAGGGCTCTTCAAGGCTTTACCTTGAGGAAACGACTCACGTCAAGTTTCCTTTGAGCTCTAGAGCGTCTCAGGAGGAGCTCCCACCCAGGCTACGAAAGCACCCGGTTGATATAGAGAAAACTCGTTCCCTTCCCAGAGCCCTGCCTACAGTGACTAGAAACTCGTCCAAAACACTGGTATTTAGGTAGGTTCAAGGCGGCATGAATGGAGCTTTCAAAATGGGAAAGCAAGCCTTGTGCCATCAGGTCCCCATTTCCAGTGAACACGCAGCCTACCTCCTTGTGATTTCTACCAAGTTAATATACACTCTAGCGACACACTGGTCCCTTCCCTGAATAACGTGTTCTTGGCACGGAGTTCTGCATGTAGCGAACTGCCTCTCCCAAGGAATGCTCTAGGTACGCTATCAGGGTTAGGCTCTTCTAAAACCCTGCAGTGTAAGAGGAAGAACTGTGCTTTGGTTACAGGAGGTACGCAAGCCGAGTTTCTCCTGTAAGTATGGGGTCTGAAGGTATGACTTTGTAGAAGGAATGCGAAGCAGTTTTGATTTCTCAGTGCCGCTCAGCCTAGGGCATTGAGGCAATTTGCATGACATGTAGGACGTGAGAGAACAGATTATCTGGAGCTGTTGGAGTGCTGAGGAAATGTAGCTCTTCCAAGGAAGAGTGCAGTGTGTTACCCTACACTTAGCATACACAGAGTGACTGGGAAAGGTATCCGGGCCTGGATGTTTCTTAGCAACCCAGTGGAGCCTGCCGGGACTCGGTGTTCTTGCACGGAATAGGGTGCCCAGGCGAGAACCTAGGTGTCTTGAAAAGCGTAGTAACGTTAAAAGAAAGGAGAACTGCAACTCACGTCTCAAGGAAACTTCTCCACGTTCCGCTTCAGCAGGGCTCTTCAAGGCTTTACCTTGTGGAAAGGACTCACGTCAAGTTTCCTTGTAGCTCTAGAGCGTCTCAGGAGGAGCTCCCACCCAGGCTATGAAAGCACCCTGTTGATTTAGAGAAAACTCGTTCCCTTCCCAGAGCCCTGCCTACAGTGACTAGAAACTCGTCCAAAACACTGATATTTAGGTAGGTTCAAGGCGGCATGAATGGAGCTCTCAAAATGGGAAAGCAAGCCTTGTGCCAGCAGGTCCCCGTTTCCAGTGAACACGCAGCCTACCTCCTTGTGATTTCTACCAAGTTAATATACACTCTAGCGACACACTGGTCCCTTCCCTGAATAACGTGTTTTTGGCACGGAGTTCTGCATGTAGTGAACTGCCTCTCCCAAGGAATGCTCTAGGTACGCTATAGGGGCTTAGCCTCTTCTAAAACCCTGCAGTGTAAGAGGAAGAACTGTGCTTTGGTTACAGCAGGAACGCAAGGCAACTTCCTCCTGTAAGTATGGGGTCTTAAGGTATGACTTTGTAGAAGGAATGTGAAAGAGTATTGGTTTCTCAGTGCCGCTCAGCCTAGGGCATTGAGGCAGATATGCATGACATGTAGACGTGAGACAACAGATTGCCTGGAGCTGTTGGAGTGCTGAGGAAATCTAGCTCTCCCAAGGAGGCGTGCAGTGTGTTGCCCTACACTTTGCATATTGAGAGTGACTGGGAAAGGTTTCCGGGCCTGGATGTTTCTGAGCTTCCCAGTCGAGCATGCCGGTCCTCGGTGTTCTTGCAGGGAATAGGGTGCCCACGAGAGTTACTAGGTGTCTTCCAGAGCGTACTAACGTTCAAAGAAAGCAGAACTGCAACTCATGTCTCCAGGTAACTGCTCCACGCTTCGGCTTCAGCAGGGCTCTTCAAGGCTTTACCTTGAGGAAACGACTCACGTCAAGTTTCCTTTGAGCTCTAGAGCGTCTCAGGTGGAGCTCCCACCCAGGCTACGAAAGCACCCGGTTGATATAGAGAAAACTCGTTCCCATCCCAGAGCCCTGCCTACAGTGACTAGAGACCCGTCCAAAACACTGGTATTTAGGTAGGTTCAAGGCGGCATGAATGGAGCTCTCAAAATGGGAAAGCAAGCCTTGTGCCATCAGGTCCCCGTTTCGAGTGTACACGCAGCCTACCTCCTTGTGATTTCTACCAAGTTAATATACACTCTAGCGACACACTGGTCCCTTCCCTGAATAACGTGTTTTTGGCACGGAGTTCTGCATGTAGCGAACTGCCTCTCCCAAGGAATGCTCTAGGTACGCTATAGGGGCTTAGCCTCTTCTAAAACCCTGCAGTGTAAGAGGAAGAACTGTGCTTTGGTTACAGCAGGAACGCAAGGCAACTTCCTCCTGTAAGTATGGGGTCTTAAGGTATGACTTTGTAGAAGGAATGTGAAAGAGTATTGGTTTCTCAGTGCCGCTCAGCCTAGGGCATTGAGGCAGATATGCATGACATGTAGACGTGAGACAACAGATTGCCTGGAGCTGTTGGAGTGCTGAGGAAATCTAGCTCTCCCAAGGAGGCGTGCAGTGTGTTGCCCTACACTTTGCATATTGAGAGTGACTGGGAAAGGTTTCCGGGCCTGGATGTTTCTGAGCTTCCCAGTCGAGCATGCCGGTCCTCGGTGTTCTTGCAGGGAATAGGGTGCCCACGAGAGTTACTAGGTGTCTTCAAGAGCGTACTAACGTTCAAAGAAAGCAGAACTGCAACTCATGTCTCCAGGAAACTGCTCCACGCTTCGGCTTCAGCAGGGCTCTTCAAGGCTTTACCTTGAGGAAACGACTCACGTCAAGTTTCCTTTGAGCTCTAGAGCGTCTCAGGAGGAGCTCCCACCCAGGCTATGAAAGCACCCTGTTGATTTCGAGAAAACTCGTTCCCTTCCCAGAGCCCTGCCTACAGTGACTAGAAACTCGTCCAAAACACTGGTATTTAGGTAGGTTCAAGGCGGCATGAATGGAGCTTTCAAAATGGGAAAGCAAGCCTTGTGCCATCAGGTCCCCATTTCCAGTGAACACGCAGCCTACCTCCTTGTGATTTCTACCAAGTTAATATACACTCTAGCGACACACTGGTCCCTTCCCTGAATAACGTGTTCTTGGCACGGAGTTCTGCATGTAGCGAACTGCCTCTCCCAAGGAATGCTCTAGGTACGCTATCAGGGTTAGGCTCTTCTAAAACCCTGCAGTGTAAGAGGAAGAACTGTGCTTTGGTTACAGGAGGTACGCAAGCCGAGTTTCTCCTGTAAGTATGGGGTCTGAAGGTATGACTTTGTAGAAGGAATGCGAAGCAGTTTTGATTTCTCAGTGCCGCTCAGCCTAGGGCATTGAGGCAATTTGCATGACATGTAGGACGTGAGAGAACAGATTATCTGGAGCTGTTGGAGTGCTGAGGAAATGTAGCTCTTCCAAGGAAGAGTGCAGTGTGTTGCCCTACACTTAGCATACACAGAGTGACTGGGAAAGGTATCCGGGCCTGGATGTTTCTTAGCAACCCAGTGGAGCCTGCCGGGACTCGGTGTTCTTGCACGGAATAGGGTGCCCAGGCGAGAACCTAGGTGTCTTGAAAAGCGTAGTAACGTTAAAAGAAAGGAGAACTGCAACTCATGTCTCAAGGAAACTTCTCCACGTTCCGCTTCAGCAGGGCTCTTCAAGGCTTTACCTTGAGGAAAGGACTCACGTCAAGTTTCCTTGTAGCTCTAGAGCGTCTCAGGAGGAGCTCCCACCCAGGCTATGAAAGCACCCTGTTGATTTAGAGAAAACTCGTTCCCTTCCCAGAGCCCTGCCTACAGTGACTAGAGACCCGTCCAAAACACTGGTATTTAGGTAGCTTCAAGGCAGCATGAATGGAGCTTTCAAAATGGGAAAGCAAGCCTTGTGCCATCAGGTCTCCGTTTCCAGTGAACACGCAGCCTACCCCCTTGTGATTTCTACAAGTAAATATTCCCTCAAACTACACAATGGTCCCTTCCCTGAAGAATGTTTTCTTGGCTCGGAGTTCTGCATGTAGCGAACTGCCTCTTCCAAGGAACGCTTTGGTAACGCTATCGGGGCTTAGGCTCTTCTAAAACCCTGCAGTGTAAGAGGAAGAACTGTGCTTTGGTTACAGGAGGAACGCAAGCCGAGTTTCTCCTGTAAGTATGGGGTCTGAAGGTATGACTTTGTAGAAGGAATGCGAAGCAGTTTTGATTTCTCAGTGCCGCTCAGCCTAGGGCATTGAGGCAATTTGCATGACATGTAGGACGTGAGAGAACAGATTACCTGGAGCTGTTGGAGTGCTGAGGAAATGTAGCTCTCGAAAGGAAGAGTGCAGTGTGTTGCCCTACACTTAACATACACAGAGTGACTGGGAAAGGTATCCGGGCATGGATGTTTCTTAGCAACCCAGTGGAGCCTGCCGGTACTCGGTGATCTTGCACGGAATAGGGTGCCCAGGCGAGATCCTAGGTGTCTTGAAAAGCGTACTAACGTTAAAAGAAAGGAGAACTACAACTCATGTCTCAAGGAAACTTCTCCACGTTCCGCTTCAGCAGGGCTCTTCAAGGCTTTACCTTGAGGAAAGGACTCACGTCAAGTTTCCTTGTAGCTCTAGAGCATCTCAGGAGGAGCTCCCACCTAGGCTATGAAAGCACCCTGTTGATTTAGAGAAAACTCGTTCCCTTCCCAGAGCCCTGCCTACAATGACTAGAAAGTCGTCCAAAACACTGGTATTTAGGTAGGTTCAAGGCGGCATGAATGGAGCTTTCAAAATGGGAAAGCAAACTTTCTGCCATCAGGTCCTCGTTTCCAGTGAACACGCAGCCTACCTCCCTGTGATTTCTACCAATTTAATATACACTCTAGCGACACACTGGTCCCTTCCCTGAATAACGTGTTCTTGGCACGGAGTTCTGCATGTAGCGAACTGCCTCTCCTAAGGAATGCTCTAGGTACGCTATAGGGGCTTAGCCTCTTCTAAAACCCTGCAGTGTAAGAGGAAGAACTGTGCTTTGGTTACAGCAGGAACGCAAGCCAACTTTCTCCTGTAAGTATGGGGTCTTAAGGTATGACTTTGTAGAAGGAATGTGAAACAGTATTGGTTTCTCAGTGCCGCTCAGCCTAGGGCACTGAGGCAGATATGCATGACATGTAGACGTGAGACAACAGATTGCCTGGAGCTGTTGGAGTGCTGAGGAAATCTAGCTCTCCCAAGGAGGCGTGCAGTGTGTTGCCCTACACTTAGCATATTGAGAGTGACTGGGAAAGGTTTCCGGGCCTGGATGTTTCTGAGCTTCCCAGTCGAGCATGCCGGTCCTCGGTGTTCTTGCAGGGAATAGGGTATCCACGAGAGTTCCAGGTGTCTTCAAGAGCGTACTAACGTTCAAAGAAGCAGAACTGCAACTCATGTCTCCAGGAAACTGCTCCACGCTTTGGCTTCAGCAGGGCTCTTCAAGGCTTTACCTTGAGGAAACGACTCACGTCAAGTTTCCTTTGAGCTCTAGAGCGTCTCAGGTGGAGCTCCCACCCAGGCTACGAAAGCACCCTGTTTATTTAGAGAAAACTCGTTCCCTTCCCAGAGCCCTGCCTTCAGTGACTAGAGACCCGTCCAAAACACTGGTATTTAGGTAGCTTCAAGGCAGCATGAATGGAGCTTTCAAAATGGGAAAGCAAGCCTTGTGCCATCAGGTCTCCGTTTCCAGTGAACATGCAGCCTACCCCCTTGTGATTTCTACCAAGTAAATATACCCTCAAACTACACAATGGTCCCTTCCCTGAAGAATGTTTTCTTGGCACGGAGTTCTGCATGTAGCGAACTGCCTCTCCCAAGGAACGCTTTGGTAACGCTATCGGGGCTTAGGCTCTTCTAAAACCCTGCAGTGTAAGAGGAAGAACTGTGCTTTGGTTACAGGAGGAACGCAAGCCGAGTTTCTCCTGTAAGTATGGGGTCTGAAGGTATGACTTTGTAGAAGGAATGGGAAGCAGTTTTGATTTCTCAGTGCCGCTCAGCCTAGGGCATTGAGGCAATTTGCATGACATGTAGGACGTGAGAGAACAGATTACCTGGAGCTGTTGGAGTGCTGAGGAAATGTAGCTCTCCCAAGGAAGAGTGCAGTGTGTTGCCCTACACTTAGCATACACAGAGTGACTGGGAAAGGTATCCGGGCCTGGATGTTTCTTAGCAACCCAGTGGAGCCTGCCGGTACTCGGTGTTCTTGCACGGAATAGGGTGCCCAGGGGAGATCCTAGGTGTCTTGTAAAGCGTACTAACGTTAAAAGAAAGGAGAACTGCAACTCACGTCTCAAGGAAACTTCTCCACGTTCCGCTTCAGCAGGGCTCTTCAAGGCTTTACCTTGTGGAAAGGACTCACGTCAAGTTTCCTTGTAGCTCTAGAGCGTCTCAGGAGGAGCTCCCACCCAGGCTATGAAAGCACCCTGTTGATTTAGAGAAAACTCGTTCCCTTCCCAGAGCCCTGCCTACAGTGACTAGAAACTCGTCCAAAACACTGATATTTAGGTAGGTTCAAGGCGGCATGAATGGAGCTCTCAAAATGGGAAAGCAAGCCTTGTGCCAGCAGGTCCCCGTTTCCAGTGAACACGCAGCCTACCTCCTTGTGATTTCTACCAAGTTAATATACACTCTAGCGACACACTGGTCCCTTCCCTGAATAACGTGTTTTTGGCACGGAGTTCTGCATGTAGTGAACTGCCTCTCCCAAGGAATGCTCTAGGTACGCTATAGGGGCTTAGCCTCTTCTAAAACCCTGCAGTGTAAGAGGAAGAACTGTGCTTTGGTTACAGCAGGAACGCAAGCCAACTTTCTCCTGTAAGTATGGGGTCTTAAGGTATGACTTTGTAGAAGGAATGTGAAAGAGTATTGGTTTCTCAGTGCCGCTCAGCCTAGGGCATTGAGGCAGATATGCATGACATGTAGACGTGAGACAACAGATTGCCTGGAGCTGTTGGAGTGCTGAGGAAATCTAGCTCTCCCAAGGAGGCGTGCAGTGTGTTGCCCTACACTTTGCATATTGAGAGTGACTGGGAAAGGTTTCCGGGCCTGGATGTTTCTGAGCTTCCCAGTCGAGCATGCCGGTCCTCGGTGTTCTTGCAGGGAATAGGGTGCCCACGAGAGTTACTAGGTGTCTTCCAGAGCGTACTAACGTTCAAAGAAAGCAGAACTGCAACTCATGTCTCCAGGTAACTGCTCCACGCTTCGGCTTCAGCAGGGCTCTTCAAGGCTTTACCTTGAGGAAACGACTCACGTCAAGTTTCCTTTGAGCTCTAGAGCGTCTCAGGTGGAGCTCCCACCCAGGCTACGAAAGCACCCGGTTGATATAGAGAAAACTCGTTCCCATCCCAGAGCCCTGCCTACAGTGACTAGAGACCCGTCCAAAACACTGGTATTTAGGTAGGTTCAAGGCGGCATGAATGGAGCTCTCAAAATGGGAAAGCAAGCCTTGTGCCATCAGGTCCCCGTTTCGAGTGTACACGCAGCCTACCTCCTTGTGATTTCTACCAAGTTAATATACACTCTAGCGACACACTGGTCCCTTCCCTGAATAACGTGTTTTTGGCACGGAGTTCTGCATGTAGCGAACTGCCTCTCCCAAGGAATGCTCTAGGTACGCTATAGGGGCTTAGCCTCTTCTAAAACCCTGCAGTGTAAGAGGAAGAACTGTGCTTTGGTTACAGCAGGAACGCAAGGCAACTTCCTCCTGTAAGTATGGGGTCTTAAGGTATGACTTTGTAGAAGGAATGTGAAAGAGTATTGGTTTCTCAGTGCCGCTCAGCCTAGGGTATTGAGGCAGATATGCAAGACATGTAGACGTGAGACAACAGATTGCCTGGAGCTGTTGGAGTGCTGAGGAAATCTAGCTCTCCCAAGGAGGCGTGCAGTGTGTTGCCCTACACTTAGCATATTGAGAGTGACTGGGAAAGGTTTCCGGGCCTGGATGTTTCTGAGCTTCCCAGTCGAGCATGCCGGTCCTCGGTGTTCTTGCAGGGAATAGGGTGCCCACGAGAGTTACTAGGTGTCTTCAAGAGCGTACTAACGTTCAAAGAAAGCAGAACTGCAACTCATGTCTCCAGGAAACTGCTCCACGCTTCGGCTTCAGCAGGGCTCTTCAAGGCTTTACCTTGAGGAAACGACTCACGTCAAGTTTCCTTTGAGCTCTAGAGCGTCTCAGGAGGAGCTCCCACCCAGGCTATGAAAGCCCCCTGTTGATTTCGAGAAAACTCGTTCCCTTCCCAGAGCCCTGCCTACAGTGACTAGAAACTCGTCCAAAACACTGGTATTTAGGTAGGTTCAAGGCGGCATGAATGGAGCTTTCAAAATGGGAAAGCAAGCCTTGTGCCATCAGGTCCCCATTTCCAGTGAACACGCAGCCTACCTCCTTGTGATTTCTACCAAGTTAATATACACTCTAGCGACACACTGGTCCCTTCCCTGAATAACGTGTTCTTGGCACGGAGTTCTGCATGTAGCGAACTGCCTCTCCCAAGGAATGCTCTAGGTACGCTATCAGGGTTAGGCTCTTCTAAAACCCTGCAGTGTAAGAGGAAGAACTGTGCTTTGGTTACAGGAGGTACGCAAGCCGAGTTTCTCCTGTAAGTATGGGGTCTGAAAGTATGACTTTGTAGAAGGAATGCGAAGCAGTTTTGATTTCTCAGTGCCGCTCAGCCTAGGGCATTGAGGCAATTTGCATGACATGTAGGACGTGAGAGAACAGATTATCTGGAGCTGTTGGAGTGCTGAGGAAATGTAGCTCTTCCAAGGAAGAGTGCAGTGTGTTGCCCTACACTTAGCATACACAGAGTGACTGGGAAAGGTATCCGGGCCTGGATGTTTCTTAGCAACCCAGTGGAGCCTGCCGGGACTCGGTGTTCTTGCACGGAATAGGGTGCCCAGGCGAGAACCTAGGTGTCTTGAAAAGCGTAGTAACGTTAAAAGAAAGGAGAACTGCAACTCACGTCTCAAGGAAACTTCTCCACGTTCCGCTTCAGCAGGGCTCTTCAAGGCTTTACCTTGTGGAAAGGACTCACGTCAAGTTTCCTTGTAGCTCTAGAGCGTCTCAGGAGGAGCTCCCACCCAGGCTATGAAAGCACCCTGTTGATTTAGAGAAAACTCGTTCCCTTCCCAGAGCCCTGCCTACAGTGACTAGAAACTCGTCCAAAACACTGATATTTAGGTAGGTTCAAGGCGGCATGAATGGAGCTCTCAAAATGGGAAAGCAAGCCTTGTGCCAGCAGGTCCCCGTTTCCAGTGAACACGCAGCCTACCTCCTTGTGATTTCTACCAAGTTAATATACACTCTAGCGACACACTGGTCCCTTCCCTGAATAACGTGTTTTTGGCACGGAGTTCTGCATGTAGTGAACTGCCTCTCCCAAGGAATGCTCTAGGTACGCTATAGGGGCTTAGCCTCTTCTAAAACCCTGCAGTGTAAGAGGAAGAACTGTGCTTTGGTTACAGCAGGAACGCAAGGCAACTTCCTCCTGTAAGTATGGGGTCTTAAGGTATGACTTTGTAGAAGGAATGTGAAAGAGTATTGGTTTCTCAGTGCCGCTCAGCCTAGGGCATTGAGGCAGATATGCATGACATGTAGACGTGAGACAACAGATTGCCTGGAGCTGTTGGAGTGCTGAGGAAATCTAGCTCTCCCAAGGAGGCGTGCAGTGTGTTGCCCTACACTTTGCATATTGAGAGTGACTGGGAAAGGTTTCCGGGCCTGGATGTTTCTGAGCTTCCCAGTCGAGCATGCCGGTCCTCGGTGTTCTTGCAGGGAATAGGGTGCCCACGAGAGTTACTAGGTGTCTTCCAGAGCGTACTAACGTTCAAAGAAAGCAGAACTGCAACTCATGTCTCCAGGTAACTGCTCCACGCTTCGGCTTCAGCAGGGCTCTTCAAGGCTTTACCTTGAGGAAACGACTCACGTCAAGTTTCCTTTGAGCTCTAGAGCGTCTCAGGTGGAGCTCCCACCCAGGCTACGAAAGCACCCGGTTGATATAGAGAAAACTCGTTCCCATCCCAGAGCCCTGCCTACAGTGACTAGAGACCCGTCCAAAACACTGGTATTTAGGTAGGTTCAAGGCGGCATGAATGGAGCTCTCAAAATGGGAAAGCAAGCCTTGTGCCATCAGGTCCCCGTTTCGAGTGTACACGCAGCCTACCTCCTTGTGATTTCTACCAAGTTAATATACACTCTAGCGACACACTGGTCCCTTCCCTGAATAACGTGTTTTTGGCACGGAGTTCTGCATGTAGCGAACTGCCTCTCCCAAGGAATGCTCTAGGTACGCTATCAGGGTTAGGCTCTT
Source organism: Eubalaena glacialis (assembly GCF_028564815.1). Classification (NCBI taxonomy): domain Eukaryota; kingdom Metazoa; phylum Chordata; class Mammalia; order Artiodactyla; family Balaenidae; genus Eubalaena; species Eubalaena glacialis. Next base: position 165,002,714 of record NC_083719.1, on the reverse strand, counting down.
CTAAAACCCTGCAGTGTAAGAGGAAGAACTGTGCTTTGGTTACAGGAGGTACGCAAGCCGAGTTTCTCCTGTAAGTATGGGGTCTGAAGGTATGACTTTGTAGAAGGAATGCGAAGCAGTTTTGATTTCTCAGTGCCGCTCAGCCTAGGGCATTGAGGCAATTTGCATGACATGTAGGACGTGAGAGAACAGATTATCTGGAGCTGTTGGAGTGCTGAGGAAATGTAGCTCTTCCAAGGAAGAGTGCAGTGTGTTGCCCTACACTTAGCATACACAGAGTGACTGGGAAAGGTATCCGGGCCTGGATGTTTCTTAGCAACCCAGTGGAGCCTGCCGGGACTCGGTGTTCTTGCACGGAATAGGGTGCCCAGGCGAGAACCTAGGTGTCTTGAAAAGCGTAGTAACGTTAAAAGAAAGGAGAACTGCAACTCATGTCTCAAGGAAACTTCTCCACGTTCCGCTTCAGCAGGGCTCTTCAAGGCTTTACCTTGAGGAAAGGACTCACGTCAAGTTTCCTTGTAGCTCTAGAGCGTCTCAGGAGGAGCTCCCACCCAGGCTATGAAAGCACCCTGTTGATTTAGAGAAAACTCGTTCCCTTCCCAGAGCCCTGCCTACAGTGACTAGAGACCCGTCCAAAACACTGGTATTTAGGTAGCTTCAAGGCAGCATGAATGGAGCTTTCAAAATGGGAAAGCAAGCCTTGTGCCATCAGGTCTCCGTTTCCAGTGAACACGCAGCCTACCCCCTTGTGATTTCTACAAGTAAATATTCCCTCAAACTACACAATGGTCCCTTCCCTGAAGAATGTTTTCTTGGCTCGGAGTTCTGCATGTAGCGAACTGCCTCTTCCAAGGAACGCTTTGGTAACGCTATCGGGGCTTAGGCTCTTCTAAAACCCTGCAGTGTAAGAGGAAGAACTGTGCTTTGGTTACAGGAGGAACGCAAGCCGAGTTTCTCCTGTAAGTATGGGGTCTGAAGGTATGACTTTGTAGAAGGAATGCGAAGCAGTTTTGATTTCTCAGTGCCGCTCAGCCTAGGGCATTGAGGCAATTTGCATGACATGTAGGACGTGAGAGAACAGATTACCTGGAGCTGTTGGAGTGCTGAGGAAATGTAGCTCTCGAAAGGAAGAGTGCAGTGTGTTGCCCTACACTTAACATACACAGAGTGACTGGGAAAGGTATCCGGGCATGGATGTTTCTTAGCAACCCAGTGGAGCCTGCCGGTACTCGGTGATCTTGCACGGAATAGGGTGCCCAGGCGAGATCCTAGGTGTCTTGAAAAGCGTACTAACGTTAAAAGAAAGGAGAACTACAACTCATGTCTCAAGGAAACTTCTCCACGTTCCGCTTCAGCAGGGCTCTTCAAGGCTTTACCTTGAGGAAAGGACTCACGTCAAGTTTCCTTGTAGCTCTAGAGCATCTCAGGAGGAGCTCCCACCTAGGCTATGAAAGCACCCTGTTGATTTAGAGAAAACTCGTTCCCTTCCCAGAGCCCTGCCTACAATGACTAGAAAGTCGTCCAAAACACTGGTATTTAGGTAGGTTCAAGGCGGCATGAATGGAGCTTTCAAAATGGGAAAGCAAACTTTCTGCCATCAGGTCCTCGTTTCCAGTGAACACGCAGCCTACCTCCCTGTGATTTCTACCAATTTAATATACACTCTAGCGACACACTGGTCCCTTCCCTGAATAACGTGTTCTTGGCACGGAGTTCTGCATGTAGCGAACTGCCTCTCCTAAGGAATGCTCTAGGTACGCTATAGGGGCTTAGCCTCTTCTAAAACCCTGCAGTGTAAGAGGAAGAACTGTGCTTTGGTTACAGCAGGAACGCAAGCCAACTTTCTCCTGTAAGTATGGGGTCTTAAGGTATGACTTTGTAGAAGGAATGTGAAACAGTATTGGTTTCTCAGTGCCGCTCAGGCTAGGGCACTGAGGCAGATATGCATGACATGTAGACGTGAGACAACAGATTGCCTGGAGCTGTTGGAGTGCTGAGGAAATCTAGCTCTCCCAAGGAGGCGTGCAGTGTGTTGCCCTACACTTAGCATATTGAGAGTGACTGGGAAAGGTTTCCGGGCCTGGATGTTTCTGAGCTTCCCAGTCGAGCATGCCGGTCCTCGGTGTTCTTGCAGGGAATAGGGTATCCACGAGAGTTCCAGGTGTCTTCAAGAGCGTACTAACGTTCAAAGAAGCAGAACTGCAACTCATGTCTCCAGGAAACTGCTCCACGCTTTGGCTTCAGCAGGGCTCTTCAAGGCTTTACCTTGAGGAAACGACTCACGTCAAGTTTCCTTTGAGCTCTAGAGCGTCTCAGGTGGAGCTCCCACCCAGGCTACGAAAGCACCCTGTTTATTTAGAGAAAACTCGTTCCCTTCCCAGAGCCCTGCCTTCAGTGACTAGAGACCCGTCCAAAACACTGGTATTTAGGTAGCTTCAAGGCAGCATGAATGGAGCTTTCAAAATGGGAAAGCAAGCCTTGTGCCATCAGGTCTCCGTTTCCAGTGAACATGCAGCCTACCCCCTTGTGATTTCTACCAAGTAAATATACCCTCAAACTACACAATGGTCCCTTCCCTGAAGAATGTTTTCTTGGCACGGAGTTCTGCATGTAGCGAACTGCCTCTCCCAAGGAACGCTTTGGTAACGCTATCGGGGCTTAGGCTCTTCTAAAACCCTGCAGTGTAAGAGGAAGAACTGTGCTTTGGTTACAGGAGGAACGCAAGCCGAGTTTCTCCTGTAAGTATGGGGTCTGAAGGTATGACTTTGTAGAAGGAATGGGAAGCAGTTTTGATTTCTCAGTGCCGCTCAGCCTAGGGCATTGAGGCAATTTGCATGACATGTAGGACGTGAGAGAACAGATTACCTGGAGCTGTTGGAGTGCTGAGGAAATGTAGCTCTCCCAAGGAAGAGTGCAGTGTGTTGCCCTACACTTAGCATACACAGAGTGACTGGGAAAGGTATCCGGGCCTGGATGTTTCTTAGCAACCCAGTGGAGCCTGCCGGTACTCGGTGTTCTTGCACGGAATAGGGTGCCCAGGGGAGATCCTAGGTGTCTTGTAAAGCGTACTAACGTTAAAAGAAAGGAGAACTGCAACTCACGTCTCAAGGAAACTTCTCCACGTTCCGCTTCAGCAGGGCTCTTCAAGGCTTTACCTTGTGGAAAGGACTCACGTCAAGTTTCCTTGTAGCTCTAGAGCGTCTCAGGAGGAGCTCCCACCCAGGCTATGAAAGCACCCTGTTGATTTAGAGAAAACTCGTTCCCTTCCCAGAGCCCTGCCTACAGTGACTAGAAACTCGTCCAAAACACTGATATTTAGGTAGGTTCAAGGCGGCATGAATGGAGCTCTCAAAATGGGAAAGCAAGCCTTGTGCCAGCAGGTCCCCGTTTCCAGTGAACACGCAGCCTACCTCCTTGTGATTTCTACCAAGTTAATATACACTCTAGCGACACACTGGTCCCTTCCCTGAATAACGTGTTTTTGGCACGGAGTTCTGCATGTAGTGAACTGCCTCTCCCAAGGAATGCTCTAGGTACGCTATAGGGGCTTAGCCTCTTCTAAAACCCTGCAGTGTAAGAGGAAGAACTGTGCTTTGGTTACAGCAGGAACGCAAGCCAACTTTCTCCTGTAAGTATGGGGTCTTAAGGTATGACTTTGTAGAAGGAATGTGAAAGAGTATTGGTTTCTCAGTGCCGCTCAGCCTAGGGCATTGAGGCAGATATGCATGACATGTAGACGTGAGACAACAGATTGCCTGGAGCTGTTGGAGTGCTGAGGAAATCTAGCTCTCCCAAGGAGGCGTGCAGTGTGTTGCCCTACACTTTGCATATTGAGAGTGACTGGGAAAGGTTTCCGGGCCTGGATGTTTCTGAGCTTCCCAGTCGAGCATGCCGGTCCTCGGTGTTCTTGCAGGGAATAGGGTGCCCACGAGAGTTACTAGGTGTCTTCCAGAGCGTACTAACGTTCAAAGAAAGCAGAACTGCAACTCATGTCTCCAGGTAACTGCTCCACGCTTCGGCTTCAGCAGGGCTCTTCAAGGCTTTACCTTGAGGAAACGACTCACGTCAAGTTTCCTTTGAGCTCTAGAGCGTCTCAGGTGGAGCTCCCACCCAGGCTACGAAAGCACCCGGTTGATATAGAGAAAACTCGTTCCCATCCCAGAGCCCTGCCTACAGGGACTAGAGACCCGTCCAAAACACTGGTATTTAGGTAGGTTCAAGGCGGCATGAATGGAGCTCTCAAAATGGGAAAGCAAGTCTTGTGCCATCAGGTCCCCGTTTCGAGTGTACACGCAGCCTACCTCCTTGTGATTTCTACCAAGTTAATATACACTCTAGCGACACACTGGTCCCTTCCCTGAATAACGTGTTTTTGGCACGGAGTTCTGCATGTAGCGAACTGCCTCTCCCAAGGAATGCTCTAGGTACGCTATAGGGGCTTAGCCTCTTCTAAAACCCTGCAGTGTAAGAGGAAGAACTGTGCTTTGGTTACAGCAGGAACGCAAGGCAACTTCCTCCTGTAAGTATGGGGTCTTAAGGTATGACTTTGTAGAAGGAATGTGAAAGAGTATTGGTTTCTCAGTGCCGCTCAGCCTAGGGCATTGAGGCAGATATGCATGACATGTAGACGTGAGACAACAGATTGCCTGGAGCTGTTGGAGTGCTGAGGAAATCTAGCTCTACCAAGGAGGCGTGCAGTGTGTTGCCCTACACTTTGCATATTGAGAGTGACTGGGAAAGGTTTCCGGGCCTGGATGTTTCTGAGCTTCCCAGTCGAGCATGCCGGTCCTCGGTGTTCTTGCAGGGAATAGGGTGCCCACGAGAGTTACTAGGTGTCTTCAAGAGCGTACTAACGTTCAAAGAAAGCAGAACTGCAACTCATGTCTCCAGGAAACTGCTCCACGCTTCGGCTTCAGCAGGGCTCTTCAAGGCTTTACCTTGAGGAAACGACTCACGTCAAGTTTCCTTTGAGCTCTAGAGCGTCTCAGGAGGAGCTCCCACCCAGGCTATGAAAGCACCCTGTTGATTTAGAGAAAACTCGTTCCCTTCCCAGAGCCCTGCCTACAGTGACTAGAAACTCGTCCAAAACACTGGTATTTAGGTAGGTTCAAGGCGGCATGAATGGAGCTTTCAAAATGGGAAAGCAAGCCTTGTGCCATCAGGTCCCCGTTTCCAGTGAACACGCAGCCTACCTCCTTGTGATTTCTACCAAGTTAATATACACTCTAGCGACACACTGGTCCCTTCCCTGAATAACGTGTTCTTGGCACGGAGTTCTGCATGTAGCGAACTGCCTCTCCCAAGGAATGCTCTAGGTACGCTATCAGGGCTTAGGCTCTTCTAAAACCCTGCAGTGTAAGAGGAAGAACTGTGCTTGGGTTACAGTAGGTACGCAAGCCGAGTTTCTCCAGTAAGTATGGGGTCTGAAGGTATGACTTTGTAGAAGGAATGCGAAGCAGTTTTGATTTCTCAGTGCCGCTCAGCCAAGGGCATTGAGGCAATTTGCATGACATGTTGGACATGAGAGAACAGATTACCTGGAGCTGTTGGAATGCTGAGGAAATGTAGCTCTCCCAAGGAAGAGTGCAGTGTGTTGCCCTACACTTAGCATACACAGAGTGACTGGGAAAGGTATCCGGGCCTGGATGTTTCTTAGCAACCCAGTGGAGCCTGCCGGTACTCGGTGTTCTTGCACGGAATAGGGTGCCCAGGCGAGATCCTAGGTGTCTTGAAAAGCGTACTAACGTTAAAAGAAAGGAGAACTGCAACTCATGTCTCAAGGAAATTTCTCCACGTTCCGCTTCAGCAGGGCTCTTCAAGGCTTTACCTTGAGGAAAGGACTCACGTCAAGTTTCCTTGTAGCTCTAGAGCGTCTCAGGAAGAGCTCCCACCCAGGCTATGAAAGCACCCTGTTGATTTCGAGAAAACTCGTTCCCTTCCCAGAGCCCTGCCTACAGTGACTAGAAACTCGTCCAAAACACTGGTATTTAGGTAGGTTCTAGGCGGCATGAATGGAGCTCTCAAAATGGGAAAGCAAGCCTTGTGCCATCAGGTCCTCGTTTCCAGTGAACACGCAGCCTACCTCCCTGTGATTTCTACCAATTTAATATACACTCTAGCGACACACTGGTCCCTTCCCTGAATAACGTGTTCTTGGCACGGAGTTCTGCATGTAGCGAACTGCCTCTCCCAAGGAATGCTCTAGGTACGCTATAGGGGCTTAGCCTCTCCTAAAAACCTGCAATTTAAGAGGAAGAACTGTGCTTTGGTTACAGCAGGACGCAAGGAAACTTTCTCCTGTAAGTATGGGGTCTTAAGGTATGACTTTGTAGAAGGAATGTGAAACAGTATTGGTTTCTCAGTGCCGCTCAGCCTAGGGCACTGAGGAAGATATGCATGACATGTAGACGTGAGACAACAGATTGCCTGGAGCTGTTGGAGTGCTGAGGAAATCTAGCTCTCCCAAGGAGGCGTGCAGTGTGTTGCCCTACACTTAGCATAATGAGAGTGACTGGGAAAGGTTTCCGGGCCTGGATGTTTCTGAGCTTCCCAGTCGAGCATGCCGGTCCTCGGTGTTCTTGCAGGAAATAGGGTATCCACGAGAGTTCCTAGGTGTCTTCAAGAGCGTACTAACGTTCAAAGAAGCAGAACTGCAACTCATGTCTCCAGGAAACTGCTCCACGCTTCGGCTTCAGCAGGGCTCTTCAAGGCTTTACCTTGAGGAAACGACTCACGTCAAGTTTCCTTTGAGCTCTAGAGCGTCTCAGGTGGAGCTCCCACCCAGGCTACGAAAGCACCCGGTTGATATAGAGAAAACTCGTTCCCATCCCAGAGCCCTGCCTACAGTGACTAGAGACCCGTCCAAAACACTGGTATTTAGGTAGGTTCAAGGCGGCATGAATGGAGCTCTCAAAATGGGAAAGCAAGCCTTGTGCCATCAGGTCTCCGTTTCGAGTGTACACGCAGCCTACCTCCTTGTGATTTCTACCAAGTTAATATACACTGTAGCGACACACTGGTCCCTTCCCTGAATAACGTGTTTTTGGCACGGAGTTCTGCATGTAGCGAACTGCCTCTCCCAAGGAACGCTTTGGTAACGCTATCGGGGCTTAGGCTCTTCTAAAACCCTGCAGTGTAAGAGGAAGAACTGTGCTTTGGTTACAGGAGGAACGCAAGCCGAGTTTCTCCTGTAAGTATGGGGTCTTAAGGTATGACTTTGTAGAAGGAATGCAAAGCAGTTTTGATTTCTCAGTGCCGCTCAGCCTAGGGCATTGAGGCAATTTGCATGACATGTAGGACGTGAGAGAACAGATTACCTGGAGCTGTTGGAGTGCTGAGGAAATGTAGCTCTCCCAAGGAAGAGTGCAGTGTGTTGCCCTACACTTAGCATACACAGAGTGACTGGGAAAGGTATCCGGGCATGGATGTTTCTTAGCAACCCAGTGGAGCCTGCCGGTACTCGCTGTTCTTGCACGGAATAGGGTGCCCAGGCGAGATCCTAGGTGTCTTGAAAAGCGTAGTAACGTTAAAAGAAAGGAGAACTGCAACTCCTGTCTCAAGGAAACTTCTCCACGTGCCGCTTCAGCAGGGCTCTTCAAGGCTTTACCTTGAGGAAAGGACTCACGTCAAGTTTCCTTGTAGCTCTAGAGCGTCTCAGGAGGAGCTCCCACCCAGGCTATGAAAGCACCCTGTTGATTTAGAGAAAACTCGTTCCCTTCCCAGAGCCCTGCCTACAGTGACTAGAAACTCGTCCAAAACACTGGTATTTAGGTAGGTTCAAGGCGGCATGAATGGAGCTTTCAAAATGGGAAAGCAAGCCTTGTGCCATCAGGTCCACGTTTCCAGTGAACACGCAGCCTACCTCCTTGTGATTTCTACCAAGTTAATATACACTCTCGCGACACACTGGTCCCTTCCCTGAATAACGTGTTCTTGGCACGGAGTTCTGCATGTAGCGAACTGCCTCTCCCAAGGAATGCTCTAGGTACGCTATAGGGGCTTAGCCTCTTCTAAAACCCTGCAGTGTAAGAGGAAGAACTGTGCTTTGGTTACAGCAGGAACGCAAGGCAACTTTCTCCTGTAAGTATGGGGTCTTAAGGTATGACTTTGTACAAGGAATGTGAAAGAGTATTGGTTTCTCAGTGCCGCTCAGCCTAGGGCACTGAGGCAGATATGCATGACATGTAGACTTGAGACAACAGATTGCCTGGAGCTGTTGGAGTGCTGAGGAAATCTAGCTCTCCCAAGGAGGCGTGCAGTGTGTTGCCTTACACTTAGCATATTGAGAGTGACTGGGAAAGGTTTCCGGGCCTGGATGTTTCTGAGCTTCCCAGTCGAGCATGCCGGTCCTCGGTGTTCGTGCAGGGAATAGGGTGCCCACGAGAGTTACTAGGTGTCTTCATAAGCGTACTAACGTTCAAAGAAAGCATAACTACAACTCATGTCTCCAGGAAACTGCTCCACGCTTCGGCTTCAGCAGGGCTCTTAAGGCTTTACCTTGAGGAAACGACTCACGTCAAGTTTCCTTTGAGCTCTAGAGCGTCTCAGGTGGAGCTCCCACCCAGGCTACGAAAGCACCCTGTTGATTTCGAGAAAACTCGTTCCCTTCCCAGAGCCCTGCCTACAGTGACTAGAGACCCGTCCAAAACACTGTTATGTAGGTAGCTTCAAGGCAGCATGAATGGAGCTTTCAAAATGGGAAAGCAAGCCTTGTGCCATCAGGTCTCCGTTTCCAGTGAGCACGCAGCCTACCCCCTTGTGATGTCTACCAAGTAAATATTCCCTCAAACTACACAATGGTCCCTTCCCTGAAGAATGTTTTCTTGGCACGGAGTTCTGCATGTAGCGAACTGCCTCTCCCAAGGAACGCTTTGGTAACGCTATCGGGGCTTAGGCTCTTCTAAAACCCTGCAGTGTAAGAGGAAGAACTGTGCTTTGGTTACAGGAGGAACGCAAGCCGAGTTTCTCCTGTAAGTATGGGGTCTGAAGGTATGAATTTGTAGAAGGAATGCAAAGCAGTTTTGATTTCTCAGTGCCGCTCAGCCTAGGGCATTGAGGCAATTTGCATGACATGTAGGACATGAGAGAACAGATTACTTGGAGCTGTTGGAGTGCTGAGGAAATGTAGCTCTCCCAAGGAAGAGTGCAGTGTGTTGCCCTACACTTAGCATACACAGAGTGACTGGGAAAGGTATCCGGGCCTGGATGTTTCTGAGCTTCCCAGTCGAGCATGCCGGTCCTCGGTGTTCGTGCAGGGAATAGGGTGCCCACGAGAGTTACTAGGTGTCTTCATAAGCGTACTAACGTTCAAAGAAAGCAGAACTGCAACTCGTGTCTCCAGGAAACTGCTCCACGCTTTGGCTTCAGCAGGGCTCTTCAAGGCTTTACCTTGAGGAAAGGACTCACGTCAAGTTTCCTTGTAGCTCTAGAGCATCTCAGGAGGAGCTCCCACCCAGGCTATGAAAGCACCCTGTTGATTTAGAGAAAACTCGTTCCCTTCCCAGAGCCCTGCCTATGTGACTAGAAACTCGTCCAAAACACTGGTATTTAGGTAGGTTCAAGGCGGCATGAATGGAGCCTTCAAAATGGGAAAGCAAGCCTTGTGCCATCAGGTCCCCGTTTCCAGTGAACACGCAGCCTACCTCCTTGTGATTTCTACCAAGTTAATATACACTCTAGCGACACACTGGTCCCTTCCCTGAATAACGTGTTCTTGGCACGGAGTTCTGCATGTAGCGAACTGCCTCTCCCAAGGAATGCTCTAGGTACGCTATTGGGGCTTAGCCTCTTCTGAAACCCTGCAGTGTAAGAGGAAGAACTGTGCTTTGGTTACAGCAGGAATGCAAGGCAACTTTCTCCTGTAAGTATGGGGTCTTAAGGTATGACTTTGTAGAAGGAATGTGAAAGAGTATTGGTTTCTCAGTGCCGCTCAGCCTAGGGCATTGAGGCAGATATGCATGACATGTAGACGTGAGACAACAGATTGCCTGGAGCTGTTGGAGTGCTGAGGAAATCTAGCTCTCCCAAGGAGGCGTGCAGTGTGTTGCCCTACCCTTAGCATATTGAGAGTGACTGGGAAAGGTTTCCGGGCCTGGATGTTTCTGAGCTTCCCAGTCGAGCATGCCGGTCCTCGGTGTTCTTGCAGGGAATAGGGTGCCCACGAGAGTTACTAGGTGTCTTCATAAGCGTACGAACAATCAAAGAAAGCAGAACTGCAACTCCTGTCTCCAGGAAACTGCTCCACGCTTCGGCTTCAGCAGGGCTCTTCAAGGCTTTACCTTGAGGAAACGACTCACGTCAAGTTTCCTTTGAGCTCTAGAGCGTCTCAGGTGGAGCTCCCACCCAGGCTACGAAAGCACCCTGTTTATTTAGAGAAAACTCGTTCCCTTCCCAGAGCCCTGCCTACAGTGACTAGAGACCCGTCCAAAACACTGGTATTAGGTAGCTTCAAGGCAGCATGAATGGAGCTTTCAAAATGGGAAAGCAAGCCTTGTGCCATCAGGTCTCCGTTTCCAGGGAACACGCAGCCTACCCCCTTGTGATGTCTACCAAGTAAATATTCCCTCAAACTACACAATGGTCCCTTCCCTGAAGAATGTTTTCTTGGCACGGAGTTCTGCATGTAGCGAACTGCCTCTCCCAAGGAACGCTTTGGTAACGCTTTCGGTGCTTAGGCTCTTCTAAAACCCTGCAGTGTAAGAGGAAGAACTGTGCTTTGGTTACAGCAGGAACGCAAGGCAACTTTCTCCTGTAAGTATGGGGTCGTAAGGTATGACTTTGTAGAAGGAATGTGAAAGAGTATTGGTTTCTCAGTGCCGCTCAGCCTAGGGCACTGTGGCAGATATGCATGACATGTAGACGTGAGACAACAGATTGCCTGGAGCTGTTGGAGTGCTGAGGAAATCTAGCTCTTCCAAGGAGGCGTGCAGTGTGTTGCCTTACACTTAGCATATTGAGAGTGACTGGGAAAGGTTTCCGGGCCTGGATGTTTCTGAGCTTCCCAGTCAAGCATGCCGGTCCTCGGTGTTCGTGCAGGGAATAGGGTGCCCACGAGAGTTACTAGGTGTCTTCATAAGCGTACTAACGTTCAAAGAAAGCAGAACTGCAACTCATGTCTCCAGGAAACTGCTCCACGCTTCGGCTTCAGCAGGGCTCTTCAAGGCTTTACCTTGAGGAAACGACTCACGTCAAGTTTCCTTTGAGCTCTAGAGCGTCTCAGGTGGAGCTCCCACCCAGGCTACGAAAGCACCCTGTTGATTTAGAGAAAACTCGTTCCCTTCCCAGAGCCCTGCCTACAGTGACTAGAGACCCGTCCAAAACACTGGTATTTAGGTAGCTTCAAGGCAGCATGAATGGAGCTTTCAAAATGGGAAAGCAAGCCTTGTGCCATCAGGTCTCCGTTTCCAGGGAGCACGCAGCCTACCCCCTTGTGATTTCTACCAAGTAAATATTCCCTCAAACTACACAATGGTCCCTTCCCTGAAGAATGTTTTCTTGGCACGGAGTTCTGCATGTAGCGAACTGCCTCTCCCAAGGAACGCTTTGGTAACGCTATCGGGGCTTAGGCTCTTCTAAAACCCTGCAGTGTAAGAGGAAGAACTGTGCTTTGGTTACAGGAGGAACGCAAGCCGAGTTTCTCCTGTAAGTATGGGGTCTTAAGGTATGACTTTGTAGAAGGAATGCGAAGCAGTTTTGATTTCTCAGTGCCGCTCAGCCTAGGGCATTGAGGGAATTTGCATGACATGTAGGACATGAGAGAACAGATTACTTGGAGCTGTTGGAGTGCTGAGGAAATGTAGCTCTCCCAAGGAAGAGTGCAGTGTGTTGCCCTACACTTAGCATACACAGAGTGACTGGGAAAGGTATCCGGGCCTGGATGTTTCTTAGCAACCCAGTGGAGCCTGCCGGTACTCGGTGTTCTTGCACGGAATAGGGTGCCCAGGCGAGATCCTAGGTGTCTTGAAAAGCGTAGTAACGTTAAAAGAAAGGAGAACTGCAACTCCTGTCTCAAGGAAACGTCTCCACGTGCCGCTTCAGCAGGGCTCTTCAAGGCTTTACCTTGAGGAAAGGACTCACGTCAAGTTTCCTTGTAGCTCTAGAGCGTCTCAGGAGGAGCTCCCACCCAGGCTACGAAAGCACCCTGTTGATTTAGAGAAAACTCGTTCCCTTCCCAGAGCCCTGCCTACAGTGACTAGAAACTCGTCCAAAACACTGGTATTTAGGTAGGTTCAAGGCGGCATGAATGGAGCTTTCAAAATGGGAAAGCAAGCCTTGTGCCATCAGGTCCCCGTTTCCAGTGAACACGCAGCCTACCTCCCTGTGATTTCTACCAAGATAATATACATTCTAGCGACACACTGGTCCCTTCCCTGAATAACGTGTTCTTCGCACGGAGTTCTGCATGTAGCGAACTGCCTCTCCCAAGGAATGCTCTAGGTACGCTATAGGGGCTTAGCCTCTTCTAAAACCCTGCAGTGTAAGAGGAAGAACTGTGCTTTGGTTACAGCAGGAACGCAAGGCAACTTTCTCCTGTAAGTATGGGGTCTTAAGGTATGATTTTGTAGAAGGAATGTGAAAGAGTATTGGTTTCTCAGTGCGGCTCAGCCTAGGGCATTGAGGCAGATATGCATGACATGTAGACGTGAGACAACAGATTGCCTGGAGCTGTTGGAGTGCTGAGGAAATCTAGCTCTCCCAAGGAGGCGTGCAGTGTGTTGCCCTGCCCTTAGCATATTGAGAGTGACTGGGAAAGGTTTCCGGGCCTGGATGTTTCTGAGCTTCCCAGTCGAGCATGCCGGTCCTCGGTGTTCTTGCAGGGAATAGGGTGCCCACGAGAGTTACTAGGTGTCTTCATAAGCGTACTAACGTTCAAAGAAAGCAGAACTGCAACTCATGTCTCCAGGAAACTGCTCCACGCTTCGGCTTCAGCAGGGCCCTTCAAGGCTTTACCTTGAGGAAACGACTCACGTCAAGTTTCCTTTGAGCTCTAGAGCGTCTCAGTTGGAGCTCCCACCCAGGCTACGAAAGCACCCTGTTGATTTAGAGAAAACTCGTTCCCTTCCCACAGCCCTGCCTACAGTGACTAGAGACCCGTCCAAAACACTGGTATTTAGGTAGCTTCAAGGCAGCATGAATGGAGCTTTCAAAATGGGAAAGCAAGCCTTGTGCCATCAGGTCTCCGTTTCCAGGGAACACGCAGCCTACCCCCTTGTGATGTCTACCAAGTAAATATTCCCTCAAACTACACAATGGTCCCTTCCCTGAAGAATGTTTTCTTGGCACGGAGTTCTGCATGTAGCGAACTGCCTCTCCCAAGGAACGCTTTGGTAACGCTATCGGGGCTTAGGCTCTTCTAAAACCCTGCAGTGTAAGAGGAAGAACTGTGCTTTGGTTACAGGAGGAACGCAAGCCGAGTTTCTCCTGTAAGTATGGGGTCTTAAGGTATGACTTTGTAGAAGGAATGCGAAGCAGTTTTGATTTCTCAGTGCCGCTCAGCCTAGGGCATTGAGGGAATTTGCATGACATGTAGGACATGAGAGAACAGATTACTTGGAGCTGTTGGAGTGCTGAGGAAATGTAGCTCTCCCAAGGAAGAGTGCAGTGTGTTGCCCTACACTTAGCATACACAGAGTGACTGGGAAAGGTATCCGGGCCTGGATGTTTCTTAGCAACCCAGTGGAGCCTGCCGGTACTCGGTGTTCTTGCACGGAATAGGGTGCCCAGGCAAGATCCTAGGTGTCTTGAAAAGCGTAGTAACGTTAAAAGAAAGGAGAACTGCAACTCCTGTCTCAAGGAAACGTCTCCACGTGCCGCTTCAGCAGGGCTCTTCAAGGCTTTACCTTGAGGAAAGGACTCACGTCAAGTTTCCTTATAGCTCTAGAGCGTCTCAGGAGGAGCTCCCACCCAGGCTACGAAAGCACCCTGTTGATTTAGAGAAAACTCGTTCCCTTCCCAGAGCCCTGCCTACAGTGACTAGAAACTCGTCCAAAACACTGGTATTTAGGTAGGTTCAAGGCGGCATGAATGGAGCTTTCAAAATGGGAAAGCAAGCCTTGTGCCATCAGCTCCCCGTGTCCAGTGAACACGCAGCCTACCTCCCTGTGATTTCTACCAAGATAATATACATTCTAGCGACACACTGGTCCCTTCCCTGAATAACGTGTTCTTCGCACGGAGTTCTGCATGTAGCGAACTGCCTCTCCCAAGGAATGCTCTAGGTACGCTATAGGGGCTTAGCCTCTTCTAAAACCCTGCAGTGTAAGAGGAAGAACTGTGCTTTGGTTACAGCAGGAACGCAAGGCAACTTTCTCCTGTAAGTATGGGGTCGTAAGGTATGACTTTGTAGAAGGAATGTGAAAGAGTATTGGTTTCTCAGTGCGGCTCAGCCTAGGGCATTGAGGCAGATATGCATGACATGTAGACGTGAGACAACAGATTGCCTGGAGCTGTTGGAGTGCTGAGGAAATCTAGCTCTCCCAAGGAGGCGTGCAGTGTGTTGCCCTGCCCTTAGCATATTGAGAGTGACTGGGAAAGGTTTCCGGGCCTGGATGTTTCTGAGCTTCCCAGTCGAGCATGCCGGTCCTCGGTGTTCTTGCAGGGAATAGGGTGCCCACGAGAGTTACTAGGTGTCTTCATAAGCGTACTAACGTTCAAAGAAAGCAGAACTGCAACTCATGTCTCCAGGAAACTGCTCCACGCTTCGGCTTCAGCAGGGCCCTTCAAGGCTTTACCTTGAGGAAACGACTCACGTCAAGTTTCCTTTGAGCTCTAGAGCGTCTCAGTTGGAGCTCCCACCCAGGCTACGAAAGCACCCTGTTGATTTAGAGAAAACTCGTTCCCTTCCCAGAGCCCTGCCTACAGTGACTAGAGACCCGTCCAAAACACTGGTATTTAGGTAGCTTCAAGGCAGCATGAATGGAGCTTTCAAAATGGGAAAGCAAGCCTTGTGCCATCAGGTCTCCGTTTCCAGGGAACACGCAGCCTACCCCCTTGTGATGTCTACCAAGTAAATATTCCCTCAAACTACACAATGGTCCCTTCCCTGAAGAATGTTTTCTTGGCACGGAGTTCTGCATGTAGCGAACTGCCTCTCCCAAGGAACGCTTTGGTAACGCTATCGGGGCTTAGGCTCTTCTAAAACCCTGCAGTGTAAGAGGAAGAACTGTGCTTTGGTTACAGGAGGAACGCAAGCCGAGTTTCTCCTGTAAGTATGGGGTCTTAAGGTATGACTTTGTAGAAGGAATGCGAAGCAGTTTTGATTTCTCAGTGCCGCTCAGCCTAGGGCATTGAGGCAATTTGCATGACATGTAGGACGTGAGAGAACAGATTACCTGGAGCTGTTGGAGTGCTGAGGAAATGTAGCTCTAGCAAGGAAGAGTGCAGTGTGTTGCCCTACACTTAGCATACACAGACTGACTGGGAAAGGTATCCGGGCCTGGATGTTTCTTAGCAACCCAGTGGAGCCTGCCGGTACTCGGTGTTCTTGCACGGAATAGGGTGCCCAGGCGTGATCCTAGGTGTCTTGAAAAGCGTAGTAACGTTAAAAGAAAGGAGAACTGCAACTCCTGTCTCAAGGAAACTTCTCCACGTGCCGCTTCAGCAGGGCTCTTCAAGGCTTTACCTTGAGGAAAGGACTCACGTCAAGTTTCCTTGTAGCTCTAGAGCGTCTCAGGAGGAGCTCCCACCCAGGCTACGAAAGCACCCTGTTGATTTAGAGAAAACTCGTTCCCTTCCCAGAGCCCTGCCTACAGTGACTAGAAACTCGTCCAAAACACTGGTATTTAGGTAGCTTCAAGGCAGCATGAATGGAGCTTTCAAAATGGGAAAGCAAGCCTTGTGCCATCAGGTCTCCGTTTCCAGGGAACACGCAGCCTACCCCCTTGTGATGTCTACCAAGTAAATATTCCCTCAAACTACACAATGGTCCCTTCCCTGAAGAATGTTTTCTTGGCACGGAGTTCTGCATGTAGCGAACTGCCTCTCCCAAGGAACGCTTTGATAACGCTATCGGGGCTTAGGCTCTTCTAAAACCCTGCAGTGTAAGAGGAAGAACTGTGCTTTGGTTACAGGAGGAACGCCAGCCGAGTTTCTCCTGTAAGTATGGGGTCTGAAGGTATGACTTTGTAGAAGGAATGCGAAGCAGTTTTGATTTCTCAGTGCCGCTCAGCCTAGGGCATTGAGGCAATTTGCATGACATGTAGGATGTGAGAGAACAGATTACCTGGAGCTGTTGGAGTGCTGAGGAAATGTAGCTCTCCCAAGGAAGAGAGCAGTGTGTTGCCCTACACTTAGCATACACAGAGTGACTGGGAAAGGTATCCGGGCCTGGATGTTTCTTAGCAACCCAGTGGAACCTGCCGGTACTCGGTGTTCTTGCACGGAATAGGGTGCCCAGGCGAGATCCTAGGTGTCTTGAAAAGCGTAGTAACGTTAAAAGAAAGGAGAACTGCAACTCATGTCTCAAGGAAACTTCTCCACGTGCCGCTTCAGCAGGGCTCTTCAAGGCTTTACCTTGAGGAAAGGACTCACGTCAAGTTTCCTTGTAGCTCTAGAGCGTCTCAGGAGGAGCTCCCACCCAGGCTACGAAAGCACCCTGTTGATTTAGAGAAAACTCGTTCCCTTCCCAGAGCCCTGCCTACAGTGACTAGAAACTCGTCCAAAACACTGGTATTTAGGTAGGTTCAAGGCGGCATGAATGGAGCTTTCAAAATGGGAAAGCAAGACTTGTGCCATCAGGTCCCCATTTCCAGTGAACACGCAGCCTACCTCCTTGTGATTTCTACCAAGTTAATATACACTCTAGTGACACACTGGTCCCTTCCCTGAATAACGTGTTCTTGGCACGGAGTTCTGCATGTAGCGAACTGCCTCTCCCAAGGAACGCTTTGGTAACGCTATCGGGGCTTAGGCTCTTCTAAATCCCTGCAGTGTAAGAGGAAGAACTGTGCTTTGGTTACAGCAGGAACGCAAGGCAACTTTCTCCTGTAAGTATGGGGTCGTAAGGTATGACTTTGTAGAAGGAATGTGAAAGAGTATTGGTTTCTCAGTGCCGCTCAGCCTAGGGCACTGAGGCAGATATGCATGACATGTAGACGTGAGACAACAGATTGCCTGGAGCTGTTGGAGTGCTGAGGAAATCTAGCTCTTCCAAGGAGGCGTGCAGTGTGTTGCCTTACACTTAGCATATTGAGAGTGACTGGGAAAGGTTTCCGGGCCTGGATGTTTCTGAGCTTCCCCGTCGAGCATGCCGGTCCTCGGTGTTCGTGCAGGGAATAGGGTGCCCACGAGAGTTACTAGGTGTCTTCATAAGCGTACTAACGTTCAAAGAAAGCAGAACTGCAACTCATGTCTCCAGGAAACTGCTCCACGCTTCGGCTTCAGCAGGGCTCTTCAAGGCTTTACCTTGAGGAAACGACTCACGTCAAGTTTACTTTGAGCTCTAGAGCGTCTCAGGTGGAGCTCCCACCCAGGCTACGAAAGCACCCTGTTGATTTAGAGAAAACTCGTTCCCTTCCCAGAGCCCTGCCTACAGTGACTAGAGACCCGTCCAAAACACTGGTATTTAGGTAGTTTCAAGGCAGCATGAATGGAGCTTTCAAAATGGGAAAGCAAGCCTTGTGTCATCAGATCTCCGTTTCCAGGGAGCACGCAGCCTACCCCCTTGTGATTTCTACCAAGTAAATATTCCCTCAAACTACACAATGGTCCCTTCCCTGAAGAATGTTTTCTTGGCACGGAGTTCTGCATGTAGCGAACTGCCTCTCCCAAGGAACGCTTTGGTAACGCTATCGGGGCTTAGGCTCTTCTAAAACCCTGCAGTGTAAGAGGAAGAACTGTGCTTTGGTTACAGGAGGAACACAAGCCGAGTTTCTCCTGTAAGTATGGGGTCTTAAGGTATGACTTTGTAGAAGGAATGCGAAGCAGTTTTGATTTCTCAGTGCCGCTCAGCCTAGGGCATTGAGGGAATTTGCATGACATGTAGGACATGAGAGAACAGATTACTTGGAGCTGTTGGAGTGCTGAGGAAATGTAGCTCTCCCAAGGAAGAGTGCAGTGTGTTGCCCTACACTTAGCATACACAGAGTGACTGGGAAAGGTATCCGGGCCTGGATGTTTCTTAGCAACCCAGTGGAGCCTGCCGGTACTCGGTGTTCTTGCACGGAATAGGGTGCCCAGGCGAGATCCTAGGTGTCTTGAAAAGCGTAGTAACGTTAAAAGAAAGGAGAACTGCAACTCCTGTCTCAAGGAAACTTCTCCACGTGCCGCTTCAGCAGGGCTCTTCAAGGCTTTACCTTGAGGAAAGGACTCACGTCAAGTTTCCTTGTAGCTCTAGAGCGTCTCAGGAGGAGCTCCCACCCAGGCTATGAAAGCACCCTGTTGATTTAGAGAAAACTCGTTCCCTTCCCAGAGCCCTGCCTACAGTGACTAGAAACTCGTCCAAAACACTGGTATTTAGGTAGGTTCAAGGCGGCATGAATGGAGCTTTCAAAATGGGAAAGCAAGTCTTGTGCCATCAGGTCCCCGTTTCCAGTGAACACGCAGCCTACCTCCCTGTGATTTCTACCAAGTTAATATACATTCTAGCGACACACTGGTCCCTTCCCTAAATAACGTGTTCTTCGCACGGAGTTCTGCATGTAGCGAACTGCCTCTCCCAAGGAATGCTCTAGGTACGCTATAGGGGCTTAGCCTCTTCTAAAACCCTGCAGTGTAAGAGGAAGAACTGTGCTTTGGTTACAGCAGGAACGCAAGGCAACTTTCTCCTGTAAGTATGGGGTCTTAAGGTATGATTTTGTAGAAGGAATGTGAAAGAGTATTGGTTTCTCAGTGCGGCTCAGCCTAGGGCATTGAGGCAGATATGCATGACATGTAGACGTGAGACAACAGATTGCCTGGAGCTGTTGGAGTGCTGAGGAAATCTAGCTCTCCCAAGGAGGCGTGCAGTGTGTTGCCCTGCCCTTAGCATATTGAGAGTGACTGGGAAAGGTTTCCGGGCCTGGATGTTTCTGAGCTTCCCAGTCGAGCATGCCGGTCCTCGGTGTTCTTGCAGGGAATAGGGTGCCCACGAGAGTTACTAGGTGTCTTCATAAGCGTACTAACGTTCAAAGAAAGCAGAACTGCAACTCATGTCTCCAGGAAACTGCTCCACGCTTCGGCTTCAGCAGGGCCCTTCAAGGCTTTACCTTGAGGAAACGACTCACGTCAAGTTTCCTTTGAGCTCTAGAGCGTCTCAGTTGGAGCTCCCACCCAGGCTACGAAAGCACCCTGTTGATTTAGAGAAAACTCGTTCCCTTCCCACAGCCCTGCCTACAGTGACTAGAGACCCGTCCAAAACACTGGTATTTAGGTAGCTTCAAGGCAGCATGAATGGAGCTTTCAAAATGGGAAAGCAAGCCTTGTGCCATCAGGTCTCCGTTTCCAGGGAACACGCAGCCTACCCCCTTGTGATGTCTACCAAGTAAATATTCCCTCAAACTACACAATGGTCCCTTCCCTGAAGAATGTTTTCTTGGCACGGAGTTCTGCATGTAGCGAACTGCCTCTCCCAAGGAACGCTTTGGTAACGCTATCGGGGCTTAGGCTCTTCTAAAACCCTGCAGTGTAAGAGGAAGAACTGTGCTTTGGTTACAGGAGGAACGCAAGCCGAGTTTCTCCTGTAAGTATTGGGTCTTAAGGTATGACTTTGTAGAAGGAATGCGAAGCAGTTTTGATTTCTCAGTGCCGCTCAGCCTAGGGCATTGAGGCAATTTGCATGACATGTAGGACGTGAGAGAACAGATTACCTGGAGCTGTTGGAGTGCTGAGGAAATGTAGCTCTCCCAAGGAAGAGTGCAGTGTGTTGCCCTACACTTAGCATACACAGAGTGACTGGGAAAGGTATCCGGGCCTGGATGTTTCTTAGCAACCCAGTGGAGCCTGCCGGTACTCGGTGTTCTTGCACGGAATAGGGTGCCCAGGCGAGATCCTAGGTGTCTTGAAAAGCGTACTAACGTTAAAAGAAAGGAGAACTGCAACTCCTGTCTCAAGGAAACTTCTCCACGTGCCGCTTCAGCAGGGCTCTTCAAGGCTTTACCTTGAGGAAAGGACTCACGTCAAGTTTCCTTGTAGCTCTAGAGCGTCTCAGGAGGAGCTCCCACCCAGGCTACGAAAGCACCCTGTTGATTTAGAGAAAACTCGTTCCCTTCCCAGAGCCCTGCCTACAGTGACTAGAAACTCGTCCAAAACACTGGTATTTAGGTAGCTTCAAGGCAGCATGAATGGAGCTTTCAAAATGGGAAAGCAAGCCTTGTGCCATCAGGTCTCCGTTTCCAGGGAACACGCAGCCTACCCCCTTGTGATGTCTACCAAGTAAATATTCCCTCAAACTACACAATGGTCCCTTCCCTGAAGAATGTTTTCTTGGCACGGAGTTCTGCATGTAGCGAACTGCCTCTCCCAAGGAACGCTTTGATAACGCTATCGGGGCTTAGGCTCTTCTAAAACCCTGCAGTGTAAGAGGAAGAACTGTGCTTTGGTTACAGGAGGAACGCAAGCCGAGTTTCTCCTGTAAGTATGGGGTCTTAAGGTATGACTTTGTAGAAGGAATGCGAAGCAGTTTTGATTTCTCAGTGCCGCTCAGCCTAGGGCATTGAGGCAATTTGCATGACATGTAGGACGTGAGAGAACAGATTACCTGGAGCTGTTGGAGTGCTGAGGAAATGTAGCTCTCCCAAGGAAGAGAGCAGTGTGTTGCCCTACACTTAGCATACACAGAGTGACTGGGAAAGGTATCCGGGCCTGGATGTTTCTTAGCAACCCAGTGGAACCTGCCGGTACTCGGTGTTCTTGCACGGAATAGGGTGCCCAGGCGAGATCCTAGGTGTCTTGAAAAGCGTAGTAACGTTAAAAGAAAGGAGAACTGCAACTCATGTCTCAAGGAAACTTCTCCACGTGCCGCTTCAGCAGGGCTCTTCAAGGCTTTACCTTGAGGAAAGGACTCACGTCAAGTTTCCTTGTAGCTCTAGAGCGTCTCAGGAGGAGCTCCCACCCAGGCTACGAAAGCACCCTGTTCATTTAGAGAAAACTCGTTCCCTTCCCAGAGCCCTGCCTACAGTGACTAGAAACTCGTCCAAAACACTGGTATTTAGGTAGGTTCAAGGCGGCATGAATGGAGCTTTCAAAATGGGAAAGCAAGACTTGTGCCATCAGGTCCCCATTTCCAGTGAACACGCAGCCTACCTCCTTGTGATTTCTACCAAGTTAATATACACTCTAGTGACACACTGGTCCCTTCCCTGAATAACGTGTTCTTGGCACGGAGTTCTGCATGTAGCGAACTGCCTCTCCCAAGGAACGCTTTGGTAACGCTATCGGGGCTTAGGCTCTTCTAAATCCCTGCAGTGTAAGAGGAAGAACTGTGCTTTGGTTACAGCAGGAACGCAAGGCAACTTTCTCCTGTAAGTATGGGGTCGTAAGGTATGACTTTGTAGAAGGAATGTGAAAGAGTATTGGTTTCTCAGTGCCGCTCAGCCTAGGGCACTGAGGCAGATATGCATGACATGTAGACCTGAGACAACAGATTGCCTGGAGCTGTTGGAGTGCTGAGGAAATCTAGCTCTCCCAAGGAGGCGTGCAGTGTGTTGCCTTACACTTAGCATATTGAGAGTGACTGGGAAAGGTTTCCGGGCCTGGATGTTTCTGAGCTTCCCAGTCGAGCATGCCGGTCCTCGGTGTTCGTGCAGGGAATAGGGTGCCCACGAGAGTTACTAGGTGTCTTCATAAGCGTACTAACGTTCAAAGAAAGCAGAACTGCAACTCATGTCTCCAGGAAACTGCTCCACGCTTCGGCTTCAGCAGGGCTCTTCAAGGCTTTACCTTGAGGAAACGACTCACGTCAAGTTTCCTTTGAGCTCTAGAGCGTCTCAGGTGGAGCTCCCACCCAGGCTACGAAAGCACCCTGTTGATTTAGAGAAAACTCGTTCCCTTCCCAGAGCCCTGCCTACAGTGACTAGAGACCCGTCCAAAACACTGGTATTTAGGTAGCTTCAAGGCAGCATGAATGGAGCTTTCAAAATGGGAAAGCAAGCCTTGTGCCATCAGGTCTCCGTTTCCAGGGAGCACGCAGCCTACCCCCTTGTGATTTCTACCAAGTAAATATTCCCTCAAACTACACAATGGTCCCTTCCCTGAAGAATGTTTTCTTGGCACGGAGTTCTGCATGTAGCGAACTGCCTCTCCCAAAGAACGCTTTGGTAACGCTATCGGGGCTTAGGCTCTTCTAAAACCCTGCAGTGTAAGAGGAAGAACTGTGCTTTGGTTACAGGAGGAACGCAAGCCGAGTTTCTCCTGTAAGTATGGGGTCTGAAGGTATGACTTTGTAGAAGGAATGCGAAGCAGTTTTGATTTCTCAGTGCCGCTCAGCCTAGGGCATTGAGGGAATTTGCATGACATGTAGGACATGAGAGAACAGATTACTTGGAGCTGTTGGATTGCTGAGGAAATGTAGCTCTCCCAAGGAAGAGTGCAGTGTGTTGCCCTACACTTAGCATACACAGAGTGACTGGGAAAGGTATCCGGGCCTGGATGTTTCTTAGCAACCCAGTGGAGCCTGCCGGTACTCGGTGTTCTTGCACGGAATAGGGTGCCCAGGCGAGATCCTAGGTGTCTTGAAAAGCGTAGTAACGTTAAAAGAAAGGAGAACTGCAACTCATGTCTCAAGGAAACTTCTCCACGTGCCGCTTCAGCAGGGCTCTTCAAGGCTGTACCTTGAGGAAAGGACTCACGTCAAGTTTCCTTGTAGCTCTAGAGCGTCTCAGGAGGAGCTCCCACCCAGGCTATGAAAGCACCCTGTTGATTTAGAGAAAACTCGTTCCCTTCCCAGAGCCCTGCCTACAGTGACTAGTAACTCGTCCAAAACACTGGTATTTAGGTAGGTTCAAGGCGGCATGAATGGAGCTTTCAAAATGGGAAAGCAAGCCTTGTGCCATCAGGTCCCCGTTTCCAGTGAACACGCAGCCTACCTCCCTGTGATTTCTACCAAGTTAATATACATTCTAGCGACACACTGGTCCCTTCCCTGAATAACGTGTTCTTCGCACGGAGTTCTGCATGTAGCGAACTGCCTCTCCAAAGGAATGCTCTAGGTACGCTATAGGGGCTTAGCCTCTTCTGAAACCCTGCAGTGTAAGAGGAAGAACTGTGCTTTGGTTACAGCAGGAACGCAAGGCAACTTTCTCCTGTAAGTATGGGGTCTTAAGGTATGATTTTGTAGAAGGAATGTGAAAGAGTATTGGTTTCTCAGTGCGGCTCAGCCTAGGGCATTGAGGCAGATATGCATGACATGTAGACGTGAGACAACAGATTGCCTGGAGCTGTTGGAGTGCTGAGGAAATCTAGCTCTCCCAAGGAGGCGTGCAGTGTGTTGCCCTGCCCTTAGCATATTGAGAGTGACTGGGAAAGGTTTCCGGGCCTGGATGTTTCTGAGCTTCCCAGTCGAGCATGCCGGTCCTCAGTGTTCTTGCAGGGAATAGGGTGCCCACGAGAGTTACTAGGTGTCTTCATAAGCGTACTAACGTTCAAAGAAAGCAGAACTGCAACTCATGTCTCCAGGAAACTGCTCCACGCTTCGGCTTCAGCAGGGCCCTTCAAGGCTTTACCTTGAGGAAACGACTCACGTCAAGTTTCCTTTGAGCTCTAGAGCGTCTCAGTTGGAGCTCCCACCCAGGCTACGAAAGCACCCTGTTGATTTAGAGAAAACTCGTTCCCTTCCCACAGCCCTGCCTACAGTGACTAGAGACCCGTCCAAAACACTGGTATTTAGGTAGCTTCAAGGCAGCATGAATGGAGCTTTCAAAATGGGAAAGCAAGCCTTGTGCCATCAGGTCTCCGTTTCCAGGGAACACGCAGCCTACCCCCTTGTGATGTCTACCAAGTAAATATTCCCTCAAACTACACAATGGTCCCTTCCCTGAAGAATGTTTTCTTGGCACGGAGTTCTGCATGTAGCGAACTGCCTCTCCCAAGGAACGCTTTGGTAACGCTATCGGGGCTTAGGCTCTTCTAAAACCCTGCAGTGTAAGAGGAAGAACTGTGCTTTGGTTACAGGAGGAACGCAAGCCGAGTTTCTCCTGTAAGTATGGGGCCTTAAGGTATGACTTTGTAGAAGGAATGCGAAGCAGTTTTGATTTCTCAGTGCCGCTCAGCCTAGGGCATTGAGGCAATTTGCATGACATGTAGGACGTGAGAGAACAGATTACCTGGAGCTGTTGGAGTGCTGAGGAAATGTAGCTCTCCCAAGGAAGAGTGCAGTGTGTTGCCCTACACTTAGCATACACAGAGTGACTGGGAAAGGTATCCGGACCTGGATGTTTCTTAGCAACCCAGTGGAGCCTGCCGGTACTCGGTGTTCTTGAACGGAATAGGGTGCCCAGGCGAGATCCTAGGTGTCTTGAAAAGCGTAGTAACGTTAAAAGAAAGGAGAACTGCAACTCCTGTCTCAAGGAAACTTCTCCACGTGCCGCTTCAGCAGGGCTCTTCAAGGCTTTACCTTGAGGAAAGGACTCACGTCAAGTTTCCTTGTAGCTCTAGAGCGTCTCAGGAGGAGCTCCCACCCAGGCTACGAAAGCACCCTGTTGATTTAGAGAAAACTCGTTCCCTTCCCAGAGCCCTGCCTACAGTGACTAGAAACTCGTCCAAAACACTGGTATTTAGGTAGGTTCAAGGCGGCATGAATGGAGCTTTCAAAATGGGAAAGCAAGCCTTGTGCCATCAGGTCCCCGTTTCCAGTGAACACGTAGCCTACCTCCTTGTGATTTCTACCAAGTTAGTATACATTCTAGCGACACACTGGTCCCTTCCCTGAATAACGTGTTCTTCGCACGGAGTTCTGCATGTAGCGAACTGCCTCTCCCAAGGAATGCTCTAGGTACGCTATAGGGGCTTAGCCTCTTCTAAAACCCTGCAGTGTAAGAGGAAGAACTGTGCTTTGGTTACAGCAGGAACGCAAGGCAACTTTCTCCTGTAAGTATGGGGTCGTAAGGTATGACTTTGTAGAAGGAATGTGAAAGAGTATTGGTTTCTCAGTGCGGCTCAGCCTAGGGCATTGAGGCAGATATGCATGACATGTAGACGTGAGACAACAGATTGCCTGGAGCTGTTGGAGTGCTGAGGAAATCTAGCTCTCCCAAGGAGGCGTGCAGTGTGTTGCCCTGCCCTTAGCATATTGAGAGTGACTGGGAAAGGTTTCCGGGCCTGGATGTTTCTGAGCTTCCCAGTCGAGCATGCCGGTCCTCGGTGTTCTTGCAGGGAATAGGGTGCCCACGAGAGTTACTAGGTGTCTTCATAAGCGTACTAACGTTCAAAGAAAGCAGAACTGCAACTCATGTCTCCAGGAAACTGCTCCACGCTTCGGCTTCAGCAGGGCCCTTCAAGGCTTTACCTTGAGGAAACGACTCACGTCAAGTTTCCTTTGAGCTCTAGAGCGTCTCAGTTGGAGCTCCCACCCTGGCTACGAAAGCACCCTGTTGATTTAGAGAAAACTCGTTCCCTTCCCACAGCCCTGCCTTCAGTGACTAGAGACCCGTCCAAAACACTGGTATTTAGGTAGCTTCAAGGCAGCATGAATGGAGCTTTCAAAATGGGAAAGCAAGCCTTGTGCCATCAGGTCTCCGTTTCCAGGGAACACGCAGCCTACCCCCTTGTGATGTCTACCAAGTAAATATTCCCTCAAACTACACAATGGTCCCTTCCCTGAAGAATGTTTTCTTGGCACGGAGTTCTGCATGTAGCGAACTGCCTCTCCCAAGGAACGCTTTGGTAACGCTATCGGGGCTTAGGCTCTTCTAAAACCCTGCAGTGTAAGAGGAAGAACTGTGCTTTGGTTACAGGAGGAACGCAAGCCGAGTTTCTCCTGTAAGTATGGGGTCTTAAGGTATGACTTTGTAGACGGAATGCGAAGCAGTTTTGATTTCTCAGTGCCGCTCAGCCTAGGGCATTGAGGCAATTTGCATGACATGTAGGACGTGAGAGAACAGATTACCTGGAGCTGTTGGAGTGCTGAGGAAATGTAGCTCTCCCAAGGAAGAGTGCAGTGTGTTGCCCTACATTTAGCATACACAGAGTGACTGGGAAAGGTATCCGGGCCTGGATGTTTCTTAGCAACCCAGTGGAGCCTGCCGGTACTCGGTGTTCTTGCACGGATTAAGGTGCCCAGGCGAGATCCTAGGTGTTTTGAAAAGCGTAGTAACGTTAAAAGAAAGGA
This sequence comes from Eubalaena glacialis, assembly GCF_028564815.1. Taxonomy (NCBI): domain Eukaryota; kingdom Metazoa; phylum Chordata; class Mammalia; order Artiodactyla; family Balaenidae; genus Eubalaena; species Eubalaena glacialis. The sequence goes on along the minus strand of NC_083719.1, from coordinate 164,976,478 downwards.
GAACTGCAACTCCTGTCTCAAGGAAACTTCTCAACGTGCCGCTTCAGCAGGGCTCTTCAAGGCTTTACCTTGAGGAAAGGACTCACGTCAAGTTTCCTTGTAGCTCTAGAGCGTCTCAGGAGGAGCTCCCACCCAGGCTACGAAAGCACCCTGTTGATTTAGAGAAAACTCGTTCCCTTCCCAGAGCCCTGCCTACAGTGACTAGAAACTCGTCCAAAACACTGGTATTTAGGTAGCTTCAAGGCAGCATGAATGGAGCTTTCAAAATGGGAAAGCAAGCCTTGTGCCATCAGGTCTCCGTTTACAGGGAACACGCAGCCTACCCCCTTGTGATGTCTACCAAGTAAATATTCCCTCAAACTACACAATGGTCCCTTCCCTGAAGAATGTTTTCTTGGCACGGAGTTCTGCATGTAGCGAACTGCCTCTCCCAAGGAACGCTTTGATAACGCTATCGGGGCTTAGGCTCTTCTAAAACCCTGCAGTGTAAGAGGAAGAACTGTGCTTTGGTTACAGGAGGAACGCCAGCCGAGTTTCTCCTGTAAGTATGGGGTCTTAAGGTATGACTTTGTAGAAGGAATGCGAAGCAGTTTTGATTTCTCAGTGCCGCTCAGCCTAGGGCATTGAGGCAATTTGCATGACATGTAGGACGTGAGAGAACAGATTACCTGGAGCTGTTGGAGTGCTGAGGAAATGTAGCTCTCCCAAGGAAGAGAGCAGTGTGTTGCCCTACACTTAGCATACACAGAGTGACTGGGAAAGGTATCCGGGCCTGGATGTTTCTTAGCAACCCAGTGGAACCTGCCGGTACTCGGTGTTCTTGCACGGAATAGGGTGCCCAGGCGAGATCCTAGGTGTCTTGAAAAGCATAGTAACGTTAAAAGAAAGCAGAACTGCAACTCATGTCTCCAGGAAACTTCTCCACGTGCCGCTTCAGCAGGGCTCTTCAAGGCTTTACCTTGAGGAAAGGACTCACGTCAAGTTTCCTTGTAGCTCTAGAGCGTCTCAGGAGGAGCTCCCACCCAGGCTACGAAAGCACCCTGTTGATTTAGAGAAAACTCGTTCCCTTCCCAGAGCCCTGCCTACAGTGACTAGAAACTCGTCCAAAACACTGGTATTTAGGTAGGTTCAAGGCGGCATGAATGGAGCTTTCAAAATGGGAAAGCAAGACTTGTGCCATCAGGTCCCCGTTTCCAGTGAACACGCAGCCTACCTCCTTGTGATTTCTACCAAGTTAATATACACTCTAGTGACACACTGGTCCCTTCCCTGAATAACGTGTTCTTGGCACGGAGTTCTGCATGTAGCGAATTGCCTCTCCCAAGGAACGCTTTGGTAACGCTATCGGGGCTTAGGCTCTTCTAAAACCCTGCAGTGTAAGAGGAAGAACTGTGCTTTGGTTACAGCAGGAACGCAAGGCAACTTTCTCCTGTAAGTATGGGGTCGTAAGGTATGACTTTGTAGAAGGAATGTGAAAGAGTATTGGTTTCTCAGTGCCGCTCAGCCTAGGGCACTGAGGCAGATATGCATGACATGTAGACGTGAGACAACAGATTGCCTGGAGCTGTTGGAGTGCTGAGGAAATCTAGCTCTTCCAAGGAGGCGTGCAGTGTGTTGCCTTACACTTAGCATATTGAGAGTGACTGGGAAAGGTTTCCGGGCCTGGATGTTTCTGAGCTTCCCAGTCGAGCATGCCGGTCCTCGGTGTTCGTGCAGGGAATAGGGTGCCCACGAGAGTTACTAGGTGTCTTCATAAGCGTACTAACGTTCAAAGAAAGCAGAACTGCAACTCATGTCTCCAGGAAACTGCTCCACGCTTCGGCTTCAGCAGGGCTCTTCAAGGCTTTACCTTGAGGAAACGACTCACGTCAAGTTTCCTTTGAGCTCTAGAGCGTCTCAGGTGGAGCTCCCACCCAGGCTACGAAAGCACCCTGTTGATTTACAGAAAACTCGTTCCCTTCCCAGAGCCCTGCCTACAGTGACTAGAGACCCGTCCAAAACACTGGTATTTAGGTAGCTTCAAGGCAGCATGAATGGAGCTTTCAAAATGGGAAAGCAAGCCTTGTGCCATCAGGTCTCCGTTTCCAGGGAGCACGCAGCCTACCCCCTTGTGATTTCTACCAAGTAAATATTCCCTCAAACTACACAATGGTCCCTTCCCTGAAGAATGTTTTCTTGGCACGGAGTTCTGCATGTAGCGAACTGCCTCTCCCAAGGAACGCTTTGGTAACGCTATCGGGGCTTAGGCTCTTCTAAAACCCTGCAGTGTAAGAGGAAGAACTGTGCTTTGGTTACAGGAGGAACGCAAGCCGAGTTTCTCCTGTAAGTATGGGGTCTTAAGGTATGACTTTGTAGAAGGAATGCGAAGCAGTTTTGATTTCTCAGTGCCGCTCAGCCTAGGGCATTGAGGGAATTTGCATGACATGTAGGACATGAGAGAACAGATTACTTGGAGCTGTTGGAGTGCTGAGGAAATGTAGCTCTCCCAAGGAAGAGTGCAGTGTGTTGCCCTACACTTAGCATACACAGAGTGACTGGGAAAGGTATCCGGGCCTGGATGTTTCTTAGCAACCCAGTGGAGCCTGCTGGTACTCGGTGTTCTTGCACGGAATAGGGTGCCCAGGCGAGATCCTAGGTGTCTTGAAAAGCGTAGTAACGTTAAAAGAAAGGAGAACTGCAACTCCTGTCTCAAGGAAACTTCTCCACGTGCCGCTTCAGCAGGGCTCTTCAAGGCTTTACCTTGAGGAAAGGACTCACGTCAAGTTTCCTTGTAGCTCTAGAGCGTCTCAGGAGGAGCTCCCACCCAGGCTATGAAAGCACCCTGTTGATTTCGAGAAAACTCGTTCCCTTCCCAGAGCCCTGCCTACAGTGACTAGAAACTCGTCCAAAACACTGGTATTTAGGTAGGTTCAAGGCGGCATGAATGGAGCTTTCAAAATGGGAAAGCAAGCCTTGTGCCATCAGGTCCCCGTTTCCAGTGAACACGCAGCCTACCTCCCTGTGATTTCTACCAAGTTAATATACATTCTAGCGACACACTGGTCCCTTCCCTGAATAACGTGTTCTTCGCACGGAGTTCTGCATGTAGCGAACTGCCTCTCCCAAGGAATGCTCTAGGTACGCTATAGGGGCTTAGCCTCTTCTAAAACCCTGCAGTGTAAGAGGAAGAACTGTGCTTTGGTTACAGGAGGAACGCAAGCCGAGTTTCTCCTGTAAGTATGGGGTCTTAAGGTATGACTTTGTAGAACGAATGCGAAGCAGTTTTGATTTCTCAGTGCCGCTCAGCCTAGGGCATTGAGGCAATTTGCATGACATGTAGGACGTGAGAGAACAGATTACCTGGAGCTGTTGGAGTGCTGAGGAAATGTAGCTCTCCCAAGGAAGAGTGCAGTGTGTTGCCCTACACTTAGCATACACAGAGTGACTGGGAAAGGTATCCGGGCCTGGATGTTTCTTAGCAACCCAGTGGAGCCTGCCGGTACTCGGTGTTCTTGCACGAATTAAGGTGCCCAGGCGAGATCCTAGGTGTTTTGAAAAGCGTAGTAACGTTAAAAGAAAGGAGAACTGCAACTCCTGTCTCAAGGAAACTTCTCCACGTGCCGCTTCAGCAGGGCTCTTCAAGACTTTACCTTGAGGAAAGGACTCACGTCAAGTTTCCTTGTAGCTCTAGAGCGTCTCAGGAGGAGCTCCCACCCAGGCTACGAAAGCACCCTGTTGATTTCGAGAAAACTCGTTCCCTTCCCAGAGCCCTGCCTACAGTGACTAGAAACTCGTCCAAAACACTGGTATTTAGGTAGATTCAAGGCAGCATGAATGGAGCTTTCAAAATGGGAAAGCAAGCCTTGTGCCATCAGGTCTCCGTTTCCAGGGAACACGCAGCCTACCCCCTTGTGATGTCTACCAAGTAAATATTCCCTCAAACTACACAATGGTCCCTTCCCTGAAGAATGTTTTCTTGGCACGGAGTTCTGCATGTAGCGAACTGCCTCTCCCAAGGAACGCTTTGATAACGCTATCGGGGCTTAGGCTCTTCTAAAACCCTGCAGTGTAAGAGGAAGAACTGTGCTTTGGTTACAGGAGGAACGCAAGCCGAGTTTCTCCTGTAAGTATGGGGTCTTAAGGTATGACTTTGTAGAAGGAATGCGAAGCAGTTTTGATTTCTCAGTGCCGCTCAGCCTAGGGCATTGAGGCAATTTGCATGACATGTAGGACGTGAGAGAACAGATTACCTGGAGCTGTTGGAGTGCTGAGGAAATGTAGCTCTCCCAAGGAAGAGAGCAGTGTGTTGCCCTACACTTAGCATACACAGAGTGACTGGGAAAGGTATCCGGGCCTGGATGTTTCTTAGCAACCCAGTGGAACCTGCCGGTACTCGGTGTTCTTGCACGGAATAGGGTGCCCAGGCGAGATCCTAGGTGTCTTGAAAAGCGTAGTAACGTTAAAAGAAAGGAGAACTGCAACTCATGTCTCAAGGAAACTTCTCCACGTGCCGCTTCAGCAGGGCTCTTCAAGGCTTTACCTTGAGGAAAGGACTCACGTCAAGTTTCCTTGTAGCTCTAGAGCGTCTCAGGAGGAGCTCCCACCCAGGCTACGAAAGCACCCTGTTGATTTAGAGAAAACTCGTTCCCTTCCCAGAGCCCTGCCTACAGTGACTAGAAACTCGTCCAAAACACTGGTATTTAGGTAGGTTCAAGGGGGCATGAATGGAGATTTCAAAATGGGAAAGCAAGACTTGTGCCATCAGGTCCCCATTTCCAGTGAACACGCAGGCTACCTCCTTGTGATTTCTACCAAGTTAATATACACTCTAGTGACACACTGGTCCCTTCCCTGAATAACGTGTTCTTGGCACGGAGTTCTGCATGTAGCGAACTGCCTCTCCCAAGGAACGCTTTGGTAACGCTATCGGGGCTTAGGCTCTTCTAAAACCCTGCAGTGTAAGAGGAAGAACTGTGCTTTGGTTACAGCAGGAACGCAAGGCAACTTTCTCCTGTAAGTATGGGGTCGTAAGGTATGACTTTGTAGAAGGAATGTGAAAGAGTATTGGTTTCTCAGTGCCGCTCAGCCTAGGGCACTGAGGCAGATATGCATGACATGTAGACCTGAGACAACAGATTGCCTGGAGCTGTTGGAGTGCTGAGGAAATCTAGCTCTTCCAAGGAGGCGTGCAGTGTGTTGCCTTACACTTAGCATATTGAGAGTGACTGGGAAAGGTTTCCGGGCCTGGATGTTTCTGAGCTTCCCAGTCGAGCATGCCGGTCCTCGGTGTTCGTGCAGGGAATAGGGTGCCCACGAGAGTTACTAGGTGTCTTCATAAGCGTACTAACGTTCAAAGAAAGCAGAACTGCAACTCATGTCTCCAGGAAACTGCTCCACGCTTCGGCTTCAGCAGGGCTCTTCAAGGCTTTACCTTGAGGAAACGACTCACGTCAAGTTTCCTTTGAGCTCTAGAGCGTCTCAGGTGGAGCTCCCACCCAGGCTACGAAAGCACCCTGTTGATTTAGAGAAAACTCGTTCCCTTCCCAGAGCCCTGCCTACAGTGACTAGAGACCCGTCCAAAACACTGGTATTTAGGTAGCTTCAAGGCAGCATGAATGGAGCTTTCAAAATGGGAAAGCAAGCCTTGTGCCATCAGGTCTCCATTTCCAGGGAGCACGCAGCCTACCCCCTTGTGATTTCTACCAAGTAAATATTCCCTCAAACTACACAATGGTCCCTTCCCTGAAGAATGTTTTCTTGGCACGGAGTTCTGCATGTAGCGAACTGCCTCTCCCAAGGAACGCTTTGGTAACGCTATCGGGGCTTAGGCTCTTCTAAAACCCTGCAGTGTAAGAGGAAGAACTGTGCTTTGGTTACAGGAGGAACGCAAGCCGAGTTTCTCCTGTAAGTATGGGGTCTTAAGGTATGACTTTGTAGAAGGAATGCGAAGCAGTTTTGATTTCAAAGTGCCGCTCAGCCTAGGGCATTGAGGGAATTTGCATGACATGTAGGACATGAGAGAACAGATTACCTGGAGCTGTTGGAGTGCTGAGGAAATGTAGCTCTCCCAAGGAAGAGTGCAGTGTGTTGCCCTACACTTAGCATACACAGAGTGACTGGGAAAGGTATCCGGGCCTGGATGTTTCTTAGCAACCCAGTGGAGCCTGCCGGTACTCGGTGTTCTTGCACGGAATAGGGTGCCCAGGCGAGATCCTAGGTGTCTTGAAAAGCGTAGTAACGTTAAAAGAAAGGAGAACTGCAACTCATGTCTCAAGGAAACTTCTCCACGTGCCGCTTCAGCAGGGCTCTTGAAGGATTTACCTTGAGGAAAGGACTCACGTCAAGTTTCCTTGTAGCTCTAGAGCGTCTCAGGAGGAGCTCCCACCCAGGCTATGAAAGCACCCTGTTGATTTAGATAAAACTCGTTCCCTTCCCAGAGCCCTGCCTACAGTGACTAGAAACTCGTCCAAAACACTGGTATTTAGGTAGGTTCAAGGCGGCATGAATGGAGCTTTCAAAATGGGAAAGCAAGCCTTGTGCCATCAGGTCCCCGTTTCCAGTGAACACGCAGCCTACCTCCCTGTGATTTCTACCAAGTTAATATACATTCTAGCGACACACTGGTCCCTTCCCTGAATAACGTGTTCTTGGCACGGAGTTCTGCATGTAGCGAACTGCCTCTCCCAAGGAATGCTCTAGGTACGCTATAGGGGCTTAGCCTCTTCTGAAACCCTGCAGTGTAAGAGGAAGAACTGTGCTTTGGTTACAGCAGGAACGCAAGGCAACTTTCTCCTGTAAGTATGGGGTCGTAAGGTATGACTTTGTAGAAGGAATGTGAAAGAGTATTGGTTTCTCAGTGCCGCTCAGCCTAGGGCACTGAGGCAGATATGCATGACATGTAGACGTGAGACAACAGATTGCCTGGAGCTGTTGGAGTGCTGAGGAAATCTAGCTCTTCCAAGGAGGCGTGCAGTGTGTTGCCTTACACTTAGCATATTGAGAGTGACTGGGAAAGGTTTCCGGGCCTGGATGTTTCTGAGCTTCCCAGTCGAGCATGCCGGTCCTCGGTGTTCGTGCAGGGAATAGGGTGCACACGAGAGTTACTAGGTGTCTTCATAAGCGTACTAACGTTCAAAGAAAGCAGAACTGCAACTCATGTCTCCAGGAAACTGCTCCACGCTTCGGCTTCAGCAGGGCTCTTCAAGGCTTTACCTTGAGGAAACGACTCACGTCAAGTTTCCTTTGAGCTCTAGAGCGTCTCAGGTGGAGCTCCCACCCAGGCTACGAAAGCACCCTGTTGATTTAGAGAAAACTCGTTCCCTTCCCAGAGCCCTGCCTACAGTGACTAGAGACCCGTCCAAAACACTGGTATTTAGGTAGCTTCAAGGCAGCATGAATGGAGCTTTCAAAATGGGAAAGCAAGCCTTGTGCCATCAGGTCTCCGTTTCCAGGGAGCACGCAGCCTACCCCCTTGTGATTTCTACCAAGTAAATATTCCCTCAAACTACACAATGGTCCCTTCCCTGAAGAATGTTTTCTTGGCACGGAGTTCTGCATGTAGCGAACTGCCTCTCCCAAGGAACGCTTTGGTAACGCTATCGGGGCTTAGGCTCTTCTAAAACCCTGCAGTGTAAGAGGAAGAACTGTGCTTTGGTTACAGGAGGAACGCAAGCCGAGTTTCTCCTGTAAGTATGGGGTCGTAAGGTATGACTTTGTAGAAGGAATGCGAAGCAGTTTTGATTTCTCAGTGCCGCTCAGCCTAGGGCATTGAGGGAATTTGCATGACATGTAGGACATGAGAGAACAGATTACTTGGAGCTGTTGGAGTGCTGAGGAAATGTAGCTCTCCCAAGGAAGAGTGCAGTGTGTTGCCCTACACTTAGCATACACAGAGTGACTGGGAAAGGTATCCGGGCCTGGATGTTTCTTAGCAACCCAGTGGAGCCTGCCGGTACTCGGTGTTCTTGCACGGAATAGGGTGCCCAGGCGAGATCCTAGGTGTTTTGAAAAGCGTAGTAACGTTAAAAGAAAGGAGAACTGCAACTCATGTCTCAAGGAAACTTCTCCACGTGCCGCTTCAGCAGGGCTGTTGAAGGCTTTACCTTGAGGAAAGGACTCACGTCAAGTTTCCTTGTAGCTCTAGAGCGTCTCAGGAGGAGCTCCCACCCAGGCTATGAAAGCACCCTGTTGATTTAGAGAAAACTCGTTCCCTTCCCAGAGCCCTGCCTACAGTGACTAGAAACTCGTCCAAAACACTGGTATTTAGGTAGGTTCAAGGCGGCATGAATGGAGCTTTCAAAATGGGAAAGCAAGCCTTGTGCCATCAGGTCACCGTTTCCAGTGAACACGCAGCCTACCTCCCTGTGATTTCTACCAAGTTAATATACATTCTAGCGACACACTGGTCCCTTCCCTGAATAACGTGTTCTTCGCACGGAGTTCTGCATGTAGCGAACTGCCTCTCCCAAGGAATGCTCTAGGTACGCTATAGGGGCTTAGCCTCTTCTGAAACCCTGCAGTGTAAGAGGAAGAACTGTGCTTTGGTTACAGCAGGAACGCAAGCCAACTTTCTCCTGTAAGTATGGGGTCGTAAGGTATGACTTTGTAGAAGGAATGTGAAAGAGTATTGGTTTCTCAGTGCCGCTCAGCCTAGGGCACTGAGGCAGATATGCATGACATGTAGATGTGAGACAACAGATTGCCTGGAGCTGTTGGAGTGCTGAGGAAATCTAGCTCTCCCAAGGAGGCGTGCAGTGTGTTGCCCTACACTTAGCATATTGAGAGTGACTGGGAAAGGTTTCCGGGCCTGGATGTTTCTGAGCTTCCCAGTGGAGCATGCCGGTCCTCGTTGTTCTTGCAGGGAATAGGGTTCCCACGGGAGTTACTAGGTGTCTTCATAAGCGTACTAACGTTCAAAGAAAGCAGAACTGCAACTCATGTCTCCAGGAAACTGCTCCACGCTTCGGCTTCAGCAGGGCTCTTCAAGGCTTTACCTTGAGGAAACGACTCACGTCAAGTTTCCTTTGAGCTCTAGAGCGTCTCAGGTGGAGCTCCCACCCAGGCTACGAAAGCACCCTGTTGATTTAGAGAAAACTCGTTCCCTTCCCACAGCCCTGCCTACAGTGACTAGAGACCCGTCCAAAACACTGGTATTTAGGTAGCTTCAAGGCAGCATGAATGGAGCTTTCAAAATGGGAAAGCAAGCCTTGTGCCATCAGGTCTCCGTTTCCAGGGAACACGCAGCCTACCCCCTTGTGATGTCTACCAAGTAAATATTCCCTCAAACTACACAATGGTCCCTTCCCTGAAGAATGTTTTCTTGGCACGGAGTTCTGCATGTAGCGAACTGCCTCTCCCAAGGAACGCTTTGGTAACGCTATCGGGGCTTAGGCTCTTCTAAAACCCTGCAGTGTAAGAGGAAGAACTGTGCTTTGGTTACAGGAGGAACGCAAGCCGAGTTTCTCCTGTAAGTATGGGGTCTTAAGGTATGACTTTGTAGAAGGAATGCGAAGCAGTTTTGATTTCTCAGTGCCGCTCAGCCTAGGGCATTGAGGCTATTTGCATGACATGTAGGACGTGAGAGAACAGATTACCTGGAGCTGTTGGAGTGCTGAGGAAATGTAGCTCTCCCAAGGAAGAGTGCAGTGTGTTGCCCTACACTTAGCATACACAGAGTGACTGGGAAAGGTATCCGGACCTGGATGTTTCTTAGCAACCCAGTGGAGCCTGCCGGTACTCGGTGTTCTTGCACGGAATAGGGTGCCCAGGCGAGATCCTAGGTGTCTTGAAAAGCGTAGTAACGTTAAAAGAAAGGAGAACTGCAACTCCTGTCTCAAGGAAACTTCTCCACGTGCCGCTTCAGCAGGGCTCTTCAAGGCTTTACCTTGAGGAAAGGACTCACGTCAAGTTTCCTTGTAGCTCTAGAGCGTCTCAGGAGGAGCTCCCACCCAGGCTACGAAAGCACCCTGTTGATTTAGAGAAAACTCGTTCCCTTCCCAGAGCCCTGCCTACAGTGACTAGAAACTCGTCCAAAACACTGGTATTTAGGTAGGTTCAAGGCGGCATGAATGGAGCTTTCAAAATGGGAAAGCAAGCCTTGTGCCATCAGGTCCCCGTTTCCAGTGAACACGTAGCCTACCTCCTTGTGATTTCTACCAAGTTAGGTTACACTCTAGTGACACACTGGTCCCTTCCCTGAATAACGTGTTCTTGGCACGGAGTTCTGCATGTAGCGAACTGCCTCTCCCAAGGAATGCTCTAGGTACGCTATAGGGGCTTAGCCTCTTCTAAAACCCTGCAGTGTAAGAGGAAGAACTGTGCTTTGGTTACAGCAGGAACGCAAGCCAACTTTCTCCTGTAAGTATGGGGTCGTAAGGTATGACTTTGTAGAAGGAATGTGAAAGAGTATTGGTTTCTCAGTGCCGCTCAGCCTAGGGCACTGAGGCAGATATGCATGACATGTAGATGTGAGACAACAGATTGCCTGGAGCTGTTGGAGTGCTGAGGAAATCTAGCTCTCCCAAGGAGGCGTGCAGTGTGTTGCCCTACACTTAGCATATTGAGAGTGACTGGGAAAGGTTTCCGGGCCTGGATGTTTCTGAGCTTCCCAGTGGAGCATGCCGGTCCTCGTTGTTCTTGCAGGGAATAGGGTGCCCACGGGAGTTACTAGGTGTCTTCATAAGGGTACTAACGTTCAAAGAAAGCAGAACTGCAACTCATGTCTCCAGGAAACTGCTCCACGCTTCGGCTTCAGCAGGGCTCTTCAAGGCTTTACCTTGAGGAAACGACTCACGTCAAGTTTCCTTTGAGCTGTAGAGCGTCTCAGGTGGAGCTCCCACCCAGGCTACGAAAGCACCCTGTTGATTTAGAGAAAACTCGTTCCCATCCCAGAGCCCTGCCTACAGTGACTAGAGACCCGTCCAAAACACTGGTATTTAGGTAGCTTCAAGGCAGCATGAATGGAGCTTTCAAAATGGGAAAGCAAGCCTTGTGCCATCAGGTCTCCGTTTCCAGTGAGCACGCAGCCTACCCCCTTGTGATGTCTACCAAGTAAATATTCCCTCAAACTACACAATGGTCCCTTCCCTGAAGAATGTTTTCTTGGCACGGAGTTCTGCATGTAGCGAACTGCCTCTCCCAAGGAACGCTTTGATAACGCTATCGGGGCTTAGGCTCTTCTAAAACCCTGCAGTGTAAGAGGAAGAACTGTGCTTTGGTTACAGGAGGAACGCAAGCCGAGTTTCTCCTGTAAGTATGGGGTCTTAAGGTATGACTTTGTAGAAGGAATGCGAAGCAGTTTTGATTTCTCAGTGCCGCTCAGCCTAGGGCATTGAGGCAATTTGCATGACATGTAGGACGTGAGAGAACAGATTACCTGGAGCTGTTGGAGTGCTGAGGAAATGTAGCTCTCCCAAGGAAGAGAGCAGTGTGTTGCCCTACACTTAGCATACACAGAGTGACTGGGAAAGGTATCCGGGACTGGATGTTTCTTAGCAACCCAGTGGAACCTGCCGGTACTCGGTGTTCTTGAACGGAATAGGGTGCCCAGGCGAGATCCTAGGTGTCTTGAAAAGCGTAGTAACGTTAAAAGAAAGGAGAACTGCAACTCATGTCTCAAGGAAACTTCTCCACGTGCCGCTTCAGCAGGGCTCTTCAAGGCTTTACCTTGAGGAAAGGACTCACGTCAAGTTTCCTTGTAGCTCTAGAGCGTCTCAGGAGGAGCTCCCACCCAGGCTACGAAAGCACCCTGTTCATTTAGAGAAAACTCGTTCCCTTCCCAGAGCCCTGCCTACAGTGACTAGAAACTCGTCCAAAACACTGGTATTTAGGTAGGTTCAAGGCGGCATGAATGGAGCTTTCAAAATGGGAAAGCAAGACTTGTGCCATCAGGTCCCCATTTCCAGTGAACACGCAGCCTACCTCCTTGTGATTTCTACCAAGTTAATATACACTCTAGTGACACACTGGTCCCTTCCCTGAATAACGTGTTCTTGGCACGGAGTTCTGCATGTAGCGAAATGCCTCTCCCAAGGAACGCTTTGGTAACGCTATCGGGGCTTAGGCTCTTCTAAAACCCTGCAGTGTAAGAGGAAGAACTGTGCTTTGGTTACAGCAGGAACGCAAGGCAACTTTCTCCTGTAAGTATGGGGTCGTAAGGTATGACTTTGTAGAAGGAATGTGAAAGAGTATTGGTTTCTCAGTGCCGCTCAGCCTAGGGCACTGAGGCAGATATGCATGACATGTAGACGTGAGACAACAGATTGCCTGGAGCTGTTGGAGTGCTGAGGAAATCTAGCTCTTCCAAGGAGGCGTGCAGTGTGTTGCCCTACCCTTAGCATATTGAGAGTGACTGGGAAAGGTTTCCGGGCCTGGATGTTTCTGAGCTTCCCAGTCGAGCATGCCTTTCCTCGGTGTTCTTGCAGGGAATAGGGTGCCCACGAGAGTTACTAGGTGTCTTCATAAGCGTACGAACAATCAAAGAAAGCAGAACTGCAACTCATGTCTCCAGGAAACTGCTCCACGCTTCGGCTTCAGCAGGGCTCTTCAAGGCTTTACCTTGAGGAAACGACTCACGTCAAGTTTCCTTTGAGCTCTAGAGCGTCTCAGGTGGAGCTCCCACCCAGGCTACGAAAGCACCCTGTTGATTTAGAGAAAACTCGTTCCCTTCCCAGAGCCCTGCCTACAGTGACTAGAGACCCGTCCAAAACACTGGTATTTAGGTAGCTTCAAGGCAGCATGAATGGAGCTTTCAAAATGGGAAAGCAAGCCTTGTGCCATCAGGTCTCCGTTTCCAGGGAGCACGCAGCCTACCCCCTTGTGATTTCTACCAAGTAAATATTCCCTCAAACTACACAATGGTCCCTTCCCTGAAGAATGTTTTCTTGGCACGGAGTTCTGCATGTAGCGAACTGCCTCTCCCAAGGAACGCTTTGGTAACGCTATCGGGGCTTAGGCTCTTCTAAAACCCTGCAGTGTAAGAGGAAGAACTGTGCTTTGGTTACAGAAGGAACGCAAGGCAACTTTCTCCTGTAAGTATGGGGTGGTAAGGTATGACTTTGTAGAAGGAATGTGAAAGAGTATTGGTTTCTCAGTGCCGCTCAGCCTAGGGCACTGAGGCAGATATGCATGACATGTAGACGTGAGACAACAGATTGCCTGGAGCTGTTGGAGTGCTGAGGAAATCTAGCTCTTCCAAGGAGGCGTGCAGTGTGTTGCCTTACACTTAGCATATTGAGAGTGACTGGGAAAGGTTTCCGGGCCTGGATGTTTCTGAGCTTCCCAGTCGAGCATGCCGGTCCTCGGTGTTCGTGCAGGGAATAGGGTGCCCACGAGAGTTACTAGGTGTCTTCATAAGCGTACTAACGTTCAAAGAAAGCAGAACTACAGCTCATGTCTCCAGGAAACTGCTCCACGCTTCGGCTTCAGCAGGGCTCTTAAGGCTTTACCTTGAGGAAACGACTCACGTCAAGTTTCCTTTGAGCTCTAGAGCGTCTCAGGTGGAGCTCCCACCCAGGCTACGAAAGCACCCTGTTGATTTCGAGAAAACTCGTTCCCTTCCCACAGCCCTGCCTACAGTGACTAGAGACCCGTCCAAAACACTGGTATTTAGGTAGCTTCAAGGCAGCATGAATGGAGCTTTCAAAATGGGAAAGCAAGCCTTGTGCCATCAGGTCTCCGTTTCCAGGGAACACGCAGCCTACCCCCTTGTGATGTCTACCAAGTAAATATTCCCTCAAACTACACAATGGTCCCTTCCCTGAAGAATGTTTTCTTGGCACGGAGTTCTGCATGTAGCGAACTGCCTCTCCCAAGGAACGCTTTGATAACGCTATCGGGGCTTAGGCTCTTCTAAAACCCTGCAGTGTAAGAGGAAGAACTGTGCTTTGGTTACAGGAGGAACGCAAGCCGAGTTTCTCCTGTAAGTATGGGGTCTTAAGGTATGACTTTGTAGAAGGAATGCGAAGCAGTTTTGATTTCTCAGTGCCGCTCAGCCTAGGGCATTGAGGCAATTTGCATGACATGTTGGACATGAGAGAACAGATTACCTGGAGCTGTTGGAGTGCTGAGGAAATGTAGCTCTCCCAAGGAAGAGTGCAGTGTGTTGCCCTACACTTAGCATACACAGAGTGACTGGGAAAGGTATCCGGGCCTGGATGTTTCTTAGCAACCCAGTGGAGCCTGCCGGTACTCGGTGTTCTTGCACGGAATAGGGTGCCCAGGCGAGATCCTAGGTGTCTTGAAAAGCGTAGTAACGTTAAAAGAAAGGAGAACTGCAACTCATGTCTCAAGGAAACTTCTCCACGTGCCGCTTCAGCAGGGCTCTTGAAGGCTTTACCTTGAGGAAAGGACTCACGTCAAGTTTCCTTGTAGCTCTAGAGCGTCTCAGGAGGAGCTCCCACCCAGGCTATGAAAGCACCCTGTTGATTTAGAGAAAACTCGTTCCCTTCCCAGAGCCCTGCCTACAGTGACTAGAAACTCGTCCAAAACACTGGTATTTAGGTAGGTTCAAGGCGGCATGAATGGAGCTTTCAAAATGGGAAAGCAAGCCTTGTGCCATCAGGTCCCCGTTTCCAGTGAACACGCAGCCTACCTCCCTGTGATTTCTACCAAGTTAATATACATTCTAGCGACACACTGGTCCCTTCCCTGAATAACGTGTTCTTCGCACGGAGTTCTGCATGTAGCGAACTGCCTCTCCCAAGGAATGCTCTAGGTACGCTATAGGTGCTTAGCCTCTTCTGAAACCCTGCAGTGTAAGAGGAAGAACTGTGCTTTGGTTACAGCAGGAACGCAAGCCAACTTTCTCCTGTAAGTATGGGGTCGTAAGGTATGACTTTGTAGAAGGAATGTGAAAGAGTATTGGTTTCTCAGTGCCGCTCAGCCTAGGGCACTGAGGCAGATATGCATGACATGTAGATGTGAGACAACAGATTGCCTGGAGCTGTTGGAGTGCTGAGGAAATCTAGCGCTCCCAAGGAGGCGTGCAGTGTGTTGCCCTACACTTAGCATATTGAGAGTGACTGGGAAAGGTTTCCGGGCCTGGATGTTTCTGAGCTTCCCAGTGGAGCATGCCGGTCCTCGTTGTTCTTGCAAGGAATAGGGTGCCCACGGGAGTTACTAGGGGTCTTCATAAGCGTACTAACGTTCAAAGAAAGCAGAACTGCAACTCATGTCTCCAGGAAACTGCTCCACGCTTCGGCTTCAGCAGGGCTCTTCAAGGCTTTACCTTGAGGAAACGACTCACGTCAAGTTTCCTTTGAGCTCTAGAGCGTCTCAGGTGGAGCTCCCACCCAGGCTACGAAAGCACCCTGTTGATTTAGAGAAAACTCGTTCCCTTCCCAGAGCCCTGCCTACAGTGACTAGAGACCCGTCCAAAACACTGGTATTTAGGTAGCTTCAAGGCAGCATGAATGGAGCTTTCAAAATGGGAAAGCAAGCCTTGTGCCATCAGGTCTCCGTTTCCAGGGAACACGCAGCCTACCCCCTTGTGATGTCTACCAAGTAAATATTCCCTCAAACTACACAATGGTCCCTTCCCTGAAGAACGTTTTCTTGGCACGGAGTTCTGCATGTAGCGAACTGCCTCTCCCAAGGAACGCTTTGGTAACGCTATCGGGGCTTAGGCTCTTCTAAAACCCTGCAGTGTAAGAGGAAGAACTGTGCTTTGGTTACAGGAGGAACGCAAGCCGAGTTTCTCCTGTAAGTATGGGGTCTTAAGGTATGACTTTGTAGAAGGAATGCGAAGCAGTTTTGATTTCTCAGTGCCGCTCAGCCTAGGGCATTGAGGCTATTTGCATGACATGTAGGACGTGAGAGAACAGATTACCTGGAGCTGTTTGAGTGCTGAGGAAATGTAGCTCTCCCAAGGAAGAGTGCAGTGTGTTGCCCTACACTTAGCATACACAGAGTGACTGGGAAAGGTATCCGGACCTGGATGTTTCTTAGCAACCCAGTGGAGCCTGCCGGTACTCGGTGTTCTTGCACGGAATAGGGTGCCCAGGCGAGATCCTAGGTGTCTTGAAAAGCGTAGTAACGTTAAAAGAAAGGAGAACTGCAACTCCTGTCTCAAGGAAACTTCTCCACGTGCCGCTTCAGCAGGGCTCTTCAAGGCTTTACCTTGAGGAAAGGACTCACGTCAAGTTTCCTTGTAGCTCTAGAGCGTCTCAGGAGGAGCTCCCACCCAGGCTACGAAAGCACCCTGTTGATTTCGAGAAAACTCGTTCCCTTCCCAGAGCCCTGCCTACAGTGACTAGAGTCCCGTCCAAAACACTGGTATTTAGGTAGCTTCAAGGCAGCATGAATGGAGCTTTCAAAATGGGAAAGCAAGCCTTGTGCCATCAGGTCTCCGTTTCCAGTGAGCACGCAGCCTACCCCCTTGTGATGTCTACCAAGTAAATATTCCCTCAAACTACACAATGGTCCCTTACCTGAAGAATGTTTTCTTGGCACGGAGTTCTGCATGTAGCGAACTGCCTCTCCCAAGGAACGCTTTGATAACGCTATCGGGGCTTAGGCTCTTCTAAAACCCTGCAGTGTAAGAGGAAGAACTGTGCTTTGGTTACAGGAGGAACGCAAGCCGAGTTTCTCCTGTAAGTATGGGGTCTTAAGGTATGACTTTGTAGAAGGAATGCGAAGCAGTTTTGATTTCTCAGTGCCGCTCAGCCTAGGGCATTGAGGCAATTTGCATGACATGTAGGACGTGAGAGAACAGATTACCTGGAGCTGTTGGAGTGCTGAGGAAATGTAGCTCTCCCAAGGAAGAGAGCAGTGTGTTGCCCTACACTTAGCATACACAGAGTGACTGGGAAAGGTATCCGGGCCTGGATGTTTCTTAGCAACCCGGTGGAACCTGCCGGTACTCGGTGTTCTTGCACGGAATAGGGTGCCCAGGCGAGATCCTAGGTGTCTTGAAAAGCGTAGTAACGTTAAAAGAAAGGAGAACTGCAACTCATGTCTCAAGGAAACTTCTCCACGTGCCGCTTCAGCAGGGCTCTTGAAGGCTTTACCTTGAGGAAAGGACTCACGTCAAGTTTCCTTGTAGCTCTAGAGCGTCTCAGGAGGAGCTCCCACCCAGGCTACGAAAGCACCCTGTTCATTTAGAGAAAACTCGTTCCCTTCCCAGAGCCCTGCCTACAGTGACTAGAAACTCGTCCAAAACACTGGTATTTAGGTAGGTTCAAGGCGGCATGAATGGAGCTTTCAAAATGGGAAAGCAAGACTTGTGCCATCAGGTCCCCATTTCCAGTGAACACGCAGCCTACCTCCTTGTGATTTCTACCAAGTTAATATACACTCTAGTGACACACTGGTCCCTTCCCTGAATAACGTGTTCTTGGCACGGAGTTCTGCATGTAGCGAAATGCCTCTCCCAAGGAACGCTTTGGTAACGCTATCGGGGCTTAGGCTCTTCTAAAACCCTGCAGTGTAAGAGGAAGAACTGTGCTTTGGTTACAGCAGGAACGCAAGGCAACTTTCTCCTGTAAGTATGGGGTCGTAAGGTATGACTTTGTAGAAGGAATCTGAAAGAGTATTGGTTTCTCAGTGCCGCTCAGCCTAGGGCACTGAGGCAGATATGCATGACATGTAGACGTGAGACAACAGATTGCCTGGAGCTGTTGGAGTGCTGAGGAAATCTAGCTCTTCCAAGGAGGCGTGCAGTGTGTTGCCTTACACTTAGCATATTGAGAGTGACTGGGAAAGGTTTCCGGGCCTGGATGTTTCTGAGCTTCCCAGTCGAGCATGCCGGTCCTCGGTGTTCGTGCAGGGAATAGGGTGCCCACGAGAGTTACTAGGTGTCTTCATAAGCGTACTAACGTTCAAAGAAAGCAGAACTGCAACTCATGTCTCCAGGAAACTGCTCCACGCTTCGGCTTCAGCAGGGCTCTTCAAGGTTTTACCTTGAGGAAACGACTCACGTCAAGTTTCCTTTGAGCTCTAGAGCGTCTCAGGTGGAGCTCCCACCCAGGCTACGAAAGCACCCTGTTGATTTAGAGAAAACTCGTTCCCTTCCCAGAGCCCTGCCTACAGTGACTAGAGACCCGTCCAAAACACTGGTATTTAGGTAGCTTCAAGGCAGCATGAATGGAGCTTTCAAAATGGGAAAGCAAGCCTTGTGCCATCAGGTCTCCGTTTCCAGGGAGCACGCAGCCTACCCCCTTGTGATTTCTACCAAGTAAATATTCCCTCAAACTACACAATGGTCCCTTCCCTGAAGAATGTTTTCTTGGCACGGAGTTCTGCATGTAGCGAACTGCCTCTCCCAAGGAACGCTTTGGTAACGCTATCGGGGCTTAGGCTCTTCTAAAACCCTGCAGTGTAAGAGGAAGAACTGTGCTTTGGTTACAGAAGGAACGCAAGGCAACTTTCTCCTGTAAGTATGGGGTGGTAAGGTATGACTTTGTAGAAGGAATGTGAAAGAGTATTGGTTTCTCAGTGCCGCTCAGCCTAGGGCACTGAGGCAGATATGCATGACATGTAGACGTGAGACAACAGATTGCCTGGAGCTGTTGGAGTGCTGAGGAAATCTAGCTCTTCCAAGGAGGCGTGCAGTGTGTTGCCTTACACTTAGCATATTGAGAGTGACTGGGAAAGGTTTCCGGGCCTGGATGTTTCTGAGCTTCCCAGTCGAGCATGCCGGTCCTCGGTGTTCGTGCAGGGAATAGGGTGCCCACGAGAGTTACTAGGTGTCTTCATAAGCGTACTAACGTTCAAAGAAAGCAGAACTACAGCTCATGTCTCCAGGAAACTGCTCCACGCTTCGGCTTCAGCAGGGCTCTTAAGGCTTTACCTTGAGGAAACGACTCACGTCAAGTTTCCTTTGAGCTCTAGAGCGTCTCAGGTGGAGCTCCCACCCAGGCTACGAAAGCACCCTGTTGATTTCGAGAAAACTCGTTCCCTTCCCACAGCCCTGCCTACAGTGACTAGAGACCCGTCCAAAACACTGGTATTTAGGTAGCTTCAAGGCAGCATGAATGGAGCTTTCAAAATGGGAAAGCAAGCCTTGTGCCATCAGGTCTCCGTTTCCAGGGAACACGCAGCCTACCCCCTTGTGATGTCTACCAAGTAAATATTCCCTCAAACTACACAATGGTCCCTTCCCTGAAGAATGTTTTCTTGGCACGGAGTTCTGCATGTAGCGAACTGCCTCTCCCAAGGAACGCTTTGATAACGCTATCGGGGCTTAGGCTCTTCTAAAACCCTGCAGTGTAAGAGGAAGAACTGTGCTTTGGTTACAGGAGGAACGCAAGCCGAGTTTCTCCTGTAAGTATGGGGTCTTAAGGTATGACTTTGTAGAAGGAATGCGAAGCAGTTTTGATTTCTCAGTGCCGCTCAGCCTAGGGCATTGAGGCAATTTGCATGACATGTTGGACATGAGAGAACAGATTACCTGGAGCTGTTGGAGTGCTGAGGAAATGTAGCTCTCCCAAGGAAGAGTGCAGTGTGTTGCCCTACACTTAGCATACACAGAGTGACTGGGAAAGGTATCCGGGCCTGGATGTTTCTTAGCAACCCAGTGGAGCCTGCCGGTACTCGGTGTTCTTGCACGGAATAGGGTGCCCAGGCGAGATCCTAGGTGTCTTGAAAAGCGTAGTAACGTTAAAAGAAAGGAGAACTGCAACTCATGTCTCAAGGAAACTTCTCCACGTGCCGCTTCAGCAGGGCTCTTGAAGGCTTTACCTTGAGGAAAGGACTCACGTCAAGTTTCCTTGTAGCTCTAGAGCGTCTCAGGAGGAGCTCCCACCCAGGCTATGAAAGCAACCTGTTGATTTAGAGAAAACTCGTTCCCTTCCCAGAGCCCTGCCTACAGTGACTAGAAACTCGTCCAAAACACTGGTATTTAGGTAGGTTCAAGGCGGCATGAATGGAGCTTTCAAAATGGGAAAGCAAGCCTTGTGCCATCAGGTCCCCGTTTCCAGTGAACACGCAGCCTACCTCCCTGTGATTTCTACCAAGTTAATATACATTCTAGCGACACACTGGTCCCTTCCCTGAATAACGTGTTCTTCGCACGGAGTTCTGCATGTAGCGAACTGCCTCTCCCAAGGAATGCTCTAGGTACGCTATAGGTGCTTAGCCTCTTCTGAAACCCTGCAGTGTAAGAGGAAGAACTGTGCTTTGGTTACAGCAGGAACGCAAGCCAACTTTCTCCTGTAAGTATGGGGTCGTAAGGTATGACTTTGTAGAAGGAATGTGAAAGAGTATTGGTTTCTCAGTGCCGCTCAGCCTAGGGCACTGAGGCAGATATGCATGACATGTAGATGTGAGACAACAGATTGCCTGGAGCTGTTGGAGTGCTGAGGAAATCTAGCGCTCCCAAGGAGGCGTGCAGTGTGTTGCCCTACACTTAGCATATTGAGAGTGACTGGGAAAGGTTTCCGGGCCTGGATGTTTCTGAGCTTCCCAGTGGAGAATGCCGGTCCTCGTTGTTCTTGCAAGGAATAGGGTGCCCACGGGAGTTACTAGGGGTCTTCATAAGCGTACTAACGTTCAAAGAAAGCAGAACTGCAACTCATGTCTCCAGGAAACTGCTCCACGCTTCGGCTTCAGCAGGGCTCTTCAAGGCTTTACCTTGAGGAAACGACTCACGTCAAGTTTCCTTTGAGCTCTAGAGCGTCTCAGGTGGAGCTCCCACCCAGGCTACGAAAGCACCCTGTTGATTTAGAGAAAACTCGTTCCCTTCCCAGAGCCCTGCCTACAGTGACTAGAGACCCGTCCAAAACACTGGTATTTAGGTAGCTTCAAGGCAGCATGAATGGAGCTTTCAAAATGGGAAAGCAAGCCTTGTGCCATCAGGTCTCCGTTTCCAGGGAACACGCAGCCTACCCCCTTGTGATGTCTACCAAGTAAATATTCCCTCAAACTACACAATGGTCCCTTCCCTGAAGAACGTTTTCTTGGCACGGAGTTCTGCATGTAGCGAACTGCCTCTCCCAAGGAACGCTTTGGTAACGCTATCGGGGCTTAGGCTCTTCTAAAACCCTGCAGTGTAAGAGGAAGAACTGTGCTTTGGTTACAGGAGGAACGCAAGCCGAGTTTCTCCTGTAAGTATGGGGTCTTAAGGTATGACTTTGTAGAAGGAATGCGAAGCAGTTTTGATTTCTCAGTGCCGCTCAGCCTAGGGCATTGAGGCTATTTGCATGACATGTAGGACGTGAGAGAACAGATTACCTGGAGCTGTTTGAGTGCTGAGGAAATGTAGCTCTCCCAAGGAAGAGTGCAGTGTGTTGCCCTACACTTAGCATACACAGAGTGACTGGGAAAGGTATCCGGACCTGGATGTTTCTTAGCAACCCAGTGGAGCCTGCCGGTACTCGGTGTTCTTGCACGGAATAGGGTGCCCAGGCGAGATCCTAGGTGTCTTGAAAAGCGTAGTAACGTTAAAAGAAAGGAGAACTGCAACTCCTGTCTCAAGGAAACTTCTCCACGTGCCGCTTCAGCAGGGCTCTTCAAGGCTTTACCTTGAGGAAAGGACTCACGTCAAGTTTCCTTGTAGCTCTAGAGCGTCTCAGGAGGAGCTCCCACCCAGGCTACGAAAGCACCCTGTTGATTTCGAGAAAACTCGTTCCCTTCCCAGAGCCCTGCCTACAGTGACTAGAGTCCCGTCCAAAACACTGGTATTTAGGTAGCTTCAAGGCAGCAT
Organism: Eubalaena glacialis; assembly: GCF_028564815.1. Taxonomy (NCBI): domain Eukaryota; kingdom Metazoa; phylum Chordata; class Mammalia; order Artiodactyla; family Balaenidae; genus Eubalaena; species Eubalaena glacialis. Next base: position 164,954,859 of record NC_083719.1, on the reverse strand, counting down.
GAATGGAGCTTTCAAAATGGGAAAGCAAGCCTTGTGCCATCAGGTCTCCGTTTCCAGTGAGCACGCAGCCTACCCCCTTGTGATGTCTACCAAGTAAATATTCCCTCAAACTACACAATGGTCCCTTCCCTGAAGAATGTTTTCTTGGCACGGAGTTCTGCATGTAGCGAACTGCCTCTCCCAAGGAACGCTTTGATAACGCTATCGGGGCTTAGGCTCTTCTAAAACCCTGCAGTGTAAGAGGAAGAACTGTGCTTTGGTTACAGGAGGAACGCAAGCCGAGTTTCTCCTGTAAGTATGGGGTCTTAAGGTATGACTTTGTAGAAGGAATGCGAAGCAGTTTTGATTTCTCAGTGCCGCTCAGCCTAGGGCATTGAGGCAATTTGCATGACATGTAGGACGTGAGAGAATAGATTACCTGGAGCTGTTGGAGTGCTGAGGAAATGTAGCTCTCCCAAGGAAGAGAGCAGTGTGTTGCCCTACACTTAGCATACACAGAGTGACTGGGAAAGGTATCCGGGCCTGGATGTTTCTTAGCAACCCAGTGGAACCTGCCGGTACTCGGTGTTCTTGCACGGAATAGGGTGCCCAGGCGAGATCCTAGGTGTCTTGAAAAGCGTAGTAACGTTAAAAGAAAGGAGAACTGCAACTCATGTCTCAAGGAAACTTCTCCACGTGCCGCTTCAGCAGGGCTCTTGAAGGCTTTACCTTGAGGAAAGGACTCACGTCAAGTTTCCTTGTAGCTCTAGAGCGTCTCAGGAGGAGCTCCCACCCAGGCTACGAAAGCACCCTGTTCATTTAGAGAAAACTCGTTCCCTTCCCAGAGCCCTGCCTACAGTGACTAGAAACTCGTCCAAAACACTGGTATTTAGGTAGGTTCAAGGCGGCATGAATGGAGCTTTCAAAATGGGAAAGCAAGACTTGTGCCATCAGGTCCCCATTTCCAGTGAACACGCAGCCTACCTCCTTGTGATTTCTACCAAGTTAATATACACTCTAGTGACACACTGGTCCCTTCCCTGAATAACGTGTTCTTGGCACGGAGTTCTGCATGTAGCGAAATGCCTCTCCCAAGGAACGCTTTGGTAACGCTATCGGGGCTTAGGCTCTTCTAAAACCCTGCAGTGTAAGAGGAAGAACTGTGCTTTGGTTACAGCAGGAACGCAAGGCAACTTTCTCCTGTAAGTATGGGGTCGTAAGGTATGACTTTGTAGAAGGAATCTGAAAGAGTATTGGTTTCTCAGTGCCGCTCAGCCTAGGGCACTGAGGCAGATATGCATGACATGTAGACGTGAGACAACAGATTGCCTGGAGCTGTTGGAGTGCTGAGGAAATCTAGCTCTTCCAAGGAGGCGTGCAGTGTGTTGCCTTACACTTAGCATATTGAGAGTGACTGGGAAAGGTTTCCGGGCCTGGATGTTTCTGAGCTTCCCAGTCGAGCATGCCGGTCCTCGGTGTTCGTGCAGGGAATAGGGTGCCCACGAGAGTTACTAGGTGTCTTCATAAGCGTACTAACGTTCAAAGAAAGCAGAACTGCAACTCATGTCTCCAGGAAACTGCTCCACGCTTCGGCTTCAGCAGGGCTCTTCAAGGCTTTACCTTGAGGAAACGACTCACGTCAAGTTTCCTTTGAGCTCTAGAGCGTCTCAGGTGGAGCTCCCACCCAGGCTACGAAAGCACCCTGTTGATTTAGAGAAAACTCGTTCCCTTCCCAGAGCCCTGCCTACAGTGACTAGAGACCCGTCCAAAACACTGGTATTTAGGTAGCTTCAAGGCAGCATGAATGGAGCTTTCAAAATGGGAAAGCAAGCCTTGTGCCATCAGGTCTCCGTTTCCAGGGAACACGCAGCCTACCCCCTTGTGATGTCTACCAAGTAAATATTCCCTCAAACTACACAATGGTCCCTTCCCTGAAGAATGTTTTCTTGGCACGGAGTTCTGCATGTAGCGAACTGCCTCTCCCAAGGAACGCTTTGGTAACGCTATCGGGGCTTAGGCTCTTCTAAAACCCTGCAGTGTAAGAGGAAGAACTGTGCTTTGGTTACAGGAGGAACGCAAGCCGAGTTTCTCCTGTAAGTATGGGGTCTTAAGGTATGACTTTGTAGAAGGAATGCGAAGCAGTTTTGATTTCTCAGTGCCGCTCAGCCTAGGGCATTGAGGCTATTTGCATGACATGTAGGACGTGAGAGAACAGATTACCTGGAGCTGTTGGAGTGCTGAGGAAATGTAGCTCTCCCAAGGAAGAGTGCAGTGTGTTGCCCTACACTTAGCATACACAGAGTGACTGGGAAAGGTATCCGGACCTGGATGTTTCTTAGCAACCCAGTGGAGCCTGCCGGTACTCGGTGTTCTTGCACGGAATAGGGTGCCCAGGCGAGATCCTAGGTGTCTTGAAAAGCGTAGTAACGTTAAAAGAAAGGAGAACTGCAACTCCTGTCTCAAGGAAACTTCTCCACGTGCCGCTTCAGCAGGGCTCTTCAAGGCTTTACCTTGAGGAAAGGACTCACGTCAAGTTTCCTTGTAGCTTTAGAGCGTCTCAGGAGGAGCTCCCACCCAGGCTACGAAAGAACCCTATTGATTTAGAGAAAACTCGTTCCCTTCCCAGAGCCCTGCCTACAGTGACTAGAAACTCGTCCAAAACACTGGTATTTAGGTAGGTTCAAGGCGGCATGAATGGAGCTTTCAAAATGGGAAAGCAAGCCTTGTGCCATCAGGTCCCCGTTTCCAGTGAACACGTAGCCTACCTCCTTGTGATTTCTACCAAGTTAGGTTACACTCTAGTGACACACTGGTCCCTTCCCTGAATAACGTGTTCTTGGCACGGAGTTCTGCATGTAGCGAACTGCCTCTCCCAAGGAATGCTCTAGGTACGCTATAGGGGCTTAGGCTCTTCTAAAACCCTGCAGTGTAAGAGGAAGAACTGTGCTTTGGTTACAGCAGGAACGCAAGCCAACTTTCTCCTGTAAGTATGGGGTCGTAAGGTATGACTTTGTAGAAGGAATGTGAAAGAGTATTGGTTTCTCAGTGCCGCTCAGCCTAGGGCACTGAGGCAGATATGCATGACATGTAGATGTGAGACAACAGATTGCCTGGAGCTGTTGGAGTGCTGAGGAAATCTAGCTCTCCCAAGGAGGCGTGCAGTGTGTTGCCCTACACTTAGCATATTGAGAGTGACTGGGAAAGGTTTCCGGGCCTGGATGTTTCTGAGCTTCCCAGTCGAGCATGCCGGTCCTCGTTGTTCTTGCAGGGAATAGGGTGCCCACGGGAGTTACTAGGTGTCTTCATAAGCGTACTAACGTTCAAAGAAAGCAGAACTGCAACTCATGTCTCCAGGAAACTGCTCCACGCTTCGGCTTCAGCAGGGCTCTTCAAGGCTTTACCTTGAGGAAACGACTCACGTCAAGTTTCCTTTGAGCTCTAGAGCGTCTCAGGTGGAGCTCCCACCCAGGCTATGAAAGCACCCTGTTGATTTAGAGAAAACTCGTTCCCTTCCCAGAGCCCTGCCTACAGTGACTAGAAACTCGTCCAAAACACTGGTATTTAGGTAGGTTCAAGGCGGCATGAATGGAGCTTTCAAAATGGGAAAGCAAGACTTGTGCCATCAGGTCCCCATTTCCAGTGAACACGCAGCCTACCCCCTTGTGATGTCTACCAAGTAAATATTCCCTCAAACTACACAATGGTCCCTTCCCTGAAGAATGTTTTCTTGGCACGGAGTTCTGCATGTAGCGAACTGCCTCTCCCAAGGAACGCTTTGGTAACGCTATCGGGGCTTAGGCTCTTCTAAAACCCTGCAGTGTAAGAGGAAGAACTGTGCTTTGGTTACAGGAGGAACGCAAGCCGAGTTTCTCCTGTAAGTATGGGGTCTTAAGGTATGACTTTGTAGAAGGAATTCGAAGCAGTTTTGATTTCTCAGTGCCGCTCAGCCTAGGGCATTGAGGGAATTTGCATGACATGTAGGACATGAGAGAATAGATTACTTGGAGCTGTTGGAGTGCTGAGGAAATGTAGCTCTCCCAAGGAAGAGTGCAGTGTGTTGCCCTACACTTAGCATACACAGAGTGACTGGGAAAGTTATCCGGGCCTGGATGTTTCTTAGCAACCCAGTGGAGCCTGCCGGTACTCGGTGTTCTTGCACGGAATAGGGTGCCCAGGCGAGATCCTAGGTGTCTTGAAAAGCGTAGTAACGTTAAAAGAAAGGAGAACTGCAACTCCTGTCTCAAGGAAACTTCTCCACGTGCCGCTTCAGCAGGGCTCTTCAAGGCTTTACCTTGAGGAAAGGACTCACGTCAAGTTTCCTTGTAGCTCTAGAGCGTCTCAGGAGGAGCTCCCACCCAGGCTATGAAAGCACCCTGTTGATTTAGAGAAAACTCGTTCCCTTCCCAGAGCCCTGCCTACAGTGACTAGAAACTCGTCCAAAACACTGGTATTTAGGTAGGTTCAAGGCGGCATGAATGGAGCTTTCAAAATGGGAAAGCAAGCCTTGTGCCATCAGGTCCCCGTTTCCAGTGAACACGCAGCCTACCTCCTTTTGATTTCTACCAAGTTAATATACACTCTAGCGACACACTGGTCCCTTCCCTGAATAACGTGTTCTTGGCACGGAGTTCTGCATGTAGCGAACTGCCTCTCCCAAGGAATGCTCTAGGTACGCTATAGGGGCTTAGCCTCTTCTGAAACCCTGCAGTGTAAGAGGAAGAACTCTGCTTTGGTTACAGCAGGAATGCAAGGCAACTTTCTCCTGTAAGTATGGGGTCTTAAGGTATGACTTTGTAGAAGGAATGTGAAAGAGTATTGGTTTCTCAGTGCCGCTCAGCCTAGGGCATTGAGGCAGATATGCATGACATGTAGACGTGAGACAACAGATTGCCTGGAGCTGTTGGAGTGCTGAGGAAATCTAGCTCTCCCAAGGAGGCGTGCAGTGTGTTGCCCTACCCTTAGCATATTGAGAGTGACTGGGAAAGGTTTCCGGGCCTGGATGTTTCTGAGCTTCCCCGTCGAGCATGCCGGTCCTCGGTGTTCTTGCAGGGAATAGGGTGCCCACGAGAGTTACTAGGTGTCTTCATAAGCGTACTAACAATCAAAGAAAGCAGAACTGCAACTCCTGTCTCCAGGAAACTGCTCCACGCTTCGGCTTCAGCAGGGTTCTTCAAGGCTTTACCTTGAGGAAACGACTCACGTCAAGTTTCCTTTGAGCTCTAGAGCGTCTCAGGTGGAGCTCCCACCCAGGCTACGAAAGCACCCTGTTGATGTCGAGAAAACTCGTTCCCTTCCCAGAGCCCTGCCTACAGTGACTAGAGACCCGTCCAAAACACTGGTATTAGGTAGCTTCAAGGCAGCATGAATGGAGCTTTCAAAATGGGAAAGCAAGCCTTGTGCCATCAGGTCTCCGTTTCCCGTGAACACGCAGCCTACCCCCTTGTGATGTCTACCAAGTAAATATTCCCTCAAACTACACAATGGTCCCTTCCCTGAAGAATATTTTCTTGGCACGGAGTTCTGCATGTAGCGAACTGCCTCTCCCAAGGAAAGCTTTGGTAACGCTTTCGGTGTTTAGGCTCTTCTAAAACCCTGCAGTGTAAGAGGAAGAACTGTGCTTTGGTTACAGGAGGAATGCAAGCCGAGTTTGTCCTGTAAGTATGGGGTCTTAAGGTATGACTTTGTAGAAGGAATGCGAAGCAGTTTTGATTTCTCAGTGCCGCTCAGCCTAGGGCATTGAGGCAATTTGCATGACATGTTGGACATGAGAGAACAGATTACCTGGAGCTGTTGGAGTGCTGAGGAAATGTAGCTCTCCCAAGGAAGAGTGCAGTGTGTTGCCCTACACTTAGCATACACAGAGTGACTGGGAAAGGTATCCGGGCCTGGATGTTTCTTAGCAACCCAGTGGAGCCTGCCGGTACTCGGTGTTCTTGCACGGAATAGGGTGCCCAGGCGAGATCCTAGGTGTCTTGAAAAGCGTAGTAACGTTAAAAGAAAGGAGAACTGCAACTCATGTCTCAAGGAAACTTCTCCACGTGCCGCTTCAGCAGGGCTCTTGAAGGCTTTACCTTGAGGAAAGGACTCACGTCAAGTTTCCTTGTAGCTCTAGAGCGTCTCAGGAGGAGCTCTCACCCAGGCTATGAAAGCACCCTGTTGATTTAGAGAAAACTCGTTCCCTTCCCAGAGCCCTGCCTACAGTGACTAGAAACTCGTCCAAAACACTGGTATTTAGGTAGGTTCAAGGCGGCATGAATGGAGCTTTCAAAATGGGAAAGCAAGCCTTGTGCCATCAGGTCCCCGTTTCCAGTGAACACGCAGCCTACCTCCCTGTGATTTCTACCAAGTTAATATACATTCTAGCGACACACTGGTCCCTTCCCTGAATAACGTGTTCTTCGCACGGAGTTCTGCATGTAGCGAACTGCCTCTCCCAAGGAATGCTCTAGGTACGCTATAGGGGCTTAGCCTCTTCTGAAACCCTGCAGTGTAAGAGGAAGAACTGTGCTTTGGTTACAGCAGGAACGCAAGCCAACTTTCTCCTGTAAGTATGGGGTCGTAAGGTATGACTTTGTAGAAGGAATGTGAAAGAGTATTGGTTTCTCAGTGCCGCTCAGCCTAGGGCACTGAGGCAGATATGCATGACATGTAGATGTGAGACAACAGATTGCCTGGAGCTGTTGGAGTGCTGAGGAAATCTAGCTCTCCCAAGGAGGCGTGCAGTGTGTTGCCCTACACTTAGCATATTGAGAGTGACTGGGAAAGGTTTCCGGGCCTGGATGTTTCTGAGCTTCCCAGTGGAGCATGCCGGTCCTCGTTGTTCTTGCAGGGAATAGGGTGCCCACGGGAGTTACTAGGGGTCTTCATAAGCGTACTAACGTTCAAAGAAAGCAGAACTGCAACTCATGTCTCCAGGAAACTGCTCCACGCTTCGGCTTCAGCAGGGCTCTTCAAGGCTTTACCTTGAGGAAACGACTCACGTCAAGTTTCCTTTGAGCTCTAGAGCGTCTCAGTTGGAGCTCCCACCCAGGCTACGAAAGCACCCTGTTGATTTAGAGAAAACTCGTTCCCTTCCCACAGCCCTGCCTACAGTGACTAGAGACCCGTCCAACACACTGGTATTTAGGTAGCTTCAAGGCAGCATGAATGGAGCTTTCAAAATGGGAAAGCAAGCCTTGTGCCATCAGGTCTCCGTTTCCAGGGAACACGCAGCCTACCCCCTTGTGATGTCTACCAAGTAAATATTCCCTCAAACTACACAATGGTCCCTTCCCTGAAGAATGTTTTCTTGGCACGGAGTTCTGCATGTAGCGAACTGCCTCTCCCAAGGAACGCTTTGGTAACGCTATCGGGGCTTAGGCTCTTCTAAAACCCTGCAGTGTAAGAGGAAGAACTGTGCTTTGGTTACAGGAGGAACGCAAGCCGAGTTTCTCCTGTAAGTATGGGGTCTTAAGGTATGACTTTGTAGAAGGAATGGGAAGCAGTTTTGATTTCTCAGTGCCGCTCAGCCTAGGGCATTGAGGCAATTTGCATGACATGTAGGACGTGAGAGAACAGATTACCTGGAGCTGTTGGAGTGCTGAGGAAATGTAGCTCTCCCAAGGAAGAGTGCAGTGTGTTGCCCTACACTTAGCATACACAGAGTGACTGGGAAAGGTATCCGGGCCTGGATGTTTCTTAGCAACCCAGTGGAGCCTGCCGGTACTCGGTGTTCTTGCACGGAATAGGGTGCCCAGGCGAGATCCTAGGTGTCTTGAAAAGCGTAGTAACGTTAAAAGAAAGGAGAACTGCAACTCCTGTCTCAAGGAAACTTCTCCACGTGCCGCTTCAGCAGGGCTCTTCAAGGCTTTACCTTGAGGAAAGGACTCACGTCAAGTTTCCTTGTAGCTCTAGAGCGTCTCAGGAGGAGCTCCCACCCAGGCTACGAAAGCACCCTATTGATTTAGAGAAAACTCGTTCCCTTCCCAGAGCCCTGCCTACAGTGACTAGAAACTCGTCCAAAACACTGGTATTTAGGTAGGTTCAAGGCGGCATGAATGGAGCTTTCAAAATGGGAAAGCAAGCCTTGTGCCATCAGGTCCCCGTTTCCAGTGAACACGTAGCCTACCTCCTTGTGATTTCTACCAAGTTAGGTTACACTCTAGTGACACACTGGTCCCTTCCCTGAATAACGTGTTCTTGGCACGGAGTTCTGCATGTAGCGAACTGCCTCTCCCAAGGAATGCTCTAGGTACGCTATAGGGGCTTAGCCTCTTCTAAAACCCTGCAGTGTAAGAGGAAGAACTGTGCTTTGGTTACAGGAGGAACGCAAGCCGAGTTTCTCCTGTAAGTATGGGGTCTTAAGGTATGACCTTGTAGAAGGAATGTGAAAGAGTATTGGTTTCTCAGTGCCGCTCAGCCTAGGGCACTGAGGCAGATATGCATGACATGTAGATGTGAGACAACAGATTGCCTGGAGCTGTTGGAGTGCTGAGGAAATCTAGCTCTCCCAAGGAGGCGTGCAGTGTGTTGCCCTACACTTAGCATATTGAGAGTGACTGGGAAAGGTTTCCGGGCCTGGATGTTTCTGAGCTTCCCAGTGGAGCATGCCGGTCCTCGTTGTTCTTGCAGGGAATAGGGTGCCCACGGGAGTTACTAGGTGTCTTCATAAGCGTACTAACGTTCAAAGAAAGCAGAACTGCAACTCATGTCTCCAGGAAACAGCTCCACGCTTCGGCTTCAGCAGGGCCCTTCAAGGCTTTACCTTGAGGAAACGACTCACGTCAAGTTTCCTTTGAGCTCTAGAGCGTCTCAGGTGGAGCTCCCACCCAGGCTACGAAAGCACCCTGTTGATTTAGAGAAAACTCGTTCCCTTCCCAGAGCCCTGCCTACAGTGACTAGAGACCCGTCCAAAACACTGGTATTTAGGTAGCTTCAAGGCAGCATGAATGGAGCTTTCAAAATGGGAAAGCAAGCCTTGTGCCATGAGGTCTCCTTTTCCAGGGAACACGCAGCCTACCCCCTTGTGATGTCTACCAAGTAAATATTCCCTCAAACTACACAATGGTCCCTTCCATGAAGAATGTTTTCTTGGCACGGAGTTCTGCATGTAGCGAACTGCCTCTCCCAAGGAACGCTTTGGTAACGCTATCGGGGCTTAGGCTCTTCTAAAACCCTGCAGTGTAAGAGGAAGAACTGTGCTTTGGTTACAGGAGGAACGCAAGCCGAGTTTCTCCTGTAAGTATGGGGTCTTAAGGTATGACTTTGTAGAAGGAATGCGAAGCAGTTTTGATTTCTCAGTGCCGCTCAGCCTAGGGCATTGAGGCAATTTGCATGACATGTAGGACGTGAGAGAACAGATTACCTGGAGCTGTTGGAGTGCTGAGGAAATGTAGCTCTCCCAAGGAAGAGTGCAGTGTGTTGCCCTACACTTAGCATACACAGAGTGACTGGGAAAGGTATCCGGGCCTGGATGTTTCTTAGCAACCCAGTGGAGCCTGCCGGTACTCGGTGTCCTTGCACGGAATAGGGTGCCCAGGCGAGATCCTAGGTGTCTTGAAAAGCGTACTAATGTTAAAAGAAAGGAGAACTGCAACTCATGTCTCAAGGAAACTTCTCCACGTTCCGCTTCAGCAGGGCTCTTCAAGGCTTTACCTTGAGGAAAGGACTCACGTCAAGTTTCCTTGAGGCTCTAGAGCGTCTCAGGAGGAGCTCCCACCCAGGCTATGAAAGCACCCTGTTGATTTAGAGAAAACTCGTTCCCTTCCCAGAGCCCTGCCTACAGTGACTAGAAACTCGTCCAAAACTCTGGTATTTAGGTAGGTTCAAGGCGGCATGAATGGAGCTTTCAAAATGGGAAAGCAAGCCTTGTGCCATCAGGTCTCCGTTTCCAGTGAGCACGCAGCCTACCCCCTTGTGATGTCTACCAAGTAAATATTCCCTCAAACTACACAATGGTCCCTTCCCTGAAGAATGTTTTCTTGGCACGCAGTTCTGCATGTAGCGAACTGCCTCTCCCAAGGAACGCTTTGGTAACGCTTTCGGTGCTTAGGCTCTTCTAAAACCCTGCAGTGTAAGAGGAAGAACTGTGCTTTGGTTACAGGAGGAATGCAAGCCAACTTTCTCCTGTAAGTATGGGGTCTTAAGGTATGACTTTGTAGAAGGAATGTGAAACAGTATTGGTTTCTCAGTGCCGCTCAGCCTAGGGCATTGAGGCAGATATGCATGACATGTAGACGTGAGACAACAGATTGCCTGGAGCTGTTGGAGTGCTGAGGAAATCTAGCTCTACCAAGGAGGCGTGCAGTGTGTTGCCCTACACTTTGCATATTGAGAGTGACTGGGAAAGGTTTCCGGGCCTGGATGTTTCTGAGCTTCCCAGTCGAGCATGCCGGTCCTCGGTGTTCTTGCAGGGAATAGGGTGCCCACGAGAGTTACTAGGTGTCTTCCAGAGCGTACTAACGTTCAAAGAAAGCAGAACTGCAACTCATGTCTCCAGGTAACTGCTCCACGCTACGGCTTCAGCAGGGCTCTTCAAGGCTTTACCTTGAGGAAACGACTCACGTCAAGTTTCCTTTGAGCTCTAGAGCGTCTCAGGTGGAGCTCCCACCCAGGCTACGAAAGCACCCGGTTGATATAGAGAAAACTCGTTCCCATCCCAGAGCCCTACCTACAGTGACTAGAGACCCGTCCAAAACACTGGTATTTAGGTAGGTTCAAGGCGGCATGAATGGAGCTCTCAAAATGGGAAAGCAAGCCTTGTGCCATCAGGTCCCCGTTTCCAGTGTACACGCAGCCTACCTCCTTGTGATTTCTACCAAGTTAATATACACTCTAGCGACACACTGGTCCCTTCCCTGAATATCGTGTTTTTGGCACGGAGTTCTGCATGTAGCGAACTGCCTCTCCCAAGGAATGCTCTAGGTATGGTATAGGGGCTTAGCCTCTTCTAAAACCCTGCAGTGTAAGAGGAAGAACTGTGCTTTGGTTACAGCAGGAACGCAAGGCAACTTCCTCCCGTAAGTATGGGGTCTTAAGGTATGACTTTGTAGAAGGAATGTGAAAGAGTATTGGTTTCTCAGTGCCGCTCAGCCTAGGGCATTGAGGCAGATATGCATGACATGTAGACGTGAGACAACAGATTGCCTGGAGCTGTTGGAGTGCTGAGGAAATCTAGCTCTCCCAAGGAGGCGTGCAGTGTGTTGCCCTACACTTAGCATATTGAGAGTGACTGGGAAAGGTTTCCGGGCCTGGATGTTTCTGAGCTTCCCAGTCGAGCATGCCGGTCCTCGGTGTTCTTGCAGGGAATAGGGTGCCCACGAGAGTTACTAGGTGTCTTCAAGAGCGTACTAACGTTCCAAGAAAGCAGAACTGCAACTCATGTCTCCAGGAAACTGCTCCACGCTTCGGCTTCAGCAGGGCTCTTCAAGGCTTTACCTTGAGGAAACGACTCACGTCAAGTTTCCTTTGAGCTCTAGAGCGTCTCAGGTGGAGCTCCCACCCAGGCTACGAAAGCACCCTGTTGATATAGATAAAACTCGTTCCCATCCCAGAGCCCTGCCTACAGTGACTAGAGACCCGTCCAAAACACTGGTATTTAGGTAGTTTCAAGGCAGCATGAATGGAGCTTTCAAAATGGGAAAGCAAGCCTTGTGCCATCAGGTCTCCGTTTCCCGTGAACACGCAGCCTACCCCCTTGTGATTTCTACAAGTAAATATTCCCTCAAACTACACAATGGTCCCTTCCCTGAAGAATGTTTTCTTGGCACGGAGTTCTGCATGTAGCGAACTGCCTCTTCCAAGGAACGCTTTGGTAACGCTATCGGGGCTTAGGCTCTTCTAAAACCCTGCAGTGTAAGAGGAAGAACTGTGCTTTGGTTACAGGAGGAACGCAAGCCGAGTTTCTCCTGTAAGTATGGGGTCTTAAGGTATGACTTTGTAGAAGGAATGCGAAGCAGTTTTGATTTCTCAGTGCCGCTCAGCCTAGGGCATTGAGGCAATTTGCATGACATGTAGGACGTGAGAGAACAGATTACCTGGAGCTGTTGGAGTGCTGAGGAAATGTAGCTCTCCCAAGGAAGAGTGCAGTGTGTTGCCCTACACTTAGCATACACAGCGTGACTGGGAAAGGTAACCGGGCCTGGATGTTTCTTAGCAACCCAGTGGAGCCTGCCGGTACTCGGTGTTCTTGCACGGAATAGGGTGCCCAGGCGTGATCCTAGGTGTCTTGAAAAGCGTACTAACGTTAAAAGAAAGGAGAACTGCAACTCATGTCTCAAGGAAACTTCTCCACGTTCCGCTTCAGCAGGGCTCTTCAAGGCTTTACCTTGAGGAAAGGACTCACGTCAAGTTTCCTTGTAGCTCTAGAGCGTCTCAGGAGGAGCTCCCACCCAGGCTATGAAAGCACCTTGTTGATTTAGAGAAAACTCGTTCCCTTCCCAGAGCCCTGCCTACAGTGACTAGAAACTCGTCCAAAACACTGGTATTTAGGTAGGTTCAAGGCGGCATGAATGGAGCTCTCAAAATGGGAAAGCAAGCCTTGTGCCATCAGGTCCCCGTTTCCAGTGAACATGCAGCCTACCTCCTTGTGATTTCTACCAAGTTAATATACACTCTAGCGACACACTGGTCCCTTCCCTGAATAACGTGTTCTTGGCACGGTGTTCTGCATGTAGCGAACTGCCTCTCCCAAGGAATGCTCTAGGTACGCTATAGGGGCTTAGCCTCTTCTAAATCCCTGCAGTGTAAGAGGAAGAACTGTGCTTTGGTTACAGCAGGAACGCAAGGCAACTTTCTCCTGTAAGTATGGGGTCGTAAGGTATGACTTTGTAGAAGGAATGTGAAAGAGTATTGGTTTCTCAGTGCCGCTCAGCCTAGGGCACTGAGGCAGATTTGCATGGCATGTAGACGTGAGACAACAGATTGCCTGGAACTGTTGGAGTGCTGAGGAAATCTAGCTCTCCCAAGGAGGCGTGCAGTGTGTTGCCCTACCCTTAGCATATTGAGAGTGACTGGGAAAGGTTTCCGGGCCTGGATGTTTCTGAGCTTCCCAGTCGAGCATGCCGGTCCTCGGTGTTCTTGCAGGGAATAGGGTGCCCACGAGAGTTACTAGGTGTCTTCATAAGCGTACTAATGTTCAAAGAAAGCAGAACTGCAACTCATGTCTCCAGGAAACTGCTCCACGCTTTGGCTTCAGCAGGGCTCTTCAAGGCTTTACCTTGAGGAAACGACTCACGTCAAGTTTCCTTTGAGCTCTAGAGCGTCTCAGGTGGAGCTCCCACCCAGGCTACGAAAGCACCCTGTTGATTTAGAGAAAACTCGTTCCCTTCCCAGAGCCCTGCCTTCAGTGACTAGAGACCCGTCCACAACACTGGTATTTAGGTAGCTTCAAGGCAGCATGAATGGAGCTTTCAAAATGGGAAAGCAAGCCTTGTGCCATCAGGTCTCCGTTTCCAGTGAACACGCAGCCTACCCCCTTGTGATTTCTACAAGTAAATATTCCCTCAAACTACACAATGGTCCCTTCCCTGAAGAATGTTTTCTTGGCACGGAGTTCTGCATGTAGCGAACTGCCTCTCCCAAGGAACGCTTTGGTAACGCTATCGGGGCTTAGGCTCTTCTAAAACCCTGCAGTGTAAGAGGAAGACCTGTGCTTTGGTTACAGGAGGAACGCAAGCCGAGTTTCTCCTGTAAGTATGGGGTCTGAAGGTATGACTTTGTAGAAGGAATGCGAAGCAGTTTTGATTTCTCAGTGCCGCTCAGCCTAGGGCATTGAGGCAATTTGCATGACATGTAGGACGTGAGAGAACAGATTACCTGGAGCTGTTGGAGTGCTGAGGAAATGTAGCTCTCCCAAGGAAGAGTGCAGTGTGTTGCCCTACACTTAGCATACACAGCGTGACTGGGAATGGTATCCGGGCCTGTATGTTTCTTAGCAACCCAGTGGAGCCTGCCGGTACTCGGTGTTCTTGCACGGAATAGGGTGCCCAGGGGAGATCCTAGGTGTCTTGAAAAGCGTACTAACGTTAAAAGAAAGGAGAACTGCAACTCACGTCTCAAGGAAACTTCTCCACGTTCCGCTTCAGCAGGGCTCTTCAAGGCTTTACCTTGTGGAAAGGACTCACGTCAAGTTTCCTTGTAGCTCTAGAGCGTCTCAGGAGGAGCTCCCACCCAGGCTATGAAAGCACCCTGTTGATTTAGAGAAAACTCGTTCCCTTCCCAGAGCCCTGCCTACAGTGACTAGAAACTCGTCCAAAACACTGGTATGTAGGTAGGTTCAAGGCGGCATGAATGGAGCTCTCAAAATGGGAAAGCAAGCCTTGTGCCAGCAGGTCCCCGTTTCCAGTGAACACGCAGCCTACCTCCTTGTGATTTCTACCAAGTTAATATACACTCTAGCGACACACTGGTCCCTTCCCTGAATAACGTGTTCTTGGCACGGAGTTCTGCATGTAGCGAACTGCCTCTCCCAAGGAATGCTCTAGGTACGCTATAGGGGCTTAGCCTCTTCTAAAACCCTGCAGTGTAAGAGGAAGAACTGTGCTTTGGTTACAGCAGGAACGCAAGCCAACTTTCTCCTGTAAGTATGGGGTCTTAAGGTATGACTTTGTAGAAGGAATGTGAAAGAGTATTGGTTTCTCAGTGCCGCTCAGCCTAGGGCATTGAGGCAGATATGCATGACATGTAGACGTGAGACAACAGATTGCCTGGAGCTGTTGGAGTGCTGAGGAAATCTAGCTCTCCCAAGGAGGCGTGCAGTGTGTTGCCCTACACTTAGCATATTGAGAGTGACTGGGAAAGGTTTCCGGGCCTGGATGTTTCTGAGCTTCCCAGTCGAGCATGCCGGTCCTCAGTGTTCTTGCAGGGAATAGGGTGCCCACGAGAGTTACTAGGTGTCTTCCAGAGCGTACTAACGTTCAAAGAAAGCAGAACTGCAACTCATGTCTCCAGGTAACTGCTCCACGCTTCGGCTTCAGCAGGGCTCTTCAAGGCTTTACCTTGAGGAAACGACTCACGTCAAGTTTCCTTTGAGCTCTAGAGCGTCTCAGGTGGAGCTCCCACCCAGGCTACGAAAGCACCCGGTTGATATAGAGAAAACTCGTTCCCATCCCAGAGCCCTACCTACAGTGACTAGAGACCCGTCCAAAACCCTGGTATTTAGGTAGGTTCAAGGCGGCATGAATGGAGCTCTCAAAATGGGAAAGCAAGCCTTGTGCCATCAGGTCCCCGATTCCAGTGTACACGCAGCCTACCTCCTTGTGATTTCTACCAAGTTAATATACACTCTAGCGACACACTGGTCCCTTCCCTGAATATCGTGTTTTTGGCACGGAGTTCTGCATGTAACGAACTGCCTCTCCCAAGGAATGCTCTAGGTACGCTATAGGGGCTTAGCCTCTTCTAAAACCCTGCAGTGTAAGAGGAAGAACTGTGCTTTGGTTACAGCAGGAACGCAAGGCAACTTCCTCCCATAAGTATGGGGTCTTAAGGTATGACTTTGTAGAAGGAATGTGAAAGAGTATTGGTTTCTCAGTGCCGCTCAGCCTAGGGCATTGAGGCAGATATGCATGACATGTAGACGTGAGACAACAGATTGCCTGGAGCTGTTGGAGTGCTGAGGAAATCTAGCTCTCCCAAGGAGGCGTGCAGTGTGTTGCCCTACACTTAGCATATTGAGAGTGACTGGGAAAGGTTTCCGGGCCTGGATGTTTCTGAGCTTCCCAGTCGAGCATGCCGGTCCTCGGTGTTCTTGCAGGGAATAGGGTGCCCACGAGAGTTACTAGGTGTCTTCAAGAGCGTACTAACGTTCCAAGAAAGCAGAACTGCAACTCATGTCTCCAGGAAACTGCTCCACGCTTCGGCTTCAGCAGGGCTCTTCAAGGCTTTACCTTGAGGAAACGACTCACGTCAAGTTTCCTTTGAGCTCTAGAGCGTCTCAGGTGGAGCTCCCACCCAGGCTACGAAAGCACCCTGTTGATTTAGAGAAAACTCGTTCCCTTCCCAGAGCCCTGCCTTCAGTGACTAGAGACCCGTCCAAAACACTGGTATTTAGGTAGCTTCAAGGCAGCATGAATGGAGCTTTCAAAATGGGAAAGCAAGCCTTGTGCCATCAGGTCTCCGTTTCCAGTGAACACGCAGCCTACCCCCTTGTGATTTCTACCAAGTAAATATTCCCTCAAACTACACAATGGTCCCTTCCCTGAAGAATGTTTTCTTGGCACGGAGTTCTGCATGTAGCGAACTGCCTCTCCCAAGGAACGCTTTGGTAACGCTATCGGGGCTTAGGCTCTTCTAAAACCCTGCAGTGTAAGAGGAAGAACTGTGCTTTGGTTACAGGAGGAACGCAAGCCGAGTTTCTCCTGTAAGTATGGGGTCTGAAGGTATGACTTTGTAGAAGGAATGCGAAGCAGTTTTGATTTCTCAGTGCCGCTCAGCCTAGGGCATTGAGGCAATTTGCATGACATGTAGGACATGAGAGAACAGATTACCTGGAGCTGTTGGAGTGCTGAGGAAATGTAGCTCTCCCAAGGAAGAGTGCAGTGTGTTGCCCTGCACTTAGCATACACAGAGTGACTGGGAATGGTATCCGGGCCTGTATGTTTCTTAGCAACCCAGTGGAGCCTGCCGGTACTCGGTGTTCTTGCACGGAATAGGGTGCCTAGGGGAGATCCTAGGTGTCTTGAAAAGCGTACTAACGTTAAAAGAAAGGAGAACTGCAACTCATGTCTCAAGGAAACTTCTCCACGTTCCGCTTCAGCAGGGCTCTTCAAGGCTTTACCTTGAGGAAAGGACTCACGTCAAGTTTCCTTGTAGCTCTAGAGCGTCTCAGGAAGAGCTCCCACCCAGGCTATGAAAGCACCTTGTTGATTTAGAGAAAACTCGTTCCCTTCCCAGAGCCCTGCTTACAGTGACTAGAAACTCGTCCAAAACACTGGTATTTAGGTAGGTTCAAGGCGGCATGAATGGAGCTCTCAAAATGGGAAAGCAAGCCTTGTGCCATCAGGTCCCCGTTTCCAGTGAACATGCAGCCTACCTCCTTGTGATTTCTACCAAGTTAATATACACTCTAGCGACACACTGGTCCCTTCCCTGAATAACGTGTTCTTGGCACGGTGTTCTGCATGTAGCGAACTGCCTCTCCCAAGGAATGCTCTAGGTACGCTATAGGGGCTTAGCCTCTTCTAAATCCCTGCAGTGTAAGAGGAAGAACTGTGCTTTGGTTACAGCAGGAACGCAAGGCAACTTTCTCCTGTAAGTATGGGGTCTTAAGGTATGACTTTGTAGAAGGAATGTGAAAGAGTATTGGTTTCTCAGTGCCGCTCAGCCTAGGGCACTGAGGCAGATATGCATGGCATGTAGACGTGAGACAACAGATTGCCTGGAACTGTTGGAGTGCTGAGGAAATCTAGCTCTCCCAAGGAGGCGTGCAGTGTGTTGCCCTACCCTTAGCATATTGAGAGTGACTGGGAAAGGTTTCCGGGCCTGGATGTTTCTGAGCTTCCCAGTCGAGCATGCCGGTCCTCGGTGTTCTTGCAGGGAATAGGGTGCCCACAAGAGTTACTAGGTGTCTTCATAAGCGTACTAATGTTCAAAGAAAGCAGAACTGCAACTCATGTCTCCAGGAAACTGCTCCACGCTTTGGCTTCAGCAGGGCTCTTCAAGGCTTTACCTTGAGGAAACGACTCACGTCAAGTTTCCTTTGAGCTCTAGAGCGTCTCAGGTGGAGCTCCCACCCAGGCTACGAAAGCACCCTGTTGATTTAGAGAAAACTCGTTCCCTTCCCAGAGCCCTGCCTTCAGTGACTAGAGACCCGTCCAAAACACTGGTATTTAGGTAGCTTCAAGGCAGCATGAATGGAGCTTTCAAAATGGGAAAGCAAGCCTTGTGCCATCAGGTCTCCGTTTCCAGTGAACACGCAGCCTACCCCCTTGTGATTTCTACAAGTAAATATTCCCTCAAACTACACAATGGTCCCTTCCCTGAAGAATGTTTTCTTGGCACGGAGTTCTGCATGTAGCGAACTGCCTCTCCCAAGGAACGCTTTGGTAACGCTATCGGGGCTTAGGCTCTTCTAAAACCCTGCAGTGTAAGAGGAAGAACTGTGCTTTGGTTACAGGAGGAACGCAAGCCGAGTTTCTCCTGTAAGTATGGGGTCTGAAGGTATGACTTTGTAGAAGGAATGCGAAGCAGTTTTGATTTCTCAGTGCCGCTCAGCCTAGGGCATTGAGGCAATTTGCATGACATGTAGGACGTGAGAGAACAGATTACCTGGAGCTGTTGGAGTGCTGAGGAAATGTAGCTCTCCCAAGGAAGAGTGCAGTGTGTTGCCCTACACTTAGCATACACAGCGTGACTGGGAATGGTATCCGGGCCTGGATGTTTCTTAGCAACCCAGTGGAGCCTGCCGGTACTCGGTGTTCTTGCACGGAATAGGGTGCCCAGGGGAGATCCTAGGTGTCTTGAAAAGCGTACTAACATTAAAAGAAAGGAGAACTGCAACTCACGTCTCAAGGAAACTTCTCCACGTTCCGCTTCAGCAGGGCTCTTCAAGGCTTTACCTTGAGGAAAGGACTCACGTCAAGGTTCCTTGTAGCTCTAGAGCGTCTCAGGAGGAGCTCCCACCCAGGCTATGAAAGCACCCTGTTGATTTAGAGAAAACTCGTTCCCTTCCCAGAGCCCTGCCTACAGTGACTAGAACCTCGTCCAAAACACTGGTATTTAGGTAGGTTCAAGGCGGCATGAATGGAGCTCTCAAAATGGGAAAGCAAGCCTTGTGCCATCAGGTCCCCGTTTCCAGTGAACATGCAGCCTACCTCCTTGTGATTTCTACCAAGTTAATATACACTCTAGCGACACACTGGTCCCTTCCCTGAATAACGTGTTCTTGGCACGGTGTTCTGCATGTAGCGAACTGCCTCTCCCAAGGAATGCTCTAGGTACGCTATAGGGGCTTAGCCTCTTCTAAATCCCTGCAGTGTAAGAGGAAGAACTGTGCTTTGGTTACAGCAGGAACGCAAGGCAACTTTCTCCTGTAAGTATGGGGTCTTAAGGTATGACTTTGTAGAAGGAATGTGAAAGAGTATTGGTTTCTCAGTGCCGCTCAGCCTAGGGCACTGAGGCAGATATGCATGGCATGTAGACGTGAGACAACAGATTGCCTGGAACTGTTGGAGTGCTGAGGAAATCTAGCTCTCCCAAGGAGGCGTGCAGTGTGTTGCCCTACCCTTAGCATATTGAGAGTGACTGGGAAAGGTTTCCGGGCCTGGATGTTTCTGAGCTTCCCAGTCGAGCATGCCGGTCCTCGGTGTTCTTGCAGGGAATAGGGTGCCCACGAGAGTTACTAGGTGTCTTCATAAGCGTACTAATGTTCAAAGAAAGCAGAACTGCAACTCATGTCTCCAGGAAACTGCTCCACGCTTTGGCTTCAGCAGGGCTCTTCAAGGCTTTACCTTGAGGAAACGACTCACGTCAAGTTTCCTTTGAGCTCTAGAGCGTCTCAGGTGGAGCTCCCACCCAGGCTACGAAAGCACCCTGTTGATTTAGAGAAAACTCGTTCCCTTCCCAGAGCCCTGCCTTCAGTGACTAGAGACCCGTCCAAAACACTGGTATTTAGGTAGCTTCAAGGCAGCATGAATGGAGCTTTCAAAATGGGAAAGCAAGCCTTGTGCCATCAGGTCTCCGTTTCCAGTGAACACGCAGCCTACCCCCTTGTGATTTCTACCAAGTAAATATTCCCTCAAACTACACAATGGTCCCTTCCCTGAAGAATGTTTTCTTGGCACGGAGTTCTGCATGTAGCGAACTGCCTCTCCCAAGGAACGCTTTGGTAACGCTATCGGGGCTTAGGCTCTTCTAAAACCCTGCAGTGTAAGAGGAAGAACTGTGCTTTGGTTACAGGAGGAACGCAAGCCGAGTTTCTCCTGTAAGTATGGGGTCTGAAGGTATGACTTTGTAGAAGGAATGCGAAGCAGTTTTGATTTCTCAGTGCCGCTCAGCCTAGGGCATTGAGGCAATTTGCATGACATGTAGGACATGAGAGAACAGATTACCTGGAGCTGTTGGAGTGCTGAGGAAATGTAGCTCTCCCAAGGAAGAGTGCAGTGTGTTGCCCTGCACTTAGCATACACAGAGTGACTGGGAATGGTATCCGGGCCTGTATGTTTCTTAGCAACCCAGTGGAGCCTGCCGGTACTCGGTGTTCTTGCACGGAATACGGTGCCTAGGGGAGATCCTAGGTGTCTTGAAAAGCGTACTAACGTTAAAAGAAAGGAGAACTGCAACTCACGTCTCAAGGAAACTTCTCCACGTTCCACTTCAGCAGGGCTCTTCAAGGCTTTACCTTGTGGAAAGGACTCACGTCAAGTTTCCTTGTAGCTCTAGAGCGTCTCAGGAGGAGCTCCCACCCAGGCTATGAAAGCACCCTGTTGATTTAGAGAAAACTCGTTCCCTTCCCAGAGCCCTGCCTACAGTGACTAGAAACTCGTCCAAAACACTGGTATTTAGGTAGGTTCAAGGCGGCATGAATGGAGCTCTCAAAATGGGAAAGCAAGCCTTGTGCCATCAGGTCCCCGTTTCCAGTGTACACGCAGCCTACCTCCTTGTGATTTCTACCAAGTTATTATACACTCTAGAGACACACTGGTCCCTTCCCTGAATAACGTGTTTTTGGCACGGAGTCCTGCATGTAGCGAACTGCCTCTCCCAAGGAATGCTCTAGGTACGCTATAGGGGCTTAGCCTCTTCTAAAACCCTGCAGTGTAAGAGGAAGAACTGTGCTTTGGTTACAGCAGGAACGCAAGGCAACTTCCTCCTGTAAGTATGGGGTCGTAAGGTATGACTTTGTAGAAGGAATGTGAAAGAGTATTGGTTTCTCAGTGCCGCTCAGCCTAGGGCACTGAGGCAGATATGCATGGCATGTAGACGTGAGACAACAGATTGCCTGGAACTGTTGGAGTGCTGAGGAAATCTAGCTCTCCCAAGGAGGCGTGCAGTGTGTTGCCCTACCCTTAGCATATTGAGAGTGACTGGGAAAGGTTTCCGGGCCTGGATGTTTCTGAGCTTCCCAGTCGAGCATGCCGGTCCTCGGTGTTCTTGCAGGGAATAGGGTGCCCACAAGAGTTACTAGGTGTCTTCATAAGCGTACTAATGTTCAAAGAAAGCAGAACTGCAACTCATGTCTCCAGGAAACTGCTCCACGCTTTGGCTTCAGCAGGGCTCTTCAAGGCTTTACCTTGAGGAAACGACTCACGTCAAGTTTCCTTTGAGCTCTAGAGCGTCTCAGGTGGAGCTCCCACCCAGGCTACGAAAGCACCCTGTTGATTTAGAGAAAACTCGTTCCCTTCCCAGAGCCCTGCCTTCAGTGACTAGAGACCCGTCCAAAACACTGGTATTTAGGTAGCTTCAAGGCAGCATGAATGGAGCTTTCAAAATGGGAAAGCAAGCCTTGTGCCATCAGGTCTCCGTTTCCAGTGAACACGCAGCCTACCCCCTTGTGATTTCTACAAGTAAATATTCCCTCAAACTACACAATGGTCCCTTCCCTGAAGAATGTTTTCTTGGCACGGAGTTCTGCATGTAGCGAACTGCCTCTCCCAAGGAACGCTTTGGTAACGCTATCGGGGCTTAGGCTCTTCTAAAACCCTGCAGTGTAAGAGGAAGAACTGTGCTTTGGTTACAGGAGGAACGCAAGCCGAGTTTCTCCTGTAAGTATGGGGTCTGAAGGTATGACTTTGTAGAAGGAATGCGAAGCAGTTTTGATTTCTCAGTGCCGCTCAGCCTAGGGCATTGAGGCAATTTGCATGACATGTAGGACGTGAGAGAACAGATTACCTGGAGCTGTTGGAGTGCTGAGGAAATGTAGCTCTCCCAAGGAAGAGTGCAGTGTGTTGCCCTACACTTAGCATACACAGCGTGACTGGGAATGGTATCCGGGCCTGGATGTTTCTTAGCAACCCAGTGGAGCCTGCCGGTACTCGGTGTTCTTGCACGGAATAGGGTGCCCAGGGGAGATCCTAGGTGTCTTGAAAAGCGTACTAACATTAAAAGAAAGGAGAACTGCAACTCACGTCTCAAGGAAACTTCTCCACGTTCCGCTTCAGCAGGGCTCTTCAAGGCTTTACCTTGAGGAAAGGACTCACGTCAAGGTTCCTTGTAGCTCTAGAGCGTCTCAGGAGGAGCTCCCACCCAGGCTATGAAAGCACCCTGTTGATTTAGAGAAAACTCGTTCCCTTCCCAGAGCCCTGCCTACAGTGACTAGAAACTCGTCCAAAACACTGGTATTTAGGTAGGTTCAAGGCGGCATGAATGGAGCTCTCAAAATGGGAAAGCAAGCCTTGTGCCATCAGGTCCCCGTTTCCAGTGTACACGCAGCCTACCTCCTTGTGATTTCTACCAAGTTAATATACACTCTAGAGACACACTGGTCCCTTCCCTGAATAACGTGTTTTTGGCACGGAGTCCTGCATGTAGCGAACTGCCTCTCCCAAGGAATGCTCTAGGTACGCTATAGGGGCTTAGCCTCTTCTAAAACCCTGCAGTGTAAGAGGAAGAACTGTGCTTTGGTTACAGCAGGAACGCAAGGCAACTTCCTCCTGTAAGTATGGGGTCTTAAGGTATGACTTTGTAGAAGGAATGTGAAAGAGTATTGGTTTCTCAGTGCCGCTCAGCCTAGGGCATTGAGGCAGATATGCATGACATGTAGACGTGAGACAACAGATTGCCTGGAGCTGTTGGAGTGCTGAGGAAATCTAGCTCTCCCAAGGAGGCGTGCAGTGTGTTGCCCTACACTTAGCATATTGAGAGTGACTGGGAAAGGTTTCCGGGCCTGGATGTTTCTGAGCTTCCCAGTCGAGCATGCCGGTCCTCGGTGTTCTTGCAGGGAATAGGGTGCCCACGAGAGTTACTAGGTGTCTTCAAGAGCGTACTAACGTTCCAAGAAAGCAGAACTGCAACTCATGTCTCCAGGAAACTGCTCCACGCTTCGGCTTCAGCAGGGCTCTTCAAGGCTTTACCTTGAGGAAACGACTCACGTCAAGTTTCCTTTGAGCTCTAGAGCGTCTCAGGTGGAGCTCCCACCCAGGCTACGAAAGCACCCTGTTGATTTAGAGAAAACTCGTTCCCTTCCCAGAGCCCTGCCTTCAGTGACTAGAGACCCGTCCAAAACACTGGTATTTAGGTAGCTTCAAGGCAGCATGAATGGAGCTTTCAAAATGGGAAAGCAAGCCTTGTGCCATCAGGTCTCCGTTTCCAGTGAACACGCAGCCTACCCCCTTGTGATTTCTACCAAGTAAATATTCCCTCAAACTACACAATGGTCCCTTCCCTGAAGAATGTTTTCTTGGCACGGAGTTCTGCATGTAGCGAACTGCCTCTCCCAAGGAACGCTTTGGTAACGCTATCGGGGCTTAGGCTCTTCTAAAACCCTGCAGTGTAAGAGGAAGAACTGTGCTTTGGTTACAGGAGGAACGCAAGCCGAGTTTCTCCTGTAAGTATGGGGTCTGAAGGTATGACTTTGTAGAAGGAATGCGAAGCAGTTTTGATTTCTCAGTGCCGCTCAGCCTAGGGCATTGAGGCAATTTGCATGACATGTAGGACATGAGAGAACAGATTACCTGGAGCTGTTGGAGTGCTGAGGAAATGTAGCTCTCCCAAGGAAGAGTGCAGTGTGTTGCCCTGCACTTAGCATACACAGAGTGACTGGGAATGGTATCCGGGCCTGTATGTTTCTTAGCAACCCAGTGGAGCCTGCCGGTACTCGGTGTTCTTGCACGGAATAGGGTGCCTAGGGGAGATCCTAGGTGTCTTGAAAAGCGTACTAACGTTAAAAGAAAGGAGAACTGCAACTCATGTCTCAAGGAAACTTCTCCACGTTCCGCTTCAGCAGGGCTCTTCAAGGCTTTACCTTGAGGAAAGGACTCACGTCAAGTTTCCTTGTAGCTCTAGAGCGTCTCAGGAAGAGCTCCCACCCAGGCTATGAAAGCACCTTGTTGATTTAGAGAAAACTCGTTCCCTTCCCAGAGCCCTGCTTACAGTGACTAGAAACTCGTCCAAAACACTGGTATTTAGGTAGGTTCAAGGCGGCATGAATGGAGCTCTCAAAATGGGAAAGCAAGCCTTGTGCCATCAGGTCCCCGTTTCCAGTGAACATGCAGCCTACCTCCTTGTGATTTCTACCAAGTTAATATACACTCTAGCGACACACTGGTCCCTTCCCTGAATAACGTGTTCTTGGCACGGTGTTCTGCATGTAGCGAACTGCCTCTCCCAAGGAATGCTCTAGGTACGCTATAGGGGCTTAGCCTCTTCTAAATCCCTGCAGTGTAAGAGGAAGAACTGTGCTTTGGTTACAGCAGGAACGCAAGGCAACTTTCTCCTGTAAGTATGGGGTCTTAAGGTATGACTTTGTAGAAGGAATGTGAAAGAGTATTGGTTTCTCAGTGCCGCTCAGCCTAGGGCACTGAGGCAGATATGCATGGCATGTAGACGTGAGACAACAGATTGCCTGGAACTGTTGGAGTGCTGAGGAAATCTAGCTCTCCCAAGGAGGCGTGCAGTGTGTTGCCCTACCCTTAGCATATTGAGAGTGACTGGGAAAGGTTTCCGGGCCTGGATGTTTCTGAGCTTCCCAGTCGAGCATGCCGGTCCTCGGTGTTCTTGCAGGGAATAGGGTGCCCACGAGAGTTACTAGGTGTCTTCATAAGCGTACTAATGTTCAAAGAAAGCAGAACTGCAACTCATGTCTCCAGGAAACTGCTCCACGCTTTGGCTTCAGCAGGGCTCTTCAAGGCTTTACCTTGAGGAAACGACTCACGTCAAGTTTCCTTTGAGCTCTAGAGCGTCTCAGGTGGAGCTCCCACCCAGGCTACGAAAGCACCCTGTTGATTTAGAGAAAACTCGTTCCCTTCCCAGAGCCCTGCCTTCAGTGACTAGAGACCCGTCCAAAACACTGGTATTTAGGTAGCTTCAAGGCAGCATGAATGGAGCTTTCAAAATGGGAAAGCAAGCCTTGTGCCATCAGGTCTCCGTTTCCAGTGAACACGCAGCCTACCCCCTTGTGATTTCTACAAGTAAATATTCCCTCAAACTACACAATGGTCCCTTCCCTGAAGAATGTTTTCTTGGCACGGAGTTCTGCATGTAGCGAACTGCCTCTCCCAAGGAACGCTTTGGTAACGCTATCGGGGCTTAGGCTCTTCTAAAACCCTGCAGTGTAAGAGGAAGAACTGTGCTTTGGTTACAGGAGGAACGCAAGCCGAGTTTCTCCTGTAAGTATGGGGTCTGAAGGTATGACTTTGTAGAAGGAATGCGAAGCAGTTTTGATTTCTCAGTGCCGCTCAGCCTAGGGCATTGAGGCAATTTGCATGACATGTAGGACGTGAGAGAACAGATTACCTGGAGCTGTTGGAGTGCTGAGGAAATGTAGCTCTCCCAAGGAAGAGTGCAGTGTGTTGCCCTACACTTAGCATACACAGCGTGACTGGGAATGGTATCCGGGCCTGGATGTTTCTTAGCAACCCAGTGGAGCCTGCCGGTACTCGGTGTTCTTGCACGGAATAGGGTGCCCAGGGGAGATCCTAGGTGTCTTGAAAAGCGTACTAACGTTAAAAGAAAGGAGAACTGCAACTCACGTCTCAAGGAAACTTCTCCACGTTCCGCTTCAGCAGGGCTCTTCAAGGCTTTACCTTGAGGAAAGGACTCACGTCAAGGTTCCTTGTAGCTCTAGAGCGTCTCAGGAGGAGCTCCCACCCAGGCTATGAAAGCACCCTGTTGATTTAGAGAAAACTCGTTCCCTTCCCAGAGCCCTGCCTACAGTGACTAGAAACTCGTCCAAAACACTGGTATTTAGGTAGGTTCAAGGCGGCATGAATGGAGCTCTCAAAATGGGAAAGCAAGCCTTGTGCCATCAGGTCCCCGTTTCCAGTGAACATGCAGCCTACCTCCTTGTGATTTCTACCAAGTTAATATACACTCTAGCGACACACTGGTCCCTTCCCTGAATAACGTGTTCTTGGCACGGTGTTCTGCATGTAGCGAACTGCCTCTCCCAAGGAATGCTCTAGGTACGCTATAGGGGCTTAGCCTCTTCTAAATCCCTGCAGTGTAAGAGGAAGAACTGTGCTTTGGTTACAGCAGGAACGCAAGGCAACTTTCTCCTGTAAGTATGGGGTCTTAAGGTATGACTTTGTAGAAGGAATGTGAAACAGTATTGGTTTCTCAGTGCCGCTCAGCCTAGGGCACTGAGGCAGATATGCATGGCATGTAGACGTGAGACAACAGATTGCCTGGAACTGTTGGAGTGCTGAGGAAATCTAGCTCTCCCAAGGAGGCGTGCAGTGTGTTGCCCTACCCTTAGCATATTGAGAGTGACTGGGAAAGGTTTCCGGGCCTGGATGTTTCTGAGCTTCCCAGTCGAGCATGCCGGTCCTCGGTGTTCTTGCAGGGAATAGGGTGCCCACGAGAGTCACTAGGTGTCTTCATAAGCGTACTAATGTTCAAAGAAAGCAGAACTGCAACTCATGTCTCCAGGAAACTGCTCCACGCTTTGGCTTCAGCAGGGCTCTTCAAGGCTTTACCTTGAGGAAACGACTCACGTCAAGTTTCCTTTGAGCTCTAGAGCGTCTCAGGTGGAGCTCCCACCCAGGCTACGAAAGCACCCTGTTGATTTAGAGAAAACTCGTTCCCTTCCCAGAGCCCTGCCTTCAGTGACTAGAGACCCGTCCAAAACACTGGTATTTAGGTAGCTTCAAGGCAGCATGAATGGAGCTTTCAAAATGGGAAAGCAAGCCTTGTGCCATCAGGTCTCCGTTTCCAGTGAACACGTAGCCTACCCCCTTGTGATTTCTACAAGTAAATATTCCCTCAAACTACACAATGGTCCCTTCCCTGAAGAATGTTTTCTTGGCACGGAGTTCTGCATGTAGCGAACTGCCTCTCCCAAGGAACGCTTTGGTAACGCTATCGGGGCTTAGGCTCTTCTAAAACCCTGCAGTGTAAGAGGAAGAACTGTGCTTTGGTTACAGGAGGAACGCAAGCCGAGTTTCTCCTGTAAGTATGGGGTCTGAAGGTATGACTTTGTAGAAGGAATGCGAAGCAGTTTTGATTTCTCAGTGCCGCTCAGCCTAGGGCATTGAGGCAATTTGCATGACATGTAGGACGTGAGAGAACAGATTACCTGGAGCTGTTGGAGTGCTGAGGAAATGTAGCTCTCCCAAGGAAGAGTGCAGTGTGTTGCCCTACACTTAGCATACACAGCGTGACTGGGAATGGTATCCGGGCCTGGATGTTTCTTAGCAACCCAGTGGAGCCTGCCGGTACTCGGTGTTCTTGCACGGAATAGGGTGCCCAGGGGAGATCCTAGGTGTCTTGAAAAGCGTACTAACGTTAAAAGAAAGGAGAACTGCAACTCACGTCTCAAGGAAACTTCTCCACGTTCCGCTTCAGCAGGGCTCTTCAAGGCTTTACCTTGAGGAAAGGACTCACGTCAAGGTTCCTTGTAGCTCTAGAGCGTCTCAGGAGGAGCTCCCACCCAGGCTATGAAAGCACCCTGTTGATTTAGAGAAAACTCGTTCCCTTCCCAGAGCCCTGCCTACAGTGACTAGAAACTCGTCCAAAACACTGGTATTTAGGTAGGTTCAAGGCGGCATGAATGGAGCTCTCAAAATGGGAAAGCAAGCCTTGTGCCATCAGGTCCCCGTTTCCAGTGAACATGCAGCCTACCTCCTTGTGATTTCTACCAAGTTAATATACACTCTAGCGACACACTGGTCCCTTCCCTGAATAACGTGTTCTTGGCACGGTGTTCTGCATGTAGCGAACTGCCTCTCCCAAGGAATGCTCTAGGTACGCTATAGGGGCTTAGCCTCTTCTAAATCCCTGCAGTGTAAGAGGAAGAACTGTGCTTTGGTTACAGCAGGAACGCAAGGCAACTTTCTCCTGTAAGTATGGGGTCTTAAGGTATGACTTTGTAGAAGGAATGTGAAACAGTATTGGTTTCTCAGTGCCGCTCAGCCTAGGGCACTGAGGCAGATATGCGTGGCATGTAGACGTGAGACAACAGATTGCATGGAACTGTTGGAGTGCTGAGGAAATCTAGCTCTCCCAAGGAGGCGTGCAGTGTGTTGCCCTACCCTTAGCATATTGAGAGTGACTGGGAAAGGTTTCCGGGCCTGGATGTTTCTGAGCTTCCCAGACGAGCATGCCGGTCCTCGGTGTTCTTGCAGGGAATAGGGTGCCCACGAGAGTTACTAGGTGTCTTCATAAGCGTACTAATGTTCAAAGAAAGCAGAACTGCAACTCATGTCTCCAGGAAACTGCTCCACGCTTTGGCTTCAGCAGGGCTCTTCAAGGCTTTACCTTGAGGAAACGACTCACGTCAAGTTTCCTTTGAGCTCTAGAGCGTCTCAGGTGGAGCTCCCACCCAGGCTACGAAAGCACCCTGTTGATTTAGAGAAAACTCGTTCCCTTCCCAGAGCCCTGCCTTCAGTGACTAGAGACCCGTCCAAAACACTGGTATTTAGGTAGCTTCAAGGCAGCATGAATGGAGCTTTCAAAATGGGAAAGCAAGCCTTGTGCCATCAGGTCTCCGTTTCCAGTGAACACGTAGCCTACCCCCTTGTGATTTCTACAAGTAAATATTCCCTCAAACTACACAATGGTCCCTTCCCTGAAGAATGTTTTCTTGGCACGGAGTTCTGCATGTAGCGAACTGCCTCTCCCAAGGAACGCTTTGGTAACGCTATCGGGGCTTAGGCTCTTCTAAAACCCTGCAGTGTAAGAGGAAGAACTGTGCTTTGGTTACAGGAGGAACGCAAGCCGAGTTTCTCCTGTAAGTATGGGGTCTGAAGGTATGACTTTGTAGAAGGAATGCGAAGCAGTTTTGATTTCTCAGTGCCGCTCAGCCTAGGGCATTGAGGCAATTTGCATGACATGTAGGACGTGAGAGAACAGATTACCTGGAGCTGTTGGAGTGCTGAGGAAATGTAGCTCTCCCAAGGAAGAGTGCAGTGTGTTGCCCTACACTTAGCATACACAGCGTGACTGGGAATGGTATCCGGGCCTGGATGTTTCTTAGCAACCCAGTGGAGCCTGCCGGTACTCGGTGTTCTTGCACGGAATAGGGTGCCCAGGGGAGATCCTAGGTGTCTTGAAAAGCGTACTAACGTTAAAAGAAAGGAGAACTGCAACTCACGTCTCAAGGAAACTTCTCCACGTTCCGCTTCAGCAGGGCTCTTCAAGGCTTTACCTTGAGGAAAGGACTCACGTCAAGGTTCCTTGTAGCTCTAGAGCGTCTCAGGAGGAGCTCCCACCCAGGCTATGAAAGCACCCTGTTGATTTAGAGAAAACTCGTTCCCTTCCCAGAGCCCTGCCTACAGTGACTAGAAACTCGTCCAAAACACTGGTATTTAGGTAGGTTCAAGGCGGCATGAATGGAGCTCCCAAAATGGGAAAGCAAGCCTTGTGCCATCAGGTCCCCGTTTCCAGTGAACATGCAGCCTACCTCCTTGTGATTTCTACCAAGTTAATATACACTCTAGCGACACACTGGTCCCTTCCCTGAATAACGTGTTCTTGGCACGGTGTTCTGCATGTAGCGAACTGCCTCTCCCAAGGAATGCTCTAGGTACGCTATAGGGGCTTAGCCTCTTCTAAATCCCTGCAGTGTAAGAGGAAGAACTGTGCTTTGGTTACAGCAGGAACGCAAGGCAACTTTCTCCTGTAAGTATGGGGTCTTAAGGTATGACTTTGTAGAAGGAATGTGAAAGAGTATTGGTTTCTCAGTGCCGCTCAGCCTAGGGCACTGAGGCAGATATGCATGGCATGTAGACGTGAGACAACAGATTGCCTGGAACTGTTGGAGTGCTGAGGAAATCTAGCTCTCCCAAGGAGGCGTGCAGTGTGTTGCCCTACCCTTAGCATATTGAGAGTGACTGGGAAAGGTTTCCGGGCCTGGATGTTTCTGAGCTTCCCAGTCGAGCATGCCGGTCCTCGGTGTTCTTGCAGGGAATAGGGTGCCCACGAGGGTTACTAGGTGTCTTCATAAGCGTACTAATGTTCAAAGAAAGCAGAACTGCAACTCATGTCTCCAGGAAACTGCTCCACGCTTTGGCTTCAGCAGGGCTCTTCAAGGCTTTACCTTGAGGAAACGACTCACGTCAAGTTTCCTTTGAGCTCTAGAGCGTCTCAGGTGGAGCTCCCACCCAGGCTACGAAAGCACCCTGTTGATTTAGAGAAAACTCGTTCCCTTCCCAGAGCCCTGCCTTCAGTGACTAGAGACCCGTCCAAAACACTGGTATTTAGGTAGCTTCAAGGCAGCATGAATGGAGCTTTCAAAATGGGAAAGCAAGCCTTGTGCCATCAGGTCTCCGTTTCCAGTGAACACGCAGCCTACCCCCTTGTGATTTCTACCAAGTAAATATTCCCTCAAACTACACAATGGTCCCTTCCC
This sequence comes from Eubalaena glacialis, assembly GCF_028564815.1. NCBI lineage: Eukaryota > Metazoa > Chordata > Mammalia > Artiodactyla > Balaenidae > Eubalaena > Eubalaena glacialis. The sequence continues at coordinate 164,924,459 of NC_083719.1, read as the reverse complement.
TGAAGAATGTTTTCTTGGCACGGAGTTCTGCATGTAGCGAACTGCCTCTCCCAAGGAACGCTTTGGTAACGCAATCGGGGCTTAGGCTCTTCTAAAACCATGCAGTGTAAGAGGAAGAACTGTGCTTTGGTTACAGGAGGAACGCAAGCCGAGTTTCTCCTGTAAGTATGGGGTCTGAAGGTATGACTTTGTAGAAGGAATGCGAAGCAGTTTTGATTTCTCAGTGCCGCTCAGCCTAGGGCATTGAGGCAATTTGCATGACATGTAGGACATGAGAGAACAGATTACCTGGAGCTGTTGGAGTGCTGAGGAAATGTAGCTCTCCCAAGGAAGAGTGCAGTGTGTTGCCCTGCACTTAGCATACACAGAGTGACTGGGAATGGTATCCGGGCCTGTATGTTTCTTAGCAACCCAGTGGAGCCTGCCGGTACTCGGTGTTCTTGCACGGAATAGGGTGCCTAGGGGAGATCCTAGGTGTCTTGAAAAGCGTACTAACGTTAAAAGAAAGGAGAACTGCAACTCACGTCTCAAGGAAACTTCTCCACGTTCCACTTCAGCAGGGCTCTTCAAGGCTTTACCTTGTGGAAAGGACTCACGTCAAGTTTCCTTGTAGCTCTAGAGCGTCTCAGGAGGAGCTCCCACCCAGGCTATGAAAGCACCCTGTTGATTTAGAGAAAACTCGTTCCCTTCCCAGAGCCCTGCCTACAGTGACTAGAAACTCGTCCAAAACACTGGTATTTAGGTAGGTTCAAGGCGGCATGAATGGAGCTCTCAAAATGGGAAAGCAAGCCTTGTGCCATCAGGTCCCCGTTTCCAGTGTACACGCAGCCTACCTCCTTGTGATTTCTACCAAGTTAATATACACTCTAGAGACACACTGGTCCCTTCCCTGAATAACGTGTTTTTGGCACGGAGTCCTGCATGTAGCGAACTGCCTCTCCCAAGGAATGCTCTAGGTACGCTATAGGGTCTTAGCCTCTTCTAAAACCCTGCAGTGTAAGAGGAAGAACTGTGCTTTGGTTACAGCAGGAACGCAAGGCAACTTCCTCCTGTAAGTATGGGGTCTTAAGGTATGACTTTGTAGAAGGAATGTGAAAGAGTATTGGTTTCTCAGTGCCGCTCAGCCTAGGGCATTGAGGCAGATATGCATGACATGTAGACGTGAGACAACAGATTGCCTGGAGCTGTTGGAGTGCTGAGGAAATCTAGCTCTCCCAAGGAGGCGTGCAGTGTGTTGCCCTACACTTAGCATATTGAGAGTGACTGGGAAAGGTTTCCGGGCCTGGATGTTTCTGAGCTTCCCAGTCGAGCATGCCGGTCCTCGGTGTTCTTGCAGGGAATAGGGTGCCCACGAGAGTTACTAGGTGTCTTCAAGTGCGTACTAACGTTCAAAGAAAGCAGAACTGCAACTCATGTCTCCAGGAAACTGCTCCACGCTTCGGCTTCAGCAGGGCTCTTCAAGGCTTTACCTTGAGGAAACGACTCACGTCAAGTTTCCTTTGAGCTCTAGAGCGTCTCAGGTGGAGCTCCCACCCAGGCTACGAAAGCACCCTGTTGATTTAGAGAAAACTCGTTCCCTTCCCAGAGCCCTGCCTTCAGTGACTAGAGACCCGTCCAAAACACTGGTATTTAGGTAGCTTCAAGGCAGCATGAATGGAGCTTTCAAAATGGGAAAGCAAGCCTTGTGCCATCAGGTCTCCGTTTCCAGTGAACACGCAGCCTACCCCCTTGTGATTTCTACCAAGTAAATATTCCCTCAAACTACACAATGGTCCCTTCCCTGAAGAATGTTTTCTTGGCACGGAGTTCTGCATGTAGCGAACTGCCTCTCCCAAGGAACGCTTTGGTAACGCTATCGGGGCTTAGGCTCTTCTAAAACCCTGCAGTGTAAGAGGAAGAACTGTGCTTTGGTTACAGGAGGAACGCAAGCCGAGTTTCTCCTGTAAGTATGGGGTCTGAAGGTATGACTTTGTAGAAGGAATGCGAAGCAGTTTTGATTTCTCAGTGCCGCTCAGCCTAGGGCATTGAGGCAATTTGCATGACATGTAGGACGTGAGAGAACAGATTACCTGGAGCTGTTGGAGTGCTGAGGAAATGTAGCTCTCCCAAGGAAGAGTGCAGTGTGTTGCCCTGCACTTAGCATACACAGCGTGACTGGGAATGGTATCCGGGCCTGTATGTTTCTTAGCAACCCAGTGGAGCCTGCCGGTACTCGGTGTTCTTGCACGGAATAGGGTGCCCAGGCGAGATCCTAGGTGTCTTGAAAAGCGTACTAATGTTCAAAGAAAGGAGAACTGCAACTCACGTCTCAAGGAAACTTCTCCACGTTCCACTTCAGCAGGGCTCTTCAAGGCTTTACCTTGTGGAAAGGACTCACGTCAAGTTTCCTTGTAGCTCTAGAGCGTCTCAGGAGGAGCTCCCACCCAGGCTATGAAAGCACCCTGTTGATTTAGAGAAAACTCGTTCCCTTCCCAGAGCCCTGCCTACAGTGACTAGAAACTCGTCCAAAACACTGGTATTTAGGTAGGTTCAAGGCGGCATGAATGGAGCTCTCAAAATGGGAAAGCAAGCCTTATGCCAGCAGGTCCCCGTTTCCAGTGAACACGCAGCCAACCTCCTTGTGATTTCTACCAAGTTAATATACACTCTAGCGACACACTGGTCCCTTCCCTGAATAACGTGTTCTTGGCACGGAGTTCTGCATGTAGCGAACTGCCTCTCCCAAGGAATGCTCTAGGTATGCTATAGGGGCTTAGCCTCTTCTAAAACCCTGCAGTGTAAGAGGAAGAACTGTGCTTTGGTTACAGCAGGAACGCAAGCCAACTTTCTCCTGTAAGTATGGGGTCTTAAGGTATGACTTTGTAGAAGGAATGTGAAACAGTATTGGTTTCTCAGTGCCGCTCAGCCTAGGGCATTGAGGCAGATATGCATGACATGTAGACGTGAGACAACAGATTGCCTGGAGCTGTTGGAGTGCTGAGGAAATCTAGCTCTCCCAAGGAGGCGTGCAGTGTGTTGCCCTACACTTTGCATATTGAGAGTGACTGGGAAAGGTTTCCGGGCCTGGATGTTTCTGAGCTTCCCAGTCGAGCATGCCGGTCCTCGGTGTTCTTGCAGGGAATAGGGTGCCCACGAGAGTTACTAGGTGTCTTCCAGAGCGTACTAACGTTCAAAGAAAGCAGAACTGCAACTCATGTCTCCAGGTAACTGCTCCACGCTTCGGCTTCAGCAGGGCTCTTCAAGGCTTTACCTTGAGGAAACGACTCACGTCAAGTTTCCTTTGAGCTCTAGAGCGTCTCAGGTGGAGCTCCCACCCAGGCTACAAAAGCACCCGGTTGATATAGAGAAAACTCGTTCCCATCCCAGAGCCCTGCCTACAGTGCCTAGAGACCCGTCCAAAACACTGGTATTTAGGTAGGTTCAAGGCGGCATGAATGGAGCTCTCAAAATGGGAAAGCAAGCCTTGTGCCATCAGGTCCCCGTTTCGAGTGTACACGCAGCCTACCTCCTTGTGATTTCTACCAAGTTAATATACACTCTAGAGACACACTGGTCCCTTCCCTGAATAACGTGTTTTTGGCACGGAGTTCTGCATGTAGCGAACTGCCTCTCCCAAGGAATGCTCTAGGTACGCTCTAGGGGCTTAGCCTCTTCTAAAACCCTGCAGTGTAAGAGGAAGAACTGTGCTTTGGTTACAGCAGGAACGCAAGGCAACTTCCTCCTGTAAGTATGGGGTCTTAAGGTATGACTTTGTAGAAGGAATGTGAAAGAGTATTGGTTTCTCAGTGCCGCTCAGCCTAGGGCATTGAGGCAGATATGCATGACATGTAGACGTGAGACAACAGATTGCCTGGAGCTGTTGGAGTGCTGAGGAAATCTAGCTCTCCCAAGGAGGCGTGCAGTGTGTTGCCCTACACTTAGCATACACAGAGTGACTGGGAAAGGTATCCGGGCCTGGATGTTTCTTAGCAACCCAGTGGAGTCTGCCGGTACTCGGTGTTCTTGCACAGAATAGGGTGCCCAGGCGAGATCTTAGGTGTCTTGAAAAGCGTACTAACGTTAAAAGAAAGGAGAACTACAACTCATGTCTCAAGGAAACTTCTCCACGTTCCGCTTCAGCAGGGCTCTTCAAGGCTTTACCTTGAGGAAAGGACTCACGTCAAGGTTCCTTGTAGCTCTAGAGCGTCTCAGGAGGAGCTCCCACCCAGGCTATGAAAGCACCCTGTTGATTTAGAGAAAACTCGTTCCCTTCCCAGAGCCCTGCCTACAGTGACTAGAAACTCGTCCAAAACACTGGTATTTAGGTAGGTTCAAGGCGGCATGAATGGAGCTCTCAAAATGGGAAAGCAAGCCTTGTGCCATCAGGTCTCCGTTTCCAGTGAACACGCAGCCTACCCCCTTGTGATTTCTACAAGTAAATATTCCCTCAAACTACACAATGGTCCCTTCCCTGAAGAATGTTTTCTTGGCACGGAGTTCTGCATGTAGCGAACTGCCTCTTCCAAGGAACGCTTTGGTAACGCTATCGGGGCTTAGGCTCTTCTAAAACCCTGCAGTGTAAGAGGAAGAACTCTGCTTTGGTTACAGCAGGAACGCAAGCCGAGATTCTCCTGTAAGTATGGGGTCTTAAGGTATGACTTTGTAGAAGGAATGCGAAGCAGTTTTGATTTCTCAGTGCCGCTCAGCCTAGGGCATTGAGGCAATTTGCATGACATGTAGGACGTGAGAGAACAGATTACCTGGAGCTGTTGGAGTGCTGAGGAAATGTAGCGCTCCCAAGGAAGAGTGCAGTGTGTTGCCCTACACTTAGCATACACAGAGTGACTGGGAAAGGTAACCGGGCCTGGATGTTTCTTAGCAACCCAGTGGAGCCTGCCGGTACTCGGTGTTCTTGCACGGAATAGGGTGCCCAGGCGTGATCCTAGGTGTCTTGAAAAGCGTAGTAACGTTAAAAGAAAGGAGAACTGCAACTCACGTCTCAAGGAAACTTCTCCACGTTCCACTTCAGCAGGGCTCTTCAAGGCTTTACCTTGAGGAAAGGACTCACGTCAAGTTTCCTTGTAGCTCTAGAGCGTCTCAGGAGGAGCTCCCACCCAGGCTATGAAAGCACCTTGTTGATTTAGAGAAAACTCGTTCCCTTCCCAGAGCCCTGCCCTCAGTGACTAGAAACTCGCCCAAAACACTGGTATTTAGGTAGGTTCAAGGCGGCATGAATGGAGCTCTCAAAATGGGAAAGCAAGCCTTGTGCCATCAGGTCCCCGTTTCCAGTGAACATGCAGCCTACCTCCTTGTGATTTCTACCAAGTTAATATACACTCTAGCGACACACTGGTCCCTTCCCTGAATAACGTGTTCTTGGCACGGTGTTCTGCATGTAGCGAACTGCCTCTCCCAAGGAATGCTCTAGGTACGCTATAGGGGCTTAGCCTCTTCTAAAACCCTGCAGTGTAAGAGGAAGAACTGTGCTTTGGTTACAGCAGGAACGCAAGGCAACTTTCTCCTGTAAGTATGGGGTCTTAAGGTATGACTTTGTAGAAGGAATGTGAAACAGTATTGGTTTCTCAGTGCCGCTCAGCCTAGGGCACTGAGGCAGATATGCATGGCATGTAGACGTGAGACAACAGATTGCATGGAACTGTTGGAGTGCTGAGGAAATCTAGCTCTCCCAAGGAGGCGTGCAGTGTGTTGCCCTACCCTTAGCATATTGAGAGTGACTGGGAAAGGTTTCCGGGCCTGGATGTTTCTGAGCTTCCCAGTCGAGCATGCCGGTCCTCGGTGTTCTTGCAGGGAATAGGGTGCCCACGAGAGTTACTAGGTGTCTTCATAAGCGTACTAATGTTCAAAGAAAGCAGAACTGCAACTCATGTCTCCAGGAAACTGCTCCACGCTTTGGCTTCAGCAGGGCTCTTCAAGGCTTTACCTTGAGGAAACGACTCACGTCCAGTTTCCTTTGAGCTCTAGAGCGTCTCAGGTGGAGCTCCCACCCAGGCTACGAAAGCACCCTGTTGATTTAGAGAAAACTCGTTCCCTTCCCAGAGCCCTGCCTTCAGTGACTAGAGACCCGTCCAAAACACTGGTATTTAGGTAGCTTCAAGGCAGCATGAATGGAGCTTTCAAAATGGGAAAGCAAGCCTTGTGCCATCAGGTCTCCGTTTCCAGTGAACACGCAGCCTACCCCCTTGTGATTTCTACCAAGTAAATATTCCCTCAAACTACACAATGGTCCCTTCCCTGAAGAATGTTTTCTTGGCACGGAGTTCTGCATGTAGCGAACTGCCTCTCCCAAGGAACGCTTTGGTAACGCTATCGGGGCTTAGGCTCTTCTAAAACCCTGCAGTGTAAGAGGAAGAACTGTGCTTTGGTTACAGGAGGAACGCAAGCCGAGTTTCTCCTGTAAGTATGGGGTCTGAAGGTATGACTTTGTAGAAGGAATGCGAAGCAGTTTTGATTTCTCAGTGCCGCTCAGCCTAGGGCATTGAGGCAATTTGCATGACATGTAGGACGTGAGAGAACAGATTACCTGGAGCTGTTGGAGTGCTGAGGAAATGTAGCTCTCCCAAGCAAGAGTGCAGTGTGTTGCCCTACACTTAGCATACACAGAGTGACTGAGAAAGGTATCCGGGCCTGGATGTTTCTTAGCAACCCAGTGGAGCCTGCCGGTACTCGGTGTTCTTGCACGGAATAGGGTGCCCAGGCGAGATCTTAGGTGTCTTGAAAAGCGTACTAACATTAAAAGAAAGGAGAACTACAACTCATGTCTCAAGGAAACTTCTCCACGTTCCGCTTCAGCAGGGCTCTTCAAGGCTTTACCTTGAGGAAAGACTCACGTCAAGGTTCCTTGTAGCTCTAGAGCGTCTCAGGAGGAGCTCCCACCCAGGCTATGAAAGCACCCTGTTGATTTAGAGAAAACTCGTTCCCTTCCCAGAGCCCTGCCTACAGTGACTAGAAACTCGTCCAAAACACTGGTATTTAGGTAGGTTCAAGGCGGCATGAATGGAGCTCTCAAAATGGGAAAGCAAGCCTTGTGCCATCAGGTCCCCGTTTCCAGTGAACATGCAGCCTACCTCCTTGTGATTTCTACCAAGTTAATATACACTCTAGCGACACACTGGTCCCTTCCCTGAATAACGTGTTCTTGGCACGGTGTTCTGCATGTAGCGAACTGCCTCTCCCAAGGAATGCTCTAGGTACGCTATAGGGGCTTAGCCTCTTCTAAATCCCTGCAGTGTAAGAGGAAGAACTGTGCTTTGGTTACAGCAGGAACGCAAGCCAACTTTCTCCTGTAAGTATGGGGTCTTAAGGTATGACTTTGTAGAAGGAATGTGAAAGAGTATTGGTTTCTCAGTGCCGCTCAGCCTAGGGCACTGAGGCAGATATGCATGGCATGTAGACGTGAGACAACAGATTGCCTGGAACTGTTGGAGTTCTGAGGAAATCTAGCTCTCCCAAGGAGGCGTGCAGTGTGTTGCCCTACCCTTAGCATATTGAGAGTGACTGGGAAAGGTTTCCGGGCCTGGATGTTTCTGAGCTTCCCAGTCGAGCATGCCGGTCCTCGGTGTTCTTGCAGGGAATAGGGTGCCCACGAGAGTTACTAGGTGTCTTCAAGAGCGTACTAACGTTCAAAGAAAGCAGAACTGCAACTCATGTCTCCAGGAAACTGCTCCACGCTTCGGCTTCAGCAGGGCTCTTCAAGGCTTTACCTTGAGGAAACGACTCACGTCAAGTTTCCTTTGAGCTCTAGAGCGTCTCAGGTGGAGCTCCCACCCAGGCCACGAAAGCACCCTGTTGATATAGATAAAACTCGTTCCCATCCCAGAGCCCTGCCTACAGTGACTAGAGACCCGTCCAAAACACTGGTATTTAGGTAGCTTCAAGGCAGCATGAATGGAGCTTTCAAAATGGGAAAGCAAGCCTTGTGCCATCAGGTCTCCGTTTCCAGTGAACACGCAGCCTACCCCCTTGTGATTTCTACAAGTAAATATTCCCTCAAACTACACAATGGTCCCTTCCCTGAAGAATGTTTTCTTGGCACGGAGTTCTGCATGTAGCGAACTGCCTCTTCCAAGGAACGCTTTGGTAACGCTATCGGGGCTTAGGCTCTTCTAAAACCCTGCAGTGTAAGAGGAAGAACTCTGCTTTGGTTACAGCAGGAACGCAAGCCGAGATTCTCCTGTAAGTATGGGGTCTTAAGGTATGACTTTGTAGAAGGAATGCGAAGCAGTTTTGATTTCTCAGTGCCGCTCAGCCTAGGGCATTGAGGCAATTTGCATGACATGTAGGACGTGAGAGAACAGATTACCTGGAGCTGTTGGAGTGCTGAGGAAATGTAGCGCTCCCAAGGAAGAGTGCAGTGTGTTGCCCTACACTTAGCATACACAGAGTGACTGGGAAAGGTAACCGGGCCTGGATGTTTCTTAGCAACCCAGTGGAGCCTGCCGGTACTCGGTGTTCTTGCACGGAATAGGGTGCCCAGGCGTGATCCTAGGTGTCTTGAAAAGCGTAGTAACGTTAAAAGAAAGGAGAACTGCAACTCACGTCTCAAGGAAACTTCTCCACGTTCCGCTTCAGCAGGGCTCTTCAAGGCTTTACCTTGAGGAAAGGACTCACGTCAAGTTTCCTTGTAGCTCTAGAGCGTCTCAGGAGGAGCTCCCACCCAGGCTATGAAAGCACCTTGTTGATTTAGAGAAAACTCGTTCCCTTCCCAGAGCCCTGCCCTCAGTGACTAGAAACTCGTCCAAAACACTGGTATTTAGGTAGGTTCAAGGCGGCATGAATGGAGCTCTCAAAATGGGAAAGCAAGCCTTGTGCCATCAGGTCCCCGTTTCCAGTGAACATGCAGCCTACCTCCTTGTGATTTCTACCAAGTTAATATACACTCTAGCGACACACTGGTCCCTTCCCTGAATAACGTGTTCTTGGCACGGTGTTCTGCATGTAGCGAACTGCCTCTCCCAAGGAATGCTCTAGGTACGCTATAGGGGCTTAGCCTATTCTAAAACCCTGCAGTGTAAGAGGAAGAACTGTGCTTTGGTAACAGCAGGAACGCAAGGCAACTTTCTCCTGTAAGTATGGGGTCTTAAGGTATGACTTTGTAGAAGGAATGTGAAATAGTATTGGTTTCTCAGTGCCGCTCAGCCTAGGGCACTGAGGCAGATATGCATGGCATGTAGACGTGAGACAACAGATTGCATGGAACTGTTGGAGTGCTGAGGAAATCTAGCTCTCCCAAGGAGGCGTGCAGTGTGTTGCCCTACCCTTAGCATATTGAGAGTGACTGGGAAAGGTTTCCGGGCCTGGATGTTTCTGAGCTTCCCAGTCGAGCATGCCGGTCCTCGGTGTTCTTGCAGGGAATAGGGTGCCCACGAGAGTTACTAGGTGTCTTCATAAGCGTACTAATGTTCAAAGAAAGCAGAACTGCAACTCATGTCTCCAGGAAACTGCTCCACGCTTTGGCTTCAGCAGGGCTCTTCAAGGCTTTACCTTGAGGAAACGACTCACGTCCAGTTTCCTTTGAGCTCTACAGCGTCTCAGGTGGAGCTCCCACCCAGGCTACGAAAGCACCCTGTTGATTTAGAGAAAACTCGTTCCCTTCCCAGAGCCCTGCCTTCAGTGACTAGAGACCCGTCCAAAACACTGGTATTTAGGTAGCTTCAAGGCAGCATGAATGGAGCTTTCAAAATGGGAAAGCAAGCCTTGTGCCATCAGGTCTCCATTTCCAGTGAACACGCAGCCTACCCCCTTGTGATTTCTACCAAGTAAATATTCCCTCAAACTACACAATGGTCCCTTCCCTGAAGAATGTTTTCTTGGCACGGAGTTCTGCATGTAGCGAACTGCCTCTCCCAAGGAACGCTTTGGTAACGCTATCGGGGCTTAGGCTCTTCTAAAACCCTGCAGTGTAAGAGGAAGAACTGTGCTTTGGTTACAGGAGGAACGCAAGCCGAGTTTCTCCTGTAAGTATGGGGTCTGAAGGTATGACTTTGTAGAAGGAATGCGAAGCAGTTTTGATTTCTCAGTGCCGCTCAGCCTAGGGCATTGAGGCAATTTGCATGACATGTAGGACGTGAGAGAACAGATTACCTGGAGCTGTTGGAGTGCTGAGGAAATGTAGCTCTCCCAAGGAAGAGTGCAGTGTGTTGCCCTACACTTAGCATACACAGAGTGACTGGGAAAGGTATCCGGGCCTGGATGTTTCTTAGCAACCCAGTGGAGCCTGCCGGTACTCGGTGTTCTTGCACGGAATAGGGTGCCCAGGCGAGATCTTAGGTGTCTTGAAAAGCGTACTAACATTAAAAGAAAGGAGAACTACAACTCATGTCTCAAGGAAACTTCTCCACGTTCCGCTTCAGCAGGGCTCTTCAAGGCTTTACCTTGAGGAAAGACTCACGTCAAGGTTCCTTGTAGCTCTAGAGCGTCTCAGGAGGAGCTCCCACCCAGGCTATGAAAGCACCCTGTTGATTTAGAGAAAACTCGTTCCCTTCCCAGAGCCCTGCCTACAGTGACTAGAAACTCGTCCAAAACACTGGTATTTAGGTAGGTTCAAGGCGGCATGAATGGAGCTCTCAAAATGGGAAAGCAAGCCTTGTGCCATCAGGTCCCCGTTTCCAGTGAACATGCAGCCTACCTCCTTGTGATTTCTACCAAGTTAATATACACTCTAGCGACACACTGGTCCCTTCCCTGAATAACGTGTTCTTGGCACGGTGTTCTGCATGTAGCGAACTGCCTCTCCCAAGGAATGCTCTAGGTACGCTATAGGGGCTTAGCCTCTTCTAAATCCCTGCAGTGTAAGAGGAAGAACTGTGCTTTGGTTACAGCAGGAACGCAAGCCAACTTTCTCCTGTAAGTATGGGGTCTTAAGGTATGACTTTGTAGAAGGAATGTGAAAGAGTATTGGTTTCTCAGTGCCGCTCAGCCTAGGGCACTGAGGCAGATATGCATGGCATGTAGACGTGAGACAACAGATTGCCTGGAACTGTTGGAGTTCTGAGGAAATCTAGCTCTCCCAAGGAGGCGTGCAGTGTGTTGCCCTACCCTTAGCATATTGAGAGTGACTGGGAAAGGTTTCCGGGCCTGGATGTTTCTGAGCTTCCCAGTCGAGCATGCCGGTCCTCGGTGTTCTTGCAGGGAATAGGGTGCCCACGAGAGTTACTAGGTGTCTTCAAGAGCGTACTAACGTTCAAAGAAAGCAGAACTGCAACTCATGTCTCCAGGAAACTGCTCCACGCTTCGGCTTCAGCAGGGCTCTTCAAGGCTTTACCTTGAGGAAACGACTCACGTCAAGTTTCCTTTGAGCTCTAGAGCGTCTCAGGTGGAGCTCCCACCCAGGCCACGAAAGCACCCTGTTGATATAGATAAAACTCGTTCCCATCCCAGAGCCCTGCCTACAGTGACTAGAGACCCGTCCAAAACACTGGTATTTAGGTAGCTTCAAGGCAGCATGAATGGAGCTTTCAAAATGGGAAAGCAAGCCTTGTGCCATCAGGTCTCCGTTTCCAGTGAACACGCAGCCTACCCCCTTGTGATTTCTACAAGTAAATATTCCCTCAAACTACACAATGGTCCCTTCCCTGAAGAATGTTTTCTTGGCACGGAGTTCTGCATGTAGCGAACTGCCTCTTCCAAGGAACGCTTTGGTAACGCTATCGGGGCTTAGGCTCTTCTAAAACCCTGCAGTGTAAGAGGAAGAACTCTGCTTTGGTTACAGCAGGAACGCAAGCCGAGATTCTCCTGTAAGTATGGGGTCTTAAGGTATGACTTTGTAGAAGGAATGCGAAGCAGTTTTGATTTCTCAGTGCCGCTCAGCCTAGGGCATTGAGGCAATTTGCATGACATGTAGGACGTGAGAGAACAGATTACCTGGAGCTGTTGGAGTGCTGAGGAAATGTAGCGCTCCCAAGGAAGAGTGCAGTGTGTTGCCCTACACTTAGCATACACAGAGTGACTGGGAAAGGTAACCGGGCCTGGATGTTTCTTAGCAACCCAGTGGAGCCTGCCGGTACTCGGTGTTCTTGCACGGAATAGGGTGCCCAGGCGTGATCCTAGGTGTCTTGAAAAGCGTAGTAACGTTAAAAGAAAGGAGAACTGCAACTCACGTCTCAAGGAAACTTCTCCACGTTCCGCTTCAGCAGGGCTCTTCAAGGCTTTACCTTGAGGAAAGGACTCACGTCAAGTTTCCTTGTAGCTCTAGAGCGTCTCAGGAGGAGCTCCCACCCAGGCTATGAAAGCACCTTGTTGATTTAGAGAAAACTCGTTCCCTTCCCAGAGCCCTGCCCTCAGTGACTAGAAACTCGTCCAAAACACTGGTATTTAGGTAGGTTCAAGGCGGCATGAATGGAGCTCTCAAAATGGGAAAGCAAGCCTTGTGCCATCAGGTCCCCGTTTCCAGTGAACATGCAGCCTACCTCCTTGTGATTTCTACCAAGTTAATATACACTCTAGCGACACACTGGTCCCTTCCCTGAATAACGTGTTCTTGGCACGGTGTTCTGCATGTAGCGAACTGCCTCTCCCAAGGAATGCTCTAGGTACGCTATAGGGGCTTAGCCTCTTCTAAAACCCTGCAGTGTAAGAGGAAGAACTGTGCTTTGGTAACAGCAGGAACGCAAGGCAACTTTCTCCTGTAAGTATGGGGTCTTAAGGTATGACTTTGTAGAAGGAATGTGAAATAGTATTGGTTTCTCAGTGCCGCTCAGCCTAGGGCACTGAGGCAGATATGCATGGCATGTAGACGTGAGACAACAGATTGCATGGAACTGTTGGAGTGCTGAGGAAATCTAGCTCTCCCAAGGAGGCGTGCAGTGTGTTGCCCTACCCTTAGCATATTGAGAGTGACTGGGAAAGGTTTCCGGGCCTGGATGTTTCTGAGCTTCCCAGTCGAGCATGCCGGTCCTCGGTGTTCTTGCAGGGAATAGGGTGCCCACGAGAGTTACTAGGTGTCTTCATAAGCGTACTAATGTTCAAAGAAAGCAGAACTGCAACTCATGTCTCCAGGAAACTGCTCCACGCTTTGGCTTCAGCAGGGCTCTTCAAGGCTTTACCTTGAGGAAACGACTCACGTCCAGTTTCCTTTGAGCTCTACAGCGTCTCAGGTGGAGCTCCCACCCAGGCTACGAAAGCACCCTGTTGATTTAGAGAAAACTCGTTCCCTTCCCAGAGCCCTGCCTTCAGTGACTAGAGACCCGTCCAAAACACTGGTATTTAGGTAGCTTCAAGGCAGCATGAATGGAGCTTTCAAAATGGGAAAGCAAGCCTTGTGCCATCAGGTCTCCATTTCCAGTGAACACGCAGCCTACCCCCTTGTGATTTCTACCAAGTAAATATTCCCTCAAACTACACAATGGTCCCTTCCCTGAAGAATGTTTTCTTGGCACGGAGTTCTGCATGTAGCGAACTGCCTCTCCCAAGGAACGCTTTGGTAACGCTATCGGGGCTTAGGCTCTTCTAAAACCCTGCAGTGTAAGAGGAAGAACTGTGCTTTGGTTACAGGAGGAACGCAAGCCGAGTTTCTCCTGTAAGTATGGGGTCTGAAGGTATGACTTTGTAGAAGGAATGCGAAGCAGTTTTGATTTCTCAGTGCCGCTCAGCCTAGGGCATTGAGGCAATTTGCATGACATGTAGGACGTGAGAGAACAGATTACCTGGAGCTGTTGGAGTGCTGAGGAAATGTAGCTCTCCCAAGGAAGAGTGCAGTGTGTTGCCCTACACTTAGCATACACAGAGTGACTGGGAAAGGTATCCGGGCCTGGATGTTTCTTAGCAACCCAGTGGAGCCTGCCGGTACTCGGTGTTCTTGCACGGAATAGGGTGCCCAGGCGAGATCTTAGGTGTCTTGAAAAGCGTACTAACATTAAAAGAAAGGAGAACTACAACTCATGTCTCAAGGAAACTTCTCCACGTTCCGCTTCAGCAGGGCTCTTCAAGGCTTTACCTTGAGGAAAGACTCACGTCAAGGTTCCTTGTAGCTCTAGAGCGTCTCAGGAGGAGCTCCCACCCAGGCTATGAAAGCACCCTGTTGATTTAGAGAAAACTCGTTCCCTTCCCAGAGCCCTGCCTACAGTGACTAGAAACTCGTCCAAAACACTGGTATTTAGGTAGGTTCAAGGCGGCATGAATGGAGCTCTCAAAATGGGAAAGCAAGCCTTGTGCCATCAGGTCCCCGTTTCCAGTGAACATGCAGCCTACCTCCTTGTGATTTCTACCAAGTTAATATACACTCTAGCGACACACTGGTCCCTTCCCTGAATAACGTGTTCTTGGCACGGTGTTCTGCATGTAGCGAACTGCCTCTCCCAAGGAATGCTCTAGGTACGCTATAGGGGCTTAGCCTCTTCTAAATCCCTGCAGTGTAAGAGGAAGAACTGTGCTTTGGTTACAGCAGGAACGCAAGCCAACTTTCTCCTGTAAGTATGGGGTCTTAAGGTATGACTTTGTAGAAGGAATGTGAAAGAGTATTGGTTTCTCAGTGCCGCTCAGCCTAGGGCACTGAGGCAGATATGCATGGCATGTAGACGTGAGACAACAGATTGCCTGGAACTGTTGGAGTGCTGAGGAAATCTAGCTCTCCCAAGGAGGCGTGCAGTGTGTTGCCCTACCCTTAGCATATTGAGAGTGACTGGGAAAGGTTTCCGGGCCTGGATGTTTCTGAGCTTCCCAGTCGAGCATGCCGGTCCTCGGTGTTCTTGCAGGGAATAGGGTGCCCACGAGAGTTACTAGGTGTCTTCATAAGCGTACTAATGTTCAAAGAAAGCAGAACTGCAACTCATGTCTCCAGGAAACTGCTCCACGCTTTGGCTTCAGCAGGGCTCTTCAAGGCTTTACCTTGAGGAAACGACTCACGTCCAGTTTCCTTTGAGCTCTAGAGCGTCTCAGGTGGAGCTCCCACCCAGGCTACGAAAGCACCCTGTTGATTTAGAGAAAACTCGTTCCCTTCCCAGAGCCCTGCCTTCAGTGACTAGAGACCCGTCCAAAACACTGGTATTTAGGTAGCTTCAAGGCAGCATGAATGGAGCTTTCAAAATGGGAAAGCAAGCCTTGTGCCATCAGGTCTCCGTTTCCAGTGAACACGCAGCCTACCCCCTTGTGATTTCTACCAAGTAAATATTCCCTCAAACTACACAATGGTCCCTTCCCTGAAGAATGTTTTCTTGGCACGGAGTTCTGCATGTAGCGAACTGCCTCTCCCAAGGAACGCTTTGGTAACGCTATCGGGGCTTAGGCTCTTCTAAAACCCTGCAGTGTAAGAGGAAGAACTGTGCTTTGGTTACAGGAGGAACGCAAGCCGAGTTTCTCCTGTAAGTATGGGGTCTGAAGGTATGACTTTGTAGAAGGAATGCGAAGCAGTTTTGATTTCTCAGTGCCGCTCAGCCTAGGGCATTGAGGCAATTTGCATGACATGTAGGACGTGAGAGAACAGATTACCTGGAGCTGTTGGAGTGCTGAGGAAATGTAGCTCTCCCAAGGAAGAGTGCAGTGTGTTGCCCTACACTTAGCATACACAGAGTGACTGGGAAAGGTATCCGGGCCTGGATGTTTCTTAGCAACCCAGTGGAGCCTGCCGGTACTCGGTGTTCTTGCACGGAATAGGGTGCCCAGGCGAGATCTTAGGTGTCTTGAAAAGCGTACTAACTTTAAAAGAAAGGAGAACTACAACTCATGTCTCAAGGAAACTTCTCCACGTTCCGCTTCAGCAGGGCTCTTCAAGGCTTTACCTTGAGGAAAGGACTCACGTCAAGGTTCCTTGTAGCTCTAGAGCGTCTCAGGAGGAGCTCCCACCCAGGCTATGAAAGCACCCTGTTGATTTAGAGAAAACTCGTTCCCTTCCCAGAGCCCTGCCTACAGTGACTAGAAACTCGTCCAAAACACTGGTATTTAGGTAGGTTCAAGGCGGCATGAATGGAGCTCTCAAAATGGGAAAGCAAGCCTTGTGCCATCAGGTCCCCGTTTCCAGTGAACATGCAGCCTACCTCCTTGTGATTTCTACCAAGTTAATATACACTCTAGCGACACACTGGTCCCTTCCCTGAATAACGTGTTCTTGGCACGGTGTTCTGCATGTAGCGAACTGCCTCTCCCAAGGAATGCTCTAGGTACGCTATAGGGGCTTAGCCTCTTCTAAATCCCTGCAGTGTAAGAGGAAGAACTGTGCTTTGGTTACAGCAGGAACGCAAGCCAACTTTCTCCTGTAAGTATGGGGTCTTAAGGTATGACTTTGTAGAAGGAATGTGAAACAGTATTGGTTTCTCAGTGCCGCTCAGCCTAGGGCACTGAGGCAGATATGCATGGCATGTAGACGTGAGACAACAGATTGCCTGGAACTGTTGGAGTGCTGAGGAAATCTAGCTCTCCCAAGGAGGCGTGCAGTGTGTTGCCCTACCCTTAGCATATTGAGAGTGACTGGGAAAGGTTTCCGGGCCTGGATGTTTCTGAGCTTCCCAGTCGAGCATGCCGGTCCTCGGTGTTCTTGCAGGGAATAGGGTGCCCACGAGAGTTACTAGGTGTCTTCATAAGCGTACTAATGTTCAAAGAAAGCAGAACTGCAACTCATGTCTCCAGGAAACTGCTCCACGCTTTGGCTTCAGCAGGGCTCTTCAAGGCTTTACCTTGAGGAAACGACTCACGTCCAGTTTCCTTTGAGCTCTAGAGCGTCTCAGGTGGAGCTCCCACCCAGGCTACGAAAGCACCCTGTTGATTTAGAGAAAACTCGTTCCCTTCCCAGAGCCCTGCCTTCAGTGACTAGAGACCCGTCCAAAACACTGGTATTTAGGTAGCTTCAAGGCAGCATGAATGGAGCTTTCAAAATGGGAAAGCAAGCCTTGTGCCATCAGGTCTCCGTTTCCAGTGAACACGCAGCCTACCCCCTTGTGATTTCTACCAAGTAAATATTCCCTCAAACTACACAATGGTCCCTTCCCTGAAGAATGTTTTCTTGGCACGGAGTTCTGCATGTAGCGAACTGCCTCTCCCAAGGAACGCTTTGGTAACGCTATCGGGGCTTAGGCTCTTCTAAAACCCTGCAGTGTAAGAGGAAGAACTGTGCTTTGGTTACAGGAGGAACGCAAGCCGAGTTTCTCCTGTAAGTATGGGGTCTGAAGGTATGACTTTGTAGAAGGAATGCGAAGCAGTTTTGATTTCTCAGTGCCGCTCAGCCTAGGGCATTGAGGCAATTTGCATGACATGTAGGACGTGAGAGAACAGATTACCTGGAGCTGTTGGAGTGCTGAGGAAATGTAGCTCTCCCAAGGAAGAGTGCAGTGTGTTGCCCTACACTTAGCATACACAGAGTGACTGGGAAAGGTATCCGGGCCTGGATGTTTCTTAGCAACCCAGTGGAGCCTGCCGGTACTCGGTGTTCTTGCACGGAATAGGGTGCCCAGGCGAGATCTTAGGTGTCTTGAAAAGCGTACTAACGTTAAAAGAAAGGAGAACTACAACTCATGTCTCAAGGAAACTTCTCCACGTTCCGCTTCAGCAGGGCTCTTCAAGGCTTTACCTTGAGGAAAGGACTCACGTCAAGGTTCCTTGTAGCTCTAGAGCGTCTCAGGAGGAGCTCCCACCCAGGCTATGAAAGCACCCTGTTGATTTAGAGAAAACTCGTTCCCTTCCCAGAGCCCTGCCTACAGTGACTAGAAACTCGTCCAAAACACTGGTATTTAGGTAGGTTCAAGGCGGCATGAATGGAGCTCTCAAAATGGGAAAGCAAGCCTTGTGCCATCAGGTCCCCGTTTCCAGTGAACATGCAGCCTACCTCCTTGTGATTTCTACCAAGTTAATATACACTCTAGCGACACACTGGTCCCTTCCCTGAATAACGTGTTCTTGGCACGGTGTTCTGCATGTAGCGAACTGCCTCTCCCAAGGAATGCTCTAGGTACGCTATAGGGGCTTAGCCTCTTCTAAATCCCTGCAGTGTAAGAGGAAGAACTGTGCTTTGGTTACAGCAGGAACGCAAGCCAACTTTCTCCTGTAAGTATGGGGTCTTAAGGTATGACTTTGTAGAAGGAATGTGAAAGAGTATTGGTTTCTCAGTGCCGCTCAGCCTAGGGCACTGAGGCAGATATGCATGGCATGTAGACGTGAGACAACAGATTGCCTGGAACTGTTGGAGTGCTGAGGAAATCTAGCTCTCCCAAGGAGGCGTGCAGTGTGTTGCCCTACCCTTAGCATATTGAGAGTGACTGGGAAAGGTTTCCGGGCCTGGATGTTTCTGAGCTTCCCAGTCGAGCATGCCGGTCCTCGGTGTTCTTGCAGGGAATAGGGTGCCCACGAGAGTTACTAGGTGTCTTCATAAGCGTACTAATGTTCAAAGAAAGCAGAACTGCAACTCATGTCTCCAGGAAACTGCTCCACGCTTTGGCTTCAGCAGGGCTCTTCAAGGATTTACCTTGAGGAAACGACTCACGTCAAGTTTCCTTTGAGCTCTAGAGCGTCTCAGGTGGAGCTCCCACCCAGGCTACGAAAGCACCCTGTTGATTTAGAGAAAACTCGTTCCCTTCCCAGAGCCCTGCCTTCAGTGACTAGAGACCCGTCCAAAACACTGGTATTTAGGTAGCTTCAAGGCAGCATAAATGGAGCTTTCAAAATGGGAAAGCAAGCCTTGTGCCATCAGGTCTCCGTTTCCAGTGAACACGCAGCCTACCCCCTTGTGATTTCTACCAAGTAAATATTCCCTCAAACTACACAATGGTCCCTTCCCTGAAGAATGTTTTCTTGGCACGGAGTTCTGCATGTAGCGAACTGCCTCTCCCAAGGAACGCTTTGGTAACGCTATCGGGGCTTAGGCTCTTCTAAAACCCTGCAGTGTAAGAGGAAGAACTGTGCTTTGGTTACAGGAGGAACGCAAGCCGAGTTTCTCCTGTAAGTATGGGGTCTGAAGGTATGACTTTGTAGAAGGAATGCGAAGCAGTTTTGATTTCTCAGTGCCGCTCAGCCTAGGGCATTGAGGCAATTTGCATGACATGTAGGACATGAGAGAACAGATTACCTGGAGCTGTTGGAGTGCTGAGGAAATGTAGCTCTCCCAAGGAAGAGTGCAGTGTGTTGCCCTGCACTTAGCATACACAGAGTGACTGGGAATGGTATCCGGGCCTGTATGTTTCTTAGCAACCCAGTGGAGCCTGCCGGTACTCGGTGTTCTTGCACGGAATAGGGTGCCCAGGGGAGATCCTAGGTGTCTTAAAAAGCGTACTAACGTTAAAAGAAAGGAGAACTGCAACTCACGTCTCAAGGAAACTTCTCCACGTTCCACTTCAGCAGGGCTCTTCAAGGCTTTACCTTGTGGAAAGGACTCACGTCAAGTTTCCTTGTAGCTCTAGAGCGTCTCAGGAGGAGCTCCCACCCAGGCTATGAAAGCACCCTGTTGATTTAGAGAAAACTCGTTCCCTTCCCAGAGCCCTGCCTACAGTGACTAGAAACTCGTCCAAAACACTGGTATGTAGGTAGGTTCAAGGCGGCATGAATGGAGCTCTCAAAATGGGAAAGCAAGCCTTGTGCCAGCAGGTCCCCGTTTCCAGTGAACACGCAGCCTACCTCCTTGTGATTTCTACCAAGTTAATATACACTCTAGCGACACACTGGTCCCTTCCCTGAATAACGTGTTCTTGGCACGGAGTTCTGCATGTAGCGAACTGCCTCTCCCAAGGAATGCTCTAGGTACGCTATAGGGGCTTAGCCTCTTCTAAAACCCTGCAGTGTAAGAGGAAGAACTGTGCTTTGGTTACAGCAGGAACGCAAGCCAACTTTCTCCTGTAAGTATGGGGTCTTAAGGTATGACTTTGTAGAAGGAATGTGAAACAGTATTGGTTTCTCAGTGCCGCTCAGCCTAGGGCATTGAGGCAGATATGCATGACATGTAGACGTGAGACAACAGATTGCCTGGAGCTGTTGGAGTGCTGAGGAAATCTAGCTCTCCCAAGGAGGCGTGCAGTGTGTTGCCCTACACTTAGCATATTGAGAGTGACTGGGAAAGGTTTCCGGGCCTGGATGTTTCTGAGCTTCCCAGTCGAGCATGCCGGTCCTCGGTGTTCTTGCAGGGAATAGGGTGCCCACGAGAGTTACTACGTGTCTTCCAGAGCGTACTAACGTTCAAAGAAAGCAGAACTGCAACTCATGTCTCCAGGTAACTGCTCCACGCTTCGGCTTCAGCAGGGCTCTTCAAGGCTTTACCTTGAGGAAACGACTCACGTCAAGTTTCCTTTGAGCTCTAGAGCGTCTCAGGTGGAGCTCCCACCCAGGCTACGAAAGCACCCGGTTGATATAGAGAAAACTCGTTCCCATCCCAGAGCCCTGCCTACAGTGACTAGAGACCCGTCCAAAACACTGGTATTTAGGTAGCTTCAAGGCAGCATGAATGGAGCTTTCAAAATGGGAAAGCAAGCCTTGTGCCATCAGGTCTCCGTTTCCAGTGAACACGCAGCCTACCCCCTTGTGATTTCTACCAAGTAAATATTCCCTCAAACTACACAATGGTCCCTTCCCTGAAGAATGTTTTCTTGGCACGGAGTTCTGCATGTAGCGAACTGCCTCTCCCAAGGAACGCTTTGGTAACGCTATCGGGGCTTAGGCTCTTCTAAAACCCTGCAGTGTAAGAGGAAGAACTGTGCTTTGGTTACAGGAGGAACGCAAGCCGAGTTTCTCCTGTAAGTATGGGGTCTGAAGGTATGACATTGTAGAAGGAATGCGAAGCAGTTTTGATTTCTCAGTGCCGCTCAGCCTAGGGCATTGAGGCAATTTGCATGACATGTAGGACATGAGAGAACAGATTACCTGGAGCTGTTGGAGTGCTGAGGAAATGTAGCTCTCCCAAGGAAGAGTGCAGTGTGTTGCCCTGCACTTAGCATACACAGCGTGACTGGGAATGGTATCCGGGCCTGTATGTTTCTTAGCAACCCAGTGGAGCCTGCCGGTACTCGGTGTTCTTGCACGGAATAGGGTGCCCAGGGGAGATCCTAGGTGTCTTGAAAAGCGTACTAACGTTAAAAGAAAGGAGAACTGCAACTCACGTCTCAAGGAAACTTCTCCACGTTCCACTTCAGCAGGGCTCTTCAAGGCTTTACCTTGTGGAAACGACTCACGTCAAGTTTCCTTGTAGCTCTAGAGCGTCTCAGGAGGAGCTCCCACCCAGGCTATGAAAGCACCCTGTTGATTTAGAGAAAACTCGTTCCCTTCCCAGAGCCCTGCCTACAGTGACTAGAAACTCGTCCAAAACACTGGTATTTAGGTAGGTTCAAGGCGGCATGAATGGAGCTCTCAAAATGGGAAAGCAAGCCTTGTGCCATCAGGTCCCCGTTTCCAGTGAACACGCAGCCTACCTCCTTGTGATTTCTACCAAGTTAATATACACTCTAGCGACACACTGGTCCCTTCCCTGAATAACGTGTTCTTGGCACGGAGTTCTGCATGTAGCGAACTGCCTCTCCCAAGGAATGCTCTAGGTACGCTATAGGGGCTTAGCCTCTTCTAAAACCCTGCAGTGTAAGAGGAAGAACTGTGCTTTGGTTACAGCAGGAACGCAAGCCAACTTTCTCCTGTAAGTATGGGGTCTTAAGGTATGACTTTGTAGAAGGAATGTGAAACAGTATTGGTTTCTCAGTGCCGCTCAGCCTAGGGCATTGAGGCAGATATGCATGACATGTAGACGTGAGACAACAGATTGCCTGGAGCTGTTGTTGTGCTGAGGAAATCTAGCTCTCCCAAGGAGGCGTGCAGTGTGTTGCCCTACACTTTGCATATTGAGAGTGACTGGGAAAGGTTTCCGGGCCTGGATGTTTCTGAGCTTCCCAGTCGAGCATGCCGGTCCTCGGTGTTCTTGCAGGGAATAGGGTGCCCACGAGAGTTACTAGGTGTCTTCCAGAGCGTACTAACGTTCAAAGAAAGCAGAACTGCAACTCATGTCTCCAGGTAACTGCTCCACGCTTCGGCTTCAGCAGGGCTCTTCAAGGCTTTACCTTGAGGAAACGACTCACGTCAAGTTTCCTTTGAGCTCTAGAGCGTCTCAGGTGGAGCTCCCACCCAGGCTACGAAAGCACCCGGTTGATATAGAGAAAACTCGTTCCCATCCCAGAGCCCTGCCTACAGTGACTAGAGACCCGTCCAAAACACTGGTATTTAGGTAGGTTCAAGGCGGCATAAATGGAGCTCTCAAAATGGGAAAGCAAGCCTTGTGCCATCAGGTCCCCGTTTCCAGTGTACACGCAGCCTACCTCCTTGTGATTTCTACCAAGTTAATATACACTCTAGCGACACACTGGTCCCTTCCCTGAATAACGTGTTTTTGGCACGGAGTTCTGCATGTAGCGAACTGCCTCTCCCAAGGAATGCTCTAGGTACGCTATAGGGGCTTAGCCTCTTCTAAAACCCTGCAGTGTAAGAGGAAGAACTGTGCTTTGGTTACAGCAGGAACGCAAGGCAACTTCCTCCTGTAAGTATGGGGTCTTAAGGTATGACTTTGTAGAAGGAATGTGAAAGAGTATTGGTTTCTCAGTGCCGCTCAGCCTAGGGCATTGAGGCAGATATGCATGACATGTAGACGTGAGACAACAGATTGCCTGGAGCTGTTGGAGTGCTGAGGAAATCTAGCTCTCCCAAGGAGGCGTGCAGTGTGTTGCCCTACACTTAGCATACACAGAGTGACTGGGAAAGGTATCCGGGCCTGGATGTTTCTTAGCAACCCAGTGGAGTCTGCCGGTACTCGGTGTTCTTGCACAGAATAGGGTGCCCAGGCGAGATCTTAGGTGTCTTGAAAAGCGTAGTAACGTTAAAAGAAAGGAGAACTACAACTCATGTCTCAAGGAAACTTCTCCACGTTCCGCTTCAGCAGGGCTCTTCAAGGCTTTACCTTGAGGAAAGGACTCACGTCAAGGTTCCTTGTAGCTCTAGAGCGTCTCAGGAGGAGCTCCCACCCAGGCTATGAAAGCACCCTGTTGATTTAGAGAAAACTCGTTCCCTTCCCAGAGCCCTGCCTACAGTGACTAGAAACTCGTCCAAAACACTGGTATTTAGGTAGGTTCAAGGCGGCATGAATGGAGCTCTCAAAATGGGAAAGCAAGCCTTGTGCCATCAGGTCCCCGTTTCCAGTGAACATGCAGCCTACCTCCTTGTGATTTCTACCAAGTTAATATACACTCTAGCGACACACTGGTCCCTTCCCTGAATAACGTGTTCTTGGCACGGTGTTCTGCATGTAGCGAACTGCCTCTCCCAAGGAATGCTCTAGGTACGCTATAGGGGCTTAGCCTCTTCTAAAACCCTGCAGTGTAAGAGGAAGAACTGTGCTTTGGTTACAGCAGGAACGCAAGGCAACTTTCTCCTGTAAGTATGGGGTCTTAAGGTATGACTTTGTAGAAGGAATGTGAAACAGTATTGGTTTCTCAGTGCCGCTCAGCCTAGGGCACTGAGGCAGATATGCATGGCATGTAGACCTGAGACAACAGATTGCCTGGAACTGTTGTTGTGCTGAGGAAATCTAGCTCTCCCAAGGAGGCGTGCAGTGTGTTGCCCTACCCTTAGCATATTGAGAGTGACTGGGAAAGGTTTCCGGGCCTGGATGTTTCTGAGCTTCCCAGTCGAGCATGCCGGTCCTCGGTGTTCTTGCAGGGAATAGGGTGCCCACGAGAGTTACTAGGTGTCTTCCAGAGCGTACTAACGTTCAAAGAAAGCAGAACTGCAACTCATGTCTCCAGGTAACTGCTCCACGCTTCGGCTTCAGCAGGGCTCTTCAAGGCTTTACCTTGAGGAAACGACTCACGTCAAGTTTCCTTTGAGCTCTAGAGCGTCTCAGGTGGAGCTCCCCCCCAGGCTACGAAAGCACCCGGTTGATATAGAGAAAACTCGTTCCCATCCCAGAGCCCTGCCTACAGTGACTAGAGACCCGTCCAAAACACTGGTATTTAGGTAGGTTCAAGGCGGCATAAATGGAGCTCTCAAAATGGGAAAGCAAGCCTTGTGCCATCAGGTCCCCGTTTCCAGTGTACACGCAGCCTACCTCCTTGTGATTTCTACCAAGTTAATATACACTCTAGCGACACACTGGTCCCTTCCCTGAATAACGTGTTTTTGGCACGGAGTTCTGCATGTAGCGAACTGCCTCTCCCAAGGAATGCTCTAGGTACGCTATAGGGGCTTAGCCTCTTCTAAAACCCTGCAGTGTAAGAGGAAGAACTGTGCTTTGGTTACAGCAGGAACGCAAGGCAACTTCCTCCTGTAAGTATGGGGTCTGAAGGTATGACTTTGTAGAAGGAATGCGAAGCAGTTTTGATTTCTCAGTGCCGCTCAGCCTAGGGCATTGAGGCAATTTGCATGACATGTAGGACGTGAGAGAACAGATTACCTGGAGCTGTTGGAGTGCTGAGGAAATGTAGCTCTCCCAAGGAAGAGTGCAGTGTGTTGCCCTGCACTTAGCATACACAGCGTGACTGGGAATGGTATCCGGGCCTGTATGTTTCTTAGCAACCCAGTGGAGCCTGCCGGTACTCGGTGTTCTTGCACGAAATAGGGTGCCCAGGGGAGATCCTAGGTGTCTTGAAAAGCGTACTAACGTTAAAAGAAAGGAGAACTGCAACTCACGTCTCAAGGAAACTTCTCCACGTTCCACTTCAGCAGGGCTCTTCAAGGCTTTACCTTGTGGAAAGGACTCACGTCAAGTTTCCTTGTAGCTCTAGAGCGTCTCAGGAGGAGCTCCCACCCAGGCTATGAAAGCACCCTGTTGATTTAGAGAAAACTCGTTCCCTTCCCAGAGCCCTGCCTACAGTGACTAGAAACTCGTCCAAAACACTGGTATTTAGGTAGGTTCAAGGCGGCATGAATGGAGCTCTCAAAATGGGAAAGCAAGCCTTGTGCCATCAGGTCCCCGTTTCCAGTGAACACGCAGCCTACCTCCTTGTGATTTCTACCAAGTTAATATACACTCTAGCGACACACTGGTCCCTTCCCTGAATAACGTGTTCTTGGCACGGAGTTCTGCATGTAGCGAACTGCCTCTCCCAAGGAATGCTCTAGGTACGCTATAGGGGCTTAGCCTCTTCTAAAACCCTGCAGTGTAAGAGGAAGAACTGTGCTTTGGTTACAGCAGGAACGCAAGCCAACTTTCTCCTGTAAGTATGGGGTCTTAAGGTATGACTTTGTAGAAGGAATGTGAAACAGTATTGGTTTCTCAGTGCCGCTCAGCCTAGGGCATTGAGGCAGATATGCATGACATGTAGACGTGAGACAACAGATTGCCTGGAGCTGTTGTTGTGCTGAGGAAATCTAGCTCTCCCAAGGAGGCGTGCAGTGTGTTGCCCTACACTTTGCATATTGAGAGTGACTGGGAAAGGTTTCCGGGCCTGGATGTTTCTGAGCTTCCCAGTCGAGCATGCCGGTCCTCGGTGTTCTTGCAGGGAATAGGGTGCCCACGAGAGTTACTAGGTGTCTTCCAGAGCGTACTAACGTTCAAAGAAAGCAGAACTGCAACTCATGTCTCCAGGTAACTGCTCCACGCTTCGGCTTCAGCAGGGCTCTTCAAGGCTTTACCTTGAGGAAACGACTCACGTCAAGTTTCCTTTGAGCTCTAGAGCGTCTCAGGTGGAGCTCCCACCCAGGCTACGAAAGCACCCGGTTGATATAGAGAAAACTCGTTCCCATCCCAGAGCCCTGCCTACAGTGACTAGAGACCCGTCCAAAACACTGGTATTTAGGTAGGTTCAAGGCGGCATAAATGGAGCTCTCAAAATGGGAAAGCAAGCCTTGTGCCATCAGGTCCCCGTTTCCAGTGTACACGCAGCCTACCTCCTTGTGATTTCTACCAAGTTAATATACACTCTAGCGACACACTGGTCCCTTCCCTGAATAACGTGTTTTTGGCACGGAGTTCTGCATGTAGCGAACTGCCTCTCCCAAGGAATGCTCTAGGTACGCTATAGGGGCTTAGCCTCTTCTAAAACCCTGCAGTGTAAGAGGAAGAACTGTGCTTTGGTTACAGCAGGAACGCAAGGCAACTTCCTCCTGTAAGTATGGGGTCTTAAGGTATGACTTTGTAGAAGGAATGTGAAAGAGTATTGGTTTCTCAGTGCCGCTCAGCCTAGGGCATTGAGGCAGATATGCATGACATGTAGACGTGAGACAACAGATTGCCTGGAGCTGTTGGAGTGCTGAGGAAATCTAGCTCTCCCAAGGAGGCGTGCAGTGTGTTGCCCTACACTTAGCATACACAGAGTGACTGGGAAAGGTATCCGGGCCTGGATGTTTCTTAGCAACCCAGTGGAGTCTGCCGGTACTCGGTGTTCTTGCACAGAATAGGGTGCCCAGGCGAGATCTTAGGTGTCTTGAAAAGCGTAGTAACGTTAAAAGAAAGGAGAACTACAACTCATGTCTCAAGGAAACTTCTCCACGTTCCGCTTCAGCAGGGCTCTTCAAGGCTTTACCTTGAGGAAAGGACTCACGTCAAGGTTCCTTGTAGCTCTAGAGCGTCTCAGGAGGAGCTCCCACCCAGGCTATGAAAGCACCCTGTTGATTTAGAGAAAACTCGTTCCCTTCCCAGAGCCCTGCCTACAGTGACTAGAAACTCGTCCAAAACACTGGTATTTAGGTAGGTTCAAGGCGGCATGAATGGAGCTCTCAAAATGGGAAAGCAAGCCTTGTGCCATCAGGTCCCCGTTTCCAGTGAACATGCAGCCTACCTCCTTGTGATTTCTACCAAGTTAATATACACTCTAGCGACACACTGGTCCCTTCCCTGAATAACGTGTTCTTGGCACGGTGTTCTGCATGTAGCGAACTGCCTCTCCCAAGGAATGCTCTAGGTACGCTATAGGGGCTTAGCCTCTTCTAAAACCCTGCAGTGTAAGAGGAAGAACTGTGCTTTGGTTACAGCAGGAACGCAAGGCAACTTTCTCCTGTAAGTATGGGGTCTTAAGGTATGACTTTGTAGAAGGAATGTGAAACAGTATTGGTTTCTCAGTGCCGCTCAGCCTAGGGCACTGAGGCAGATATGCATGGCATGTAGACCTGAGACAACAGATTGCCTGGAACTGTTGTTGTGCTGAGGAAATCTAGCTCTCCCAAGGAGGCGTGCAGTGTGTTGCCCTACCCTTAGCATATTGAGAGTGACTGGGAAAGGTTTCCGGGCCTGGATGTTTCTGAGCTTCCCAGTCGAGCATGCCGGTCCTCGGTGTTCTTGCAGGGAATAGGGTGCCCACGAGAGTTACTAGGTGTCTTCCAGAGCGTACTAACGTTCAAAGAAAGCAGAACTGCAACTCATGTCTCCAGGTAACTGCTCCACGCTTCGGCTTCAGCAGGGCTCTTCAAGGCTTTACCTTGAGGAAACGACTCACGTCAAGTTTCCTTTGAGCTCTAGAGCGTCTCAGGTGGAGCTCCCCCCCAGGCTACGAAAGCACCCGGTTGATATAGAGAAAACTCGTTCCCATCCCAGAGCCCTGCCTACAGTGACTAGAGACCCGTCCAAAACACTGGTATTTAGGTAGGTTCAAGGCGGCATAAATGGAGCTCTCAAAATGGGAAAGCAAGCCTTGTGCCATCAGGTCCCCGTTTCCAGTGTACACGCAGCCTACCTCCTTGTGATTTCTACCAAGTTAATATACACTCTAGCGACACACTGGTCCCTTCCCTGAATAACGTGTTTTTGGCACGGAGTTCTGCATGTAGCGAACTGCCTCTCCCAAGGAATGCTCTAGGTACGCTATAGGGGCTTAGCCTCTTCTAAAACCCTGCAGTGTAAGAGGAAGAACTGTGCTTTGGTTACAGCAGGAACGCAAGGCAACTTCCTCCTGTAAGTATGGGGTCTGAAGGTATGACTTTGTAGAAGGAATGCGAAGCAGTTTTGATTTCTCAGTGCCGCTCAGCCTAGGGCATTGAGGCAATTTGCATGACATGTAGGACGTGAGAGAACAGATTACCTGGAGCTGTTGGAGTGCTGAGGAAATGTAGCTCTCCCAAGGAAGAGTGCAGTGTGTTGCCCTACACTTAGCATACACAGCGTGACTGGGAATGGTATCCGGGCCTGGATGTTTCTTAGCAACCCAGTGGAGCCTGCCGGTACTCGGTGTTCTTGCACGGAATAGGGTGCCCAGGGGAGATCCTAGGTGTCTTGAAAAGCGTACTAACGTTAAAAGAAAGGAGAACTGCAACTCACGTCTCAAGGAAACTTCTCCACGTTCCGCTTCAGCAGGGCTCTTCAAGGCTTTACCTTGAGGAAAGGACTCACGTCAAGGTTCCTTGTAGCTCTAGAGCGTCTCAGGAGGAGCTCCCACCCAGGCTATGAAAGCACCCTGTTGATTTAGAGAAAACTCGTTCCCTTCCCAGAGCCCTGCCTACAGTGACTAGAAACTCGTCCAAAACACTGGTATTTAGGTAGGTTCAAGGCGGCATGAATGGAGCTCTCAAAATGGGAAAGCAAGCCTTGTGCCAGCAGGTCCCCGTTTCCAGTGAACACGCAGCCTACCTCCTTGTGATTTCTACCAAGTTAATATACACTCTAGCGACACACTGGTCCCTTCCCTGAATAACGTGTTTTTGGCACGGAGTTCTGCATGTAGCGAACTGCCTCTCCCAAGGAATGCTCTAGGTACGCTATAGGGGCTTAGCCTCTTCTAAAACCCTGCAGTGTAAGGGGAAGAACTGTGCTTTGGTTACAGCAGGAACGCAAGCCAACTTTCTCCTGTAAGTATGGGGTCTTAAGGTATGACTTTGTAGAAGGGATGTGAAACAGTATTGGTTTCTCAGTGCCGCTCAGCCTAGGGCATTGAGGTAGATATGCATGACATGTAGACGTGAGACAACAGATTGCCTGGAGCTGTTGGAGTGCTGAGGAAATCTAGCTCTCCCAAGGAGGCGTGCAGTGTGTTGCCCTACACTTTGCATATTGAGAGTGACTGGGAAAGGTTTCCGGGCCTGGATGTTTCTGAGCTTCCCAGTCGAGCATGCCGGTCCTCGGTGTTCGTGCAGGGAATAGGGTGCCCACGAGAGTTACTAGGTGTCTTCATAAGCGTACTAACGTTCAAAGAAAGCAGAACTGCAACTCATGTCTCCAGGTAACTGCTCCACACTTCGGCTTCAGCAGGGCTCTGCAAGGCTTTACCTTGAGGAAACGACTCACGTCAAGTTTCCGTTGAGCTCTAGAGCGTCTCAGGTGGAGCTCCCACCCAGGCTACGAAAGCACCCGGTTGATATAGAGAAAACTCGTTCCAATCCCAGAGCCCTGCCTACAGTGACTAGAGACCCGTCCAAAACACTGGTATTTAGGTAGGATCAAGGCGGCATGAATGGAGCTCTCAAAATGGGAAAGCAAGCCTTGTGCCATCAGGTCCCCGTTTCCAGTGTACACGCAGCCTACCTCCTTGTGATTTCTACCAAGTTAATATACACTCTAGCGACACACTGGTCCCTTCCCTGAATAACGTGTTTTTGGCACAGAGTTCTGCATGTAGTGAACTGCCTCTCCCAAGGAATGCTCTAGGTACGCTATAGGGGCTTAGCCTCTTCTAAAACCCTGCAGTGTAAGAGGAAGAACTGTGCTTTGGTTACAGCAGGAACGCAAGGCAACTTCCTCCTGTAAGTATGGGGTCTTAAGGTATGACTTTGTAGAAGGAATGTGAAAGAGTATTGGTTTCTCAGTGCCGCTCAGCCTAGGGCATTGAGGCAGATATGCATGACATGTAGACGTGAGACAACAGATTGCCTGGAGCTGTTGGAGTGCTGAGGAAATCTAGCTCTCCCAAGGAGGCGTGCAGTGTGTTTCCCTACACTTAGCATATTGAGAGTGACTGGGAAAGGTTTCCGGGCCTGGATGTTTCTGAGCTTCCCAGTCGAGCATGCCGGTCCTCGGTGTTCTTGCAGGGAATAGGGTGCCCACGAGAGTTACTAGGTGTCTTCAAGAGCGTACTAACGTTCAAAGAAAGCAGAACTGCAACTCATGTCTCCAGGAAACTGCTCCACGCTTCGGCTTCAGCAGGGCTCTTCAAGGCTTTACCTTGAGGAAACGACTCACGTCAAGATTCCTTTGAGCTCTAGAGCATCTCAGGTGGAGCTCCCACCCAGGCTACGAAAGCACCATGTTGATATAGATAAAACTCGTTCCCATCCCAGAGCCCTGCCTACAGTGACTAGAGACCCGTCCAAAACACTGGTATTTAGGTAGCTTCAAGGCAGCATGAATGGAACTTTCAAAATGGGAAAGCAAGCCTTGTGCCATCAGGTCTCCGTTTCCAGTGAACACGCAGCCTACCCCCTTGTGATGTCTACCAAGTAAATATTCCCTCAAACTACACAATGGTCCCTTCCCTGAAGAATGTTTTCTTGGCACGGAGTTCTGCATGTAGCGAACTGCCTCTCCCAAGGAACGCTTTGGTAACGCTATCGGGGCTTAGGCTCTTCTAAAACCCTGCAGTGTAAGAGGAAGAACTGTGCTTTGGTTACAGGAGGAACGCAAGCCGAGTTTCTCCTGTAAGTATGGGGTCTGAAGGTATGACTTTGTAGAAGGAATGCGAAGCAGTTTTGATTTCTCAGTGCCGCTCAGCCTAGGGCATTGAGGCAATTTGCATGACATGTAGGACGTGAGAGAACAGATTACCTGGAGCTGTTGGAGTGCTGAGGAAATGTAGCTCTCCCAAGGAAGAGTGCAGTGTGTTGCCCTACACTTAGCATACACAGCGTGACTGGGAATGGTATCCGGGCATGGATGTTTCTTAGCAACCCAGTGGAGCCTGCCGGTACTCGGTGTTCTTGCACGGAATAGGGTGCCCAGGAGAGATCCTAGGTGTCTTGAAAAGCGTACTAACGTTAAAAGAAAGGAGAACTACAACTCATGTCTCAAGGAAACTTCTCCACGTTCCGCTTCAGCAGGGCTCTTCAAGGCTTTACCTTCAGGAAAGGACTCACTTCAAGTTTCCTTGAGGCTCTAGAGCGTCTCAGGAGGAGCTCCCACCCAGGCTATGAAAGCACCCTGTTGATTTAGAGAAAACTCGTTCCCTTCCCAGAGCCCTGCCTACAGTGACTAGAAACTCGTCCAAAACACTGGTATTTAGGTAGGTTCAAGGCGGCATGAATGGAGCTTTCAAAATGGAAAAGCAAACCTTCTGCCATCAGGTCCTCGTTTCCAGTGAACACGCAGCCTACCTCCCTGTGATTTCTACCAATTTAATATACACTGTAGCGACACACTGGTCCCTTCCCTGAATAACGTGTTCTTGGCACGGAGTTCTGCATGTAGCGAACTGCCTCTCCCAAGGAATGCTCTAGGTACGCTATAGGGGCTTAGCCTCTTCTAAAAACCTGCAGTGTAAGAGGAAGAACTGTGCTTTGGTCACAGCAGGAACGCAAGGCAACTTTCTCCTGTAAGTATGGGGTCTTAAGGTATGATTTTGTAGAAGGAATGTGAAACAGTATTGGTTTCTCAGTGCCGCTCAGCCTAGGGCACTGAGGCAGATATGCATGACATGTAGACGTGAGACAACAGATTGCCTGGAGCTGTTGGAGTGCTGAGGAAATCTAGCTCTCCCAAGGAGGCGTGCAGTGTGTTGCCCTACACTTAGCATATTGAGAGTGACTGGGAAAGGTTTCCGGGCCTGGATGTTTCTGAGCTTCCCAGTCGAGCATGCCGGTCCTCGGTGTTCTTGCAGGGAATAGGGTATCCACGAGAGTTCCAGGTGTCTTCAAGAGCGTACTAACGTTCAAAGAAGCAGAACTGCAACTCATGTCTCCAGGAAACTGCTCCACGCTTTGGCTTCAGCAGGGCTCTTCAAGGCTTTACCTTGAGGAAACGACTCACGTCAAGTTTCCTTTGAGCTCTAGAGCGTCTCAGGTGGAGCTCCCACCCAGGCTACGAAAGCACCCTGTTGATTTAGAGAAAACTCGTTCCCTTCCCAGAGCCCTGCCTACAGTGACTAGAAACTCGTCCAAAACACTGGTATTTAGGTAGGTTCAAGGCGGCATGAATGGAGCTCTCAAAATGGGAAAGCAAGCCTTGTGCCATCAGGTCCCCGTTTCCAGTGAACATGCAGCCTACCTCCTTGTGATTTCTACCAAGTTAATATACACTCTAGCGACACACTGGTCCCTTCCCTGAATAACGTGTTCTTGGCACGGTGTTCTGCATGTAGCGAACTGCCTCTCCCAAGGAATGCTCTAGGTACACTATAGGGGCTTAGGCTCTTCTAAAACCCTGCAGTGTAAGAGGAAGAACTGTGCTTTGGTTACAGCAGGAACGCAAGGCAACTTTCTCCTGTAAGTATGGGGTCTTAAGGTATGACTTTGTAGAAGGAATGTGAAACAGTATTGGTTTCTCAGTGCCGCTCAGCCTAGGGCACTGAGGCAGATATGCATGGCATGTAGACGTGAGACAACAGATTGCCTGGAACTGTTGGAGTGCTGAGGAAATCTAGCTCTCCCAAGGAGGCGTGCAGTGTGTTGCCCTACACTTAGCATATTGAGAGTGACTGGGAAAGGTTTCCGGGCCTGGATGTTTCTGAGCTTCCCAGTCGAGCATGCCGGTCCTCGGTGTTCTTGCAGGGAATAGGGTGCCCACGAGAGTTACTAGGTGTCTTCAAGAGCGTACTAACGTTCAAAGAAAGCAGAACTGCAACTCATGTCTCCAGGAAACTGCTCCACGCTTCGGCTTCAGCAGGGCTCTTCAAGGCTTTACCTTGAGGAAACGACTCACGTCAAGTTTCCTTTGAGCTCTAGAGCGTCTCAGGTGGAGCTCCCACCCAGGCTACGAAAGCACCCTGTTGATATAGATAAAACTCGTTCCCATCCCAGAGCCCTGCCTACAGTGACTAGAGACCCGTCCAAAACACTGGTATTTAGGTAGCTTCAAGGCAGCATGAATGGAGCTTTCAAAATGGGAAAGCAAGCCTTGTGCCATCAGGTCTCCGTTTCCAGTGAACACGCAGCCTACC
This sequence comes from Eubalaena glacialis, assembly GCF_028564815.1. NCBI lineage: Eukaryota > Metazoa > Chordata > Mammalia > Artiodactyla > Balaenidae > Eubalaena > Eubalaena glacialis. Next base: position 164,891,574 of record NC_083719.1, on the reverse strand, counting down.
CCCTTGTGATTTCTACAAGTAAATATTCCCTCAAACTACACAATGGTCCCTTCCCTGAAGAATGTTTTCTTGGCACGGAGTTCTGCATGTAGCGAACTGCCTCTTCCAAGGAACGCTTTGGTAACGCTATCGGGGCTTAGGCTCTTCTAAAACCCTGCAGTGTAAGAGGAAGAACTCTGCTTTGGTTACAGCAGGAACGCAAGCCGAGATTCTCCTGTAAGTATGGGGTCTTAAGGTATGACTTTGTAGAAGGAATGTGAAGCAGTTTTGATTTCTCAGTGCCGCTCAGCCTAGGGCATTGAGGCAATTTGCATGGCATGTAGGACGTGAGAGAACAGATTACCTGGAGCTGTTGGAGTGCTGAGGAAATGTAGCTCTCCCAAGGAAGAGTGCAGTGTGTTGCCCTACACTTAGCATACACAGAGTGACTGGGAAAGGTAACCGGGCCTGTATGTTTCTTAGCAACCCAGTGGAGCCTGCCGGTACTCGGTGTTCTTGCACGGAATAGGGTGCCCAGGAGTGATCCTAGGTGTCTTGAAAAGCGTAGTAACGTTAAAAGAAAGGAGAACTGCAACTCACGTCTCAAGGAAACTTCTCCACGTTCCGCTTCAGCAGGGCTCTTCAAGGCTTTACCTTGAGGAAAGGACTCACGTCAAGTTTCCTTGTAGCTCTAGAGCGTCTCAGGAGGAGCTCCCACCCAGGCTATGAAAGCACCTTGTTGATTTAGAGAAAACTCGTTCCCTTCCCAGAGCCCTGCCTACAGTGACTAGAAACTCGTCCAAAACACTGGTATTTAGGTAGGTTCAAGGCGGCATGATTGGAGCTCTCAAAATGGGAAAGCAAGCCTTGTGCCATCAGGTCCCCGTTTCCAGTGAACATGCAGCCTACCTCCTTGTGATTTCTACCAAGTTAATATACACTCTAGCGACACACTGGTCCCTTCCCTGAATAACGTGTTCTTGGCACGGTGTTCTGCATGTAGCGCACTGCCTCTCCCAAGGAATGCTCTAGGTACGCTATAGGGGCTTAGCCTCTTCTAAAACCCTGCAGTGTAAGAGGAAGAACTGTGCTTTGGTTACAGCAGGAACGCAAGGCAACTTTCTCCTGTAAGTATGGGGTCTTAAGGTATGACTTTGTAGAAGGAATGTGAAACAGTATTGGTTTCTCAGTGCCGCTCAGCCTAGGGCACTGAGGCAGATATGCATGGCATGTAGACGTGAGACAACAGATTGCCTGGAACTGTTGTTGTGCTGAGGAAATCTAGCTCTCCCAAGGAGGCGTGCAGTGTGTTGCCCTACCCTTAGCATATTGAGAGTGACTGGGAAAGGTTTCCGGGCCTGGATGTTTCTGAGCTTCCCAGTCGAGCATGCCGGTCCTCGGTGTTCTTGCAGGGAATAGGGTGCCCACGAGAGTTACTAGGTGTCTTCATAAGCGTACTAATGTTCAAAGAAAGCAGAACTGCAACTCATGTCTCCAGGAAACTGCTCCACGCTTTGGCTTCAGCAGGGCTCTTCAAGGCTTTACCTTGAGGAAACGACTCACCTCCAGTTTCCTTTGAGCTCTAGAGCGTCTCAGGTGGAGCTCCCACCCAGGCTACGAAAGCACCCTGTTGATTTAGAGAAAACTCGTTCCCTTCCCAGAGCCCTGCCTTCAGTGACTAGAGACCCGTCCAAAACACTGGTATTTAGGTAGCTTCAAGGCAGCATGAATGGAGCTTTCAAAATGGGAAAGCAAGCCTTGTGCCATCAGGTCTCCGTTTCCAGTGAACACGCAGCCTACCCCCTTGTGATTTCTACCAAGTAAATATTCCCTCAAACTACACAATGGTCCCTTCCCTGAAAAATGTTTTCTTGGCACGGAGTTCTGCATGTAGCGAACTGCCTCTCCCAAGGAACGCTTTGGTAACGCTATCGGGGCTTAGGCTCTTCTAAAACCCTGCAGTGTAAGAGGAAGAACTGTGCTTTGGTTACAGGAGGAAGGCAAGCCGAGTTTCTCCTGTAAGTATGGGGTCTGAAGGTATGACTTTGTAGAAGGAATGCGAAGCAGTTTTGATTTCTCAGTGCCGCTCAGCCTAGGGCATTGAGGCAATTTGCATGACATGTAGGACGTGAGAGAACAGATTACCTGGAGCTGTTGGAGTGCTGAGGAAATGTAGCTCTCCCAAGGAAGAGTGCAGTGTGTTGCCCTACACTTAGCATACACTGCGTGACTGGGAATGGTATCCGGGCCTGTATGTTTCTTAGCAACCCAGTCGAGCCTGCCGGTACTCGGTGTTCTTGCACGGAATAGGGTGCCCAGGGGAGATCCTAGGTGTCTTGAAATGCGTACTAACGTTAAAAGAAAGGAGAACTGCAACTCACGTCTCAAGGAAACTTCTCCACGTTCCGCTTCAGCAGGGCTCTTCAAGGCTTTACCTTGTGGAAAGGACTCACGTCAAGTTTCCTTGTAGCTCTAGAGCGTCTCAGGAGGAGCTCCCACCCAGGCTATGAAAGCACCCTGTTGATTTAGAGAAAACTCGTTCCCTTCCCAGAGCCCTGCCTACAGTAACTAGAAACTCGTCCAAAACACTGATATTTAGGTAGGTTCAAGGCGGCATGAATGGAGCTCTCAAAATGGGAAAGCAAGCCTTGTGCCAGCAGGTCCCCGTTTCCAGTGAACACACAGCCTACCTCCTTGTGATTTCTACCAAGTTAATATACACTCTAGCGACACACTGGTCCCTTCCCTGAATAACGTGTTTTTGGCACGGAGTTCTGCATGTAGCGAACTGCCTCTCCCAAGGAATGCTCTAGGTACGCTATAGGGGCTTAGCCTCTTCTAAATCCCTGCAGTGTAAGGGGAAGAACTGTGCTTTGGTTACAGCAGGAACGCAAGGCAACTTCCTCCTGTAAGTATGGGGTCTTAAGGTATGACTTTGTAGAAGGAATGTGAAAGAGTATTGGTTTCTCAGTGCCGCTCAGCCTAGGGCATTGAGGCAGATATGCATGACATGTAGACGTGAGACAACAGATTGCCTGGAGCTGTTGGAGTGCTGAGGAAATCTAGCTCTCCCAAGGAGGCGTGCAGTGTGTTGCCCTACACTTAGCATATTGAGAGTGACTGGGAAAGGTTTCCGGGCCTGGATGTTTCTGAGCTTCCCAGTCGAGCATGCCGGTCCTCGGTGTTCTTGCAGGGAATAGGGTGCCCACGAGAGTTACTAGGTGTCTTCAAGAGCGTACTAACGTTCAAAGAAAGCAGAACTGCAACTCATGTCTCCAGGAAACTGCTCCACGCTTTGGCTTCAGCAGGGCTCTTCAAGGCTTTACCTTGAGGAAACGACTCACGTCAAGTTTCCTTTGAGCTCTAGAGCGTCTCAGGTGGAGCTCCCACCCAGGCTACGAAAGCACCCTGTTGATATAGATAAAACTCGTTCCCATCCCAGAGCCCTGCCTACAGTGACTAGAGACCCGTCCAAAACACTGGTATTTAGGTAGCTTCAAGGCAGCATGAATGGAGCTTTCAAAATGGGAAAGCAAGCCTTGTGCCATCAGGTCTCCGTTTCCAGTGAACACGCAGCCTACCCCCTTGTGATTTCTACAAGTAAATATTCCCTCAAACTACACAATGGTCCCTTCCCTGAAGAATGTTTTCTTGGCACGGAGTTCTGCATGTAGCGAACTGCCTCTCCCAAGGAACGCTTTGGTAACGCTATCGGGGCTTAGGCTCTTCTAAAACCCTGCAGTGTAAGAGGAAGAACTGTGCTGTGGTTACAGGAGGAACGCAAGCCGAGTTTCTCCTGTAAGTATGGGGTCTGAAGGTATGACTTTGTAGAAGGAATGCGAAGCAGTTTTGATTTCTCAGTGCCGCTCAGCCTAGGGCATTGAGGCAATTTGCATGACATGTAGGACGTGAGAGAACAGATTACCTGGAGCTGTTGGAGTGCTGAGGAAATGGAGCTCTCGAAAGGAAGAGTGCAGTGTGTTGCCCTACACTTAGCATACACAGAGTGACTGGGAAAGGTATCCGGGCCTGGATGTTTCTTAGCAACCCAGTGGAGCCTGCCGGTACTCGGTGTTCTTGCACAGAATAGGGTGCCCAGGCGAGATCTTAGGTGTCTTGAAAAGCGTACTAACGTTAAAAGAAAGGAGAACTACAACTCATGTCTCAAGGAAACTTCTCCACGTTCCGCTTCAGCAGGGCTCTTCAAGGCTTTACCTTGAGGAAAGGACTCACGTCAAGGTTCCTTGTAGCTCTAGAGCGTCTCAGGAGGAGCTCCCACCCAGGCTATGAAAGCACCCTGTTGATTTAGAGAAAACTCGTTCCCTTCCCAGAGCCCTGCCTACAGTGACTAGAAACTCGTCCAAAACACTGGTATTTAGGTAGGTTCAGGGCGGCATGAATGGAGCTCTCAAAATGGGAAAGCAAGCCTTGTGCCATCAGGTCCCCGTTTCCAGTGAACATGCAGCCTACCTCCTTGTGATTTCTACCAAGTTAATATACACTCTAGCGACACACTGGTCCCTTCCCTGAATAACGTGTTCTTGGCACGGTGTTCTGCATGTAGCGAACTGCCTCTCCCAAGGAATGCTCTAGGTACGCTATAGGGGCTTAGCCTCTTCTAAAACCCTGCAGTGTAAGAGGAAGAACTGTGCTTTGGTTACAGCAGGAACGCAAGGCAACTTTCTCCTGTAAGTATGGGGTCTTAAGGTATGACTTTGTAGAAGGAATGTGAAACAGTATTGGTTTCTCAGTGCCGCTCAGCCTAGGGCACTGAGGCAGATATGCATGGCATGTAGACCTGAGACAACAGATTGCCTGGAAGTGTTGTTGTGCTGAGGAAATCTAGCTCTCCCAAGGAGGCGTGCAGTGTGTTGCCCTACCCTTAGCATATTGAGAGTGACTGGGAAAGGTTTCCGGGCCTGGATGTTTCTGAGCTTCCCAGTCGAGCATGCCGGTCCTCGGTGTTCTTGCAGGGAATAGGGTGCCCACGAGAGTTACTAGGTGTCTTCATAAGCGTACTAATGTTCAAAGAAAGCAGAACTGCAACTCATGTCTCCAGGAAACTGCTCCACGCTTTCGTTTCAGCAGGGCTCTTCAAGGCTTTACCTTGAGGAAACGACTCACGTCAAGTTTCCTTTGAGCTCTAGAGCGTCTCAGGTGGAGCTCCCATCCAGGCTACGAAAGCACCCTGTTGATTTAGAGAAAACTCGTTCCCTTCCCAGAGCCCTGCCTTCAGTGACTAGAGACCCGTCCAAAACACTGGTATTTAGGTAGCTTCAAGGCAGCATGAATGGAGCTTTCAAAATGGGAAAGCAAGCCTTGTGCCATCAGGTCTCCGTTTCCAGTGAACACGCAGCCTACCCCCTTGTGATTTCTACCAAGTAAATATTCCCTCAAACTACACAATGGTCCCTTCCCTGAAGAATGTTTTCTTGGCACGGAGTTCTGCATGTAGCGAACTGCCTCTCCCAAGGAATGCTTTGGTAACGCTATCGGGGCTTAGGCTCTTCTAAAACCCTGCAGTGTAAGAGGAAGAACTGTGCTTTGGTTACAGGAGGAACGCAAGCCGAGTTTCTCCTGTAAGTATGGGGTCTGAAGGTATGACTTTGTAGAAGGAATGCGAAGCAGTTTTGATTTCTCAGTGCCGCTCAGCCTAGGGCATTGAGGCAATTTGCATGACATGTAGGACGTGAGAGAACAGATTACCTGGAGCTGTTGGAGTGCTGAGGAAATGTAGCTCTCCCAAGGAAGAGTGCAGTGTGTTGCCCTACACTTAGCATACACAGCGTGACTGGGAATGGTATCCGGGCCTGGATGTTTCTTAGCAACCCAGTGGAGCCTGCCGGTACTCGGTGTTCTTGCACGGAATAGGGTGCCCAGGGGAGATCCTAGGTGTCTTGAAAAGCGTACTAACGTTAAAAGAAAGGAGAACTGCAACTCACGTCTCAAGGAAACTTCTCCACGTTCCGCTTCAGCAGGGCTCTTCAAGGCTTTACCTTGTGGAAAGGACTCACGTCAAGTTTCCTTGTAGCTCTAGAGCGTCTCAGGAGGAGCTCCCACCCAGGCTATGAAAGCACCCTGTTGATTTAGAGAAAACTCGTTCCCTTCCCAGAGCCCTGCCTACAGTAACTAGAAACTCGTCCAAAACACTGATATTTAGGTAGGTTCAAGGCGGCATGAATGGAGCTCTCAAAATGGGAAAGCAAGCCTTGTGCCAGCAGGTCCCCGTTTCCAGTGAACACACAGCCTACCTCCTTGTGATTTCTACCAAGTTAATATACACTCTAGCGACACACTGGTCCCTTCCCTGAATAACGTGTTTTTGGCACGGAGTTCTGCATGTAGCGAACTGCCTCTCCCAAGGAATGCTCTAGGTACGCTATAGGGGCTTAGCCTCTTCTAAATCCCTGCAGTGTAAGGGGAAGAACTGTGGTTTGGTTACAGCAGGAACGCAAGGCAACTTCCTCCTGTAAGTATGGGGTCTTAAGGTATGACTTTGTAGAAGGAATGTGAAAGAGTATTGGTTTCTCAGTGCCGCTCAGCCTAGGGCATTGAGGCAGATATGCATGACATGTAGACGTGAGACAACAGATTGCCTGGAGCTGTTGGAGTGCTGAGGAAATCTAGCTCTCCCAAGGAGGCGTGCAGTGTGTTGCCCTACACTTAGCATATTGAGAGTGACTGGGAAAGGTTTCCGGGCCTGGATGTTTCTGAGCTTCCCAGTCGAGCATGCCGGTCCTCGGTGTTCTTGCAGGGAATAGGGTGCCCACGAGAGTTACTAGGTGTCTTCAAGAGCGTACTAACGTTCAAAGAAAGCAGAACTGCAACTCATGTCTCCAGGAAACTGCTCCACGCTTTGGCTTCAGCAGGGCTCTTCAAGGCTTTACCTTGAGGAAACGACTCACGTCAAGTTTCCTTTGAGCTCTAGAGCGTCTCAGGTGGAGCTCCCACCCAGGCTACGAAAGCACCCTGTTGATATAGATAAAACTCGTTCCCATCCCAGAGCCCTGCCTACAGTGACTAGAGACCCGTCCAAAACACTGGTATTTAGGTAGCTTCAAGGCAGCATGAATGGAGCTTTCAAAATGGGAAAGCAAGCCTTGTGCCATCAGGTCTCCGTTTCCAGTGAACACGCAGCCTACCCCCTTGTGATTTCTACAAGTAAATATTCCCTCAAACTACACAATGGTCCCTTCCCTGAAGAATGTTTTCTTGGCACGGAGTTCTGCATGTAGCGAACTGCCTCTCCCAAGGAACGCTTTGGTAACGCTATCGGGGCTTAGGCTCTTCTAAAACCCTGCAGTGTAAGAGGAAGAACTGCGCTGTGGTTACAGGAGGAACGCAAGCCGAGTTTCTCCTGTAAGTATGGGGTCTGAAGGTATGACTTTGTAGAAGGAATGCGAAGCAGTTTTGATTTCTCAGTGCCGCTCAGCCTAGGGCATTGAGGCAATTTGCATGACATGTAGGACGTGAGAGAACAGATTACCTGGAGCTGTTGGAGTGCTGAGGAAATGGAGCTCTCGAAAGGAAGAGTGCAGTGTGTTGCCCTACACTTAGCATACACAGAGTGACTGGGAAAGGTATCCGGGCCTGGATGTTTCTTAGCAACCCAGTGGAGCCTGCCGGTACTTGGTGTTCTTGCACAGAATAGGGTGCCCAGGCGAGATCTTAGGTGTCTTGAAAAGCGTACTAACGTTAAAAGAAAGGAGAACTACAACTCATGTCTCAAGGAAACTTCTCCACGTTCCGCTTCAGCAGGGCTCTTCAAGGCTTTACCTTGAGGAAAGGACTCACGTCAAGGTTCCTTGTAGCTCTAGAGCGTCTCAGGAGGAGCTCCCACCCAGGCTATGAAAGCACCCTGTTGATTTAGAGAAAACTCGTTCCCTTCCCAGAGCCCTGCCTACAGTGACTAGAAACTCGTCCAAAACACTGGTATTTAGGTAGGTTCAGGGCGGCATGAATGGAGCTCTCAAAATGGGAAAGCAAGCCTTGTGCCATCAGGTCCCCGTTTCCAGTGAACATGCAGCCTACCTCCTTGTGATTTCTACCAAGTTAATATACACTCTAGCGACACACTGGTCCCTTCCCTGAATAACGTGTTCTTGGCACGGTGTTCTGCATGTAGCGAACTGCCTCTCCCAAGGAATGCTCTAGGTACGCTATAGGGGCTTAGCCTCTTCTAAAACCCTGCAGTGTAAGAGGAAGAACTGTGCTTTGGTTACAGCAGGAACGCAAGGCATCTTTCTCCTGTAAGTATGGGGTCTTAAGGTATGACTTTGTAGAAGGAATGTGAAACAGTATTGGTTTCTCAGTGCCGCTCAGCCTAGGGCACTGAGGCAGATATGCATGGCATGTAGACCTGAGACAACAGATTGCCTGGAAGTGTTGTTGTGCTGAGGAAATCTAGCTCTCCCAAGGAGGCGTGCAGTGTGTTGCCCTACCCTTAGCATATTGAGAGTGACTGGGAAAGGTTTCCGGGCCTGGATGTTTCTGAGCTTCCCAGTCGAGCATGCCGGTCCTCGGTGTTCTTGTAGGGAATAGGGTGCCCACGAGAGTTACTAGGTGTCTTCATAAGCGTACTAATGTTCAAAGAAAGCAGAACTGCAACTCATGTCTCCAGGAAACTGCTCCACGCTTTCGTTTCAGCAGGGCTCTTCAAGGCTTTACCTTGAGGAAACGACTCACGTCAAGTTTCCTTTGAGCTCTAGAGCGTCTCAGGTGGAGCTCCCATCCAGGCTACGAAAGCACCCTGTTGATTTAGAGAAAACTCGTTCCCTTCCCAGAGCCCTGCCTTCAGTGACTAGAGACCCGTCCAAAACACTGGTATTTAGGTAGCTTCAAGGCAGCATGAATGGAGCTTTCAAAATGGGAAAGCAAGCCTTGTGCCATCAGGTCTCCGTTTCCAGTGAACACGCAGCCTACCCCCTTGTGATTTCTACCAAGTAAATATTCCCTCAAACTACACAGTGGTCCCTTCCCTGAAGAATGTTTTCTTGGCACGGAGTTCTGCATGTAGCGAACTGCCTCTCCCAAATAATGCTTTGGTAACGCTATCGGGGCTTAGGCTCTTCTAAAACCCTGCAGTGTAAGAGGAAGAACTGTGCTTTGGTTACAGGAGGAACGCAAGCCGAGTTTCTCCTGTAAGTATGGGGTCTGAAGGTATGACTTTGTAGAAGGAATGCGAAGCAGTTTTGATTTCTCAGTGCCGCTCAGCCTAGGGCATTGAGGCAATTTGCATGACATGTAGGACGTGAGAGAACAGATTACCTGGAGCTGTTGGAGTGCTGAGGAAATGTAGCTCTCCCAAGGAAGAGTGCAGTGTGTTGCCCTACACTTAGCATACACAGCGTGACTGGGAATGGTATCCGGGCCTGGATGTTTCTTAGCAACCCAGTGGAGCCTGCCGGTACTCGGTGTTCTTGCACGGAATAGGGTGCCCAGGGGAGATCCTAGGTGTCTTGAAAAGCGTACTAACGTTAAAAGAAAGGAGAACTGCAACTCACGTCTCAAGGAAACTTCTCCACGTTCCGCTTCAGCAGGGCTCTTCAAGGCTTTACCTTGTGGAAAGGACTCACGTCAAGTTTCCTTGTAGCTCTAGAGCGTCTCAGGAGGAGCTCCCACCCAGGCTATGAAAGCACCCTGTTGATTTAGAGAAAACTCGTTCCCTTCCCAGAGCCCTGCCTACAGTGACTAGAAACTCGTCCAAAACACTGATATTTAGGTAGGTTCAAGGCGGCATGAATGGAGCTCTCAAAATGGGAAAGCAAGCCTTGTGCCAGCAGGTCCCCGTTTCCAGTGAACACGCAGCCTACCTCCTTGTGATTTCTACCAAGTTAATATACACTCTAGCGACACACTGGTCCCTTCCCTGAATAACGTGTTTTTGGCACGGAGTTCTGCATGTAGCGAACTGCCTCTCCCAAGGAATGCTCTAGGTACGCTATAGGGGCTTAGCCTCTTCTAAAACCCTGCAATGTAAGGGGAAGAACTGTGCTTTGGTTACAGCAGGAACGCAAGCCAACTTTCTCCTGTAAGTATGGGGTCTTAAGGTATGACTTTGTAGAAGGGATGTGAAACAGTATTGGTTTCTCAGTGCCGCTCAGCCTAGGGCATTGAGGTAGATATGCATGACATGTAGACGTGAGACAACAGATTGCCTGGAGCTGTTGGAGTGCTGAGGAAATCTAGCTCTCCCAAGGAGGCGTGCAGTGTGTTGCCCTACACTTTGCATATTGAGAGTGACTGGGAAAGGTTTCCGGGCCTGGATGTTTCTGAGCTTCCCAGTCGAGCATGCCGGTCCTCGGTGTTCGTGCAGGGAATAGGGTGCCCACGAGAGTTACTAGGTGTCTTCCAGAGCGTACTAACTTTCAAAGAAAGCAGAACTGCAACTCATGTCTCCAGGTAACTGCTCCACGCTTCGGCTTCAGCAGGGCTCTTCAAGGCTTTACCTTGAGGAAACGACTCACGTCAAGTTTCCGTTGAGCTCTAGAGCGTCTCAGGTGGAGCTCCCACCCAGGCTACGAAAGCACCCGGTTGATATAGAGAAAACTCGTTCCAATCCCAGAGCCCTGCCTACAGTGACTAGAGACCCGTCCAAAACACTGGTATTTAGGTAGGATCAAGGCGGCATGAATGGAGCTCTCAAAATGGGAAAGCAAGCCTTGTGCCATCAGGTCCCCGTTTCCAGTGTACACGCAGCCTACCTCCTTGTGATTTCTACCAAGTTAATATACACTCTAGCGACACACTGGTCCCTTCCCTGAATAACGTGTTTTTGGCACAGAGTTCTGCATGTAGCGAACTGCCTCTCCCAAGGAATGCTCTAGGTACGCTATAGGGGCTTAGCCTCTTCTAAAACCCTGCAGTGTAAGAGGAAGAACTGTGCTTTGGTTACAGCAGGAACGCAAGGCAACTTCCTCCTGTAAGTATGGGGTCTTAAGGTATGACTTTGTAGAAGGAATGTGAAAGAGTATTGGTTTCTCAGTGCCGCTCAGCCTAGGGCATTGAGGCAGATATGCATGACATGTAGACGTGAGACAACAGATTGCCTGGAGCTGTTGGAGTGCTGAGGAAATCTAGCTCTCCCAAGGAGGCTTGCAGTGTGTTGCCCTACACTTAGCATATTGAGAGTGACTGGGAAAGGATTCCGGGCCTGGATGCTTCTGAGCTTCCCAGTCGAGCATGCCGGTCCTCGGTGTTCTTGCAGGGAATAGGGTGCCCACGAGAGTTACTAGGTGTCTTCAAGAGCGTACTAACGTTCAAAGAAAGCAGAACTGCAACTCATGTCTCCAGGAAACTGCTCCACGCTTCGGCTTCAGCAGGGCTCTTCAAGGCTTTACCTTGAGGAAACGACTCACGTCAAGTTTCCTTTGAGCTCTAGAGCGTCTCAGGTGGGCTCCCACCCAGGCTACGAAAGCACCCTGTTGATATAGATAAAACTCGTTCCCATCCCAGAGCCCTGCCTACAGTGACTAGAGACCCGTCCAAAACACTGGTATTTAGGTAGCTTCAAGGCAGCATGAATGGAACTTTCAAAATGGGAAAGCAAGCCTTGTGCCATCAGGTCTCCGTTTCCAGTGAACACGCAGCCTACCCCCTTGTGATGTCTACCAAGTAAATATTCCCTCAAACCTCACAATGGTCCCTTCCCTGAAGAATGTTTTCTTGGCACGGAGTTCTGCATGTAGCGAACTGCCTCTCCCAAGGAACGCTTTGGTAACGCTATCGGGGCTTAGGCTCTTCTAAAACCCTGCAGTGTAAGAGGAAGAACTGTGCTTTGGTTACAGGAGGAACGCAAGCCGAGTTTCAACTGTAAGTATGGGGTCTGAAGGTATGACTTTGTAGAAGGAATGCGAAGCAGTTTTGATTTCTCAGTGCCGCTCAGCCTAGGGCATTGAGGCAATTTGCATGACATGTAGGACGTGAGAGAACAGATTACCTGGAGCTGTTGGAGTGCTGAGGAAATGTAGCTCTCGAAAGGAAGAGTGCAGTGTGTTGCCCTACACTTAGCATACACAAAGTGACTGGGAAAGGTATCCGGGCCTGGATATTTCTGAGCTTCCCAGTCGAGCATGCAGGTCCTCGGTGTTCTTGCAGGGAATAGGGTGCCCACGAGAGTTACTACGTGTCTTCATAAGCGTACTAACGTTCAAAGAAAGCAGAACTGCAACTCATGTCTCCAGGAAACTGCTCCACGCTTCGGCTTCAGCAGGGCTCTTCAAGGCTTTACCTTGAGGAAACGACTCACGTCAAGTTTCCTTTGAGCTCTAGAGCGTCTCAGGTGGAGCTCCCACCCAGGCTATGAAAGCACCCTGTTGATTTCGAGAAAACTCGTTCCCTTCCCAGAGCCCTGCCTACAGTGACTAGAGACCCGTCCAAAACACTGGTATTTAGGTAGCTTCAAGGCAGCATGAATGGAGCTTTCAAAATGGGAAAGCAAGCCTTGTGCCATCAGGTCTCCGTTTCCAGTGAACACGCAGCCTACCCCCTTGTGATTTCTACAAGTAAATATTCTCTCAAACTACACAATGGTCCCTTCCCTGAAGAATGTTTTCTTGGCACGGAGTTCTGCATGTAGGGAACTGCCTCTCCCAAGGAACGCTTTGGTAACGCTATCGGGGCTTAGGTTCTTCTAAAACCCTGCAGTGTAAGAGGAAGAACTGTGCTTTGGTTACAGGAGGTACGCAAGCCGAGTTTCTCCTGTAAGTATGGGGTCTGAAGGTATGACTTTGTAGAAGGAATGCGAAGCAGTTTTGATTTCTCAGTGCCGCTCAGCCTAGGGCATTGAGGCAATTTGCATGACATGTTGGACATGAGACAACAGATTACCTGGAGCTGTTGGAATGCTGAGGAAATGGAGCTCTCGAAAGGAAGAGTGCAGTGTGTTGCCCTACACTTAGCATACACAGAGTGACTGGGAAAGGTATCCGGGCCTGGATGTTTCTTAGCAACCCAGTGGAGCCTGCCGGTACTCGGTGTTCTTGCACGGAATAGGGTGCCCAGGCGAGATCCTAGGTGTCTTGAAAAGCGTACTAACGTTAAAAGAAAGGAGAACTGCAACTCATGTCTCAAGGAAATTTCTCCACGTTCCGCTTCAGAAGGGCTCTTCAAGGCTTTACCTTGAGGAAAGGACTCACGTCAAGTTTCCTTGTAGCTCTAGAGCGTTTCAGGAGGAGCTCCCACCCAGGCTATGAAAGCACCCTGTTGATTTAGAGAAAACTCGTTCCCTTCCCAGAGCCCTGCCTTCAGTGATTAGAGACCCGTCCAAAACACTGGTATTTTGGTAGCTTCAAGGAAGCATGAATGGAGCTTTCAAAATGGGAAAGCAAGCCTTGTGCCATCAGGTCTCCGTTTCCAGTGAACACGCAGCCTACCCCCTTGTGATTTCTACCAAGTAAATATTCCCTCAAACTACACAATGGTCCCTTCCCTGAAGAATGTTTTCTTGGCACGGAGTTCTGCATGTAGCGAACTGCCTCTCCCAAGGAACGCTTTGGTAACGCTATCGGGGCTTAGGCTCTTCTAAAACCCTGCAGTGTAAGAGGAAGAACTGTGCTTTGGTTACAGGAGGAACGCAAGCCGAGTTTCTCCTGTAAGTATGGGGTCTGAAGGTATGACTTTGTAGAAGGAATGCGAAGCAGTTTTGATTTCTCAGTGCCGCTCAGCCTAGGGCATTGAGGCAATTTGCATGACATGTAGGACGTGAGAGAACAGATTACCTGGAGCTGTTGGAGTGCTGAGGAAATGTAGCTCTCCCAAGGAAGAGTGCAGTGTGTTGCCCTACACTTAGCATACACAGCGTGACTGGGAATGGTATCCGGGCCTGTATGTTTCTTAGCAACCCAGTGGAGCCTGCCAGTACCCGGTGTTCTTGCACGGAATAGGGTGCCCAGGGGAGATCCTAGGTGTCTTGAAAAGCGTACTAACGTTAAAAGAAAGGAGAACTGCAACTCACGTCTCAAGGAAACTTCTCCACGTTCCGCTTCAGCAGGGCTCTTCAAGGCTTTACCTTGTGGAAAGGACTCACGTCAAGGTTCCTTGTAGCTCTAGAGCGTCTCAGGAGGAGCTCCCACCCAGGCTATGAAAGCACCCTGTTGATTTAGAGAAAACTCGTTCCCTTCCCAGAGCCCTGCCTACAGTGACTAGAAACTCGTCCAAAACACTGGTATTTAGGTAGGTTCAAGGTGGCATGAATGGAGCTCTCAAAATGGGAAAGCAAACCTTCTGCCATCAGGTTCTCGTTTCCAGTGAACACGCAGCCTACCTCCTTGTGATTTCTACCAAGTTAATATACACTCTAGCGACACACTGGTCCCTTCCCTGAATAACGTGTTCATGGCACGGAGTTCTGCATGTAGCGAACTGCCTCTCCCAAGGAATGCTCTAGGTACGCTATAGGGGCTTAGCCTCTTCTAAAACCCTGCAGTGTAAGAGGAAGAACTGTGCTTTGGTTACAGCAGGAACGCAAGGCAACTTTCTCCTGTAAGTATGGGGTTTTAAGGTATGACTTTGTAGAAGGAATGTGAAACAGTATTGGTTTCTCAGTGCCGCTCAGCCTAGGGCATTGAGGCAGATATGCATGACATGTAGACGTGAGACAACAGATTGCCTGGAGCTGTTGGAGTGCTGAGGAAATCTAGCTCTCCCAAGGAGGCGTGCAGTGTGTTGCCCTACACTTTGCATATTGAGAGTGACTGGGAAAGGTTTCCGGGCCTGGATGTTTCTGAGCTTCCCAGTCGAGCATGCCGGTCCTCGGTGTTCTTGCAGGGAATAGGGTGCCCACGAGAGTTACTAGGTGTCTTCCAGAGCGTACTAACGTTCAAAGAAAGCAGAACTGCAACTCATGTCTCCAGGTAACTGCTCCACGCTTCGGCTTCAGCAGGGCTCTTCAAGGCTTTACCTTGAGGAAACGACTCACGTCAAGTTTCCTTTGAGCTCTAGAGCGTCTCAGGTGGAGCTCCCACCCAGGCTACGAAAGCACCCGGTTGATATAGAGAAAACTCGTTCCCATCCCAGAGCCCTGCCTACAGTGACTAGAGACCCGTCCAAAACACTGGTATTTAGGTAGGTTCAAGGCGGCATGAATGGAGCTCTCAAAATGGGAAAGCAAGCCTTGTGCCATCAGGTCCCCGTTTCGAGTGTACACGCAGCCTACCTCCTTGTGATTTCTACCAAGTTAATATACACTGTAGCGACACACTGGTCCCTTCCCTGAATAACGTGTTTTTGGCACGGAGTTCTGCATGTAGCGAACTGCCTCTCCCAAGGAATGCTCTAGGTACGCTATAGGGGCTTAGCCTCTTCTAAAACCCTGCAGTGTAAGAGGAAGAACTGTGCTTTGGTTACAGCAGGAACGCAAGGCAACTTCCTCCTGTAAGTATGGGGTCTTAAGGTATGACTTTGTAGAAGGAATGTGAAAGAGTATTGGTTTCTCAGTGCCGCTCAGCCTAGGGCATTGAGGCAGATATGCATGACATGTAGACGTGAGACAACAGATTGCCTGGAGCTGTTGGAGTGCTGAGGAAATCTAGCTCTCCCAAGGAGGCGTGCAGTGTGTTGCCCTACACTTAGCATATTGAGAGTGACTGGGAAAGGTTTCCGGGCCTGGATGTTTCTGAGCTTCCCAGTCGAGCATGCCGGTCCTCGGTGTTCTTGCAGGCAATAGGGTGCCCACGAGAGTTACTAGGTGTCTTCAAGAGCGTACTAACGTTCAAAGAAAGCAGAACTGCAACTCATGTCTCCAGGAAACTGCTCCACGCTTCGGCTTCAGCAGGACTCTTCAAGGCTTTACCTTGAGGAAACGACTCACGTCAAGTTTCCTTTGAGCTCTAGAGCGTCTCAGGTGGAGCTCCCACCCAGGCTACGAAAGCACCCTGTTGATATAGATAAAACTCGTTCCCATCCCAGAGCCCTGCCTACAGTGACTAGAGACCCGTCCAAAACACTGGTATTTAGGTAGCTTCAAGGCAGCATGAATGGAGCTTTCAAAATGGGAAAGCAAGCCTTGTGCCATCAGGTCTCCGTTTCCAGTGAATACGCAGCCTACCCCCTTGTGATTTCTACAAGTAAATATTCCCTCAAACTACACAATGGTCCCTTCCCTGAAGAATGTTTTCTTGGCACGGAGTTCTGCATGTAGCGAACTGCCTCTTCCAAGGAACGCTTTGGTAACGCTATCGGGGCTTAGGCTCTTCTAAAACCCTGCAGTGTAAGAGGAAGAACTGTGCTTTGGTTACAGGAGGAACGCAAGCCGAGTTTCTCCTGTAAGTATGGGGTCTGAAGGTATGACTTTGTAGAAGGAATGCGAAGCAGTTTTGATTTCTCAGTGCCGCTCAGCCTAGGGCATTGAGGCAATTTGCATGACATGTAGGACTTGAGAGAACAGATTACCTGGAGCTGTTGGAGTGCTGAGGAAATGTAGCTCTCGAAAGGAAGAGTGCAGTGTGTTGCCCTACACTTAGCATACACAGAGTGACTGGGAAAGGTATCCGGGCATGGATGTTTCTTAGCAACCCAGTGGAGCCTGCCGGTACTCGGTGTTCTTGCACGGAATAGGGTGCCCAGGCGAGATCCTAGGTGTCTTGAAAAGCGTACTAACGTTAAAAGAAAGGAGAACTACAACTCATGTCTCAAGGAAACTTCTCCACGTGCCGCTTCAGCAGGGCTCTTCAAGGCTTTACCTTGAGGAAAGGACTCACGTCAAGGTTCCTTGTAGCTCTAGAGCGTCTCAGGAGGAGCTCCCACCCAGGCTATGAAAGCACCCTGTTGATTTAGAGAAAACTCGTTCCCTTCCCAGAGCCCTGCCTACAGTGACTAGAAACTCGTCCAAAACACTGGTATTTAGGTAGGTTCTATGCGGAATGAATGGAGCTTTCAAAATGGGAAAGCAAGCCTTGTGCCATCAGGTCCCCGTTTCCAGTGAACACGCAGCCTACCTCCTTGTGATTTCTACCAAGTTAATATGCACTCTAGCGACACACTGGTCCCTTACCTGAATAACATGTTCTTGGCACGGAGTTCTGCATGTAGCGAACTGCCTCTCCCAAGGAATGCTCTAGGTACACTATAGGGGCTTAGCCTCTTCTAAAACCCTGCAGTGTAAGAGGAAGAACTGTGCTTTGGTTACAGCAGGAACGCAAGGCAACTTTCTCCTGTAAGTATGGGGTCTTAAGGTATGACTTTGTAGAAGGAATGTGAAAGAGTATTGGTTTCTCAGTGCCGCTCAGCCTAGGGCACTGAGGCAGATATGCATGACATGTAGACGTGAGACAACAGATTGCCTGGAGCTGTTGGAGTGCTGAGGAAATCTAGCTCTCCCAAGGAGGCGTGCAGTGTGTTGCCCTACACTTAGCATATTGAGAGTGACTGGGAAAGGTTTCCGGGCCTGGATGTTTCTGAGCTTCCCAGTCGAGCATGCCGGTCCTCGGTGTTCTTGCAGGGAATAGGGTATCCACGAGAGTTCCTAGGTGTCTTCAAGAGCGTACTAACGTTCAAAGAAGCAGAACTGCAACTCATGTCTCAAGGAAACTGCTCCACGCTTCGGGTTCAGCAGGGCTCTTCAAGGCTTTACGTTGAGGAAACGACTCACGTTAAGTTTCCTTTGAGCTCTAGAGCGTCTCAGGTGGAGCTCCCACCCAGGCTACGAAAGCACCCTGTTGATATAGAGAAAACTAGTTCCCATCCCAGAGCCCTGCCTACAGTGACTAGAGACCCGTCCAAAACAGTGGTATTTAGGTAGCTTCAAGGCAGCATGAATGGAGCTTTCAAAATGGGAAAGCAAGCCTTGTGCCATCCGGTCCCGTTTCCAGTGAACACGCAGCCTACCCCCTTGTGATTTCTACCAAGAAATATTCCCTCAAACTACACAATGGTCCCTTCCCTGAAGAATGTTTTCTTGGCACGGAGTTCTGCATGTAGGGAACTGCCTCTTCCAAGGAACGCTTTGGTAACGCTATCGGGGCTTAGGCTCTTCTAAAACCCTGCAGTGTAAGAGGAAGAACTGTGCTTTGGTTACAGGAGGAACGCAAGCCGAGTTTCTCCTGTAAGTATGGGGTCTGAAGGTATGACTTTGTAGAAGGAATGCGAAGCAGTTTTGATTTCTCAGTGCCGCTCAGCCTAGGGCATTGAGGCAATTTGCATGACATGTAGGACTTGAGAGAACAGATTACCTGGAGGTGTTGGAGTGCTGAGGAAATGTAGCTCTCGAAAGGAAGAGTGCAGTGTGTTGCCCTACACTTAGCATACACAGAGTGACTGGGAAAGGTATCCGGGCATGGATGTTTCTTAGCAACCCAGTGGAGCCTGCCGGTACTCGGTGTTCTTGCACGGAATAGGGTGCCCAGGCGAGATCCTAGGTGTCTTGAAAAGCGTACTAACGTTAAAAGAAAGGAGAACTACAACTCATGTCTCAAGGAAACTTCTCCACGTGCCGCTTCAGCAGGGCTCTTCAAGGCTTTACCTTGAGGAAAGGACTCACGTCAAGGTTCCTTGTAGCTCTAGAGCGTCTCAGGAGGAGCTCCCACCCAGGCTATGAAAGCACCCTGTTGATTTAGAGAAAACTCGTTCCCTTCCCAGAGCCCTGCCTACAGTGACTAGAAACTCGTCCAAAACACTGGTATTTAGGTAGGTTCTATGCGGAATGAATGGAGCTTTCAAAATGGGAAAGCAAGCCTTGTGCCATCAGGTCCCCGTTTCCAGTGAACACGCAGCCTACCTCCTTGTGATTTCTACCAAGTTAATATGCACTCTAGCGACACACTGGTCCCTTACCTGAATAACATGTTCTTGGCACGGAGTTCTGCATGTAGCGAACTGCCTCTCCCAAGGAATGCTCTAGGTACACTATAGGGGCTTAGCCTCTTCTAAAACCCTGCAGTGTAAGAGGAAGAACTGTGCTTTGGTTACAGCAGGAACGCAAGGCAACTTTCTCCTGTAAGTATGGGGTCTTAAGGTATGACTTTGTAGAAGGAATGTGAAAGAGTATTGGTTTCTCAGTGCCGCTCAGCCTAGGGCACTGAGGCAGATATGCATGACATGTAGACGTGAGACAACAGATTGCCTGGAGCTGTTGGAGTGCTGAGGAAATCTAGCTCTCCCAAGGAGGCGTGCAGTGTGTTGCCCTACACTTAGCATATTGAGAGTGACTGGGAAAGGTTTCCGGGCCTGGATGTTTCTGAGCTTCCCAGTCGAGCATGCCGGTCCTCGGTGTTCTTGCAGGGAATAGGGTATCCACGAGAGTTCCTAGGTGTCTTCAAGAGCGTACTAACGTTCAAAGAAGCAGAACTGCAACTCATGTCTCAAGGAAACTGCTCCACGCTTCGGGTTCAGCAGGGCTCTTCAAGGCTTTACGTTGAGGAAACGACTCACGTTAAGTTTCCTTTGAGCTCTAGAGCGTCTCAGGTGGAGCTCCCACCCAGGCTACGAAAGCACCCTGTTGATATAGAGAAAACTAGTTCCCATCCCAGAGCCCTGCCTACAGTGACTAGAGACCCGTCCAAAACAGTGGTATTTAGGTAGCTTCAAGGCAGCATGAATGGAGCTTTCAAAATGGGAAAGCAAGCCTTGTGCCATCCGGTCCCGTTTCCAGTGAACACGCAGCCTACCCCCTTGTGATTTCTACCAAGAAATATTCCCTCAAACTACACAATGGTCCCTTCCCTGAAGAATGTTTTCTTGGCACGGAGTTCTGCATGTAGCGAACTGCCTCTCCCAAGGAACGCTTTGGTAACGCTATCGGGGCTTAGGCTCTTCTAAAACCCTGCAGTGTAAGAGGAAGAACTGTGCTTTGGTTACAGGAGGAACGCCAGCCGAGTTTCTCCTGTAAGTATGGGGTCTGAAGGTATGACTTTGTAGAAGGAATGCGAAGCAGATTTGATTTCTCAGTGCCGCTCAGCCTAGGGCATTGAGGCAATTTGCATGACATGTAGGACATGAGAGAACAGATTACCTGGAGCCGTTGGAGTGCTGAGGAAATGTAGCTCTCCCAAGGAAGAGTGCAGTGTGTTGCCCTACACTTAGCATACACAGAGAGACTGGGAAAGGTATCCGGGCCTGGATGTTTCTTAGCAACCCAGTGGAGCCTGCCGGTACTCGGTGTTCTTGCACGGAATAGGGTGCCCAGGCGAGATCCTAGGTGTCTTGAAAAGCGTAGTAACGTTAAAAGAAAGGAGAACTGCAACTCATGTCTCAAGGAAACTTCTCCACGTGCCGCTTCAGCAGGGCTCTTCAAGGCTTTACCTTCAGGAAACGACTCACGTCAAGTTTCCTTTGAGCTCTAGAGCGTCTCAGGTGGAGCTCCCACCCAGGCTACGAAAGCACCCGGTTGATATAGAGAAAACTCGTTCCCATCCCAGAGCCCTGCCTACAGTGACTAGAGACCCGTCCAAAACACTGGTATTTAGGTAGGTTCAAGGCGGCATGAATGGAGCTCTCAAAATGGGAAAGCAAGCCTTGTGCCATCAGGTCCCCGTTTCGAGTGTACACGCAGCCTACCTCCTTGTGATTTCTACCAAGTTAATATACACTCTAGCGACACACTGGTCCCTTCCCTGAATAACGTGTTCTTGGCACGGAGTTCTGCATGTAGCGAACTGCCTCTCCCAAGGAATGCTCTAGGTACGCTATAGGGGCTTAGCCTCTTCTAAAACCCTGCAGTGTAAGAGGAAGAACTGTGCTTTGGTTACAGCAGGAACGCAAGGCAACTTCCTCCTGTAAGTATGGGGTCTTAAGGTATGACTTTGTAGAAGGAATGTGAAAGAGTATTGGTTTCTCAGTGCCGCTCAGCCTAGGGCATTGAGGCAGATATGCATGACATGTAGACGTGAGACAACAGATTGCCTGGAGCTGTTGGAGTGCTGAGGAAATCTAGCTCTCCCAAGGAGGCGTGCAGTGTGTTGCCCTACACTTAGCATATTGAGAGTGACTGGGAAAGGTTTCCGGGCCTGGATGTTTCTGAGCTTCCCAGTCGAGCATGCCGGTCCTCGGTGTTCTTGCAGGGAATAGGGTGCCCACGAGAGTTACTAGGTGTCTTCAAGAGCGTACTAACGTTCAAAGAAAGCAGAACTGCAACTCATGTCTCCAGGAAACTGCTCCACGCTTCGGCTTCAGCAGGGCTATTCAAGGCTTTACCTTGAGGAAACGACTCACGTCAAGTTTCCTTTGAGCTCTAGAGCGTCTCAGGTGGGCTCCCACCCAGGCTACGAAAGCACCCTGTTGATATAGATAAAACTCGTTCCCATCCCAGAGCCCTGCCTACAGTGACTAGAGACCCGTCCAAAACACTGGTATTTAGGTAGCTTCAAGGCAGCATGAATGGAGCTTTCAAAATGGGAAAGCAAGCCTTGTGCCATCAGGTCTCCGTTTCCAGTGAACACGCAGCCTACCCCCTTGTGATTTCTACAAGTAAATATTCCCTCAAACTACACAATGGTCCCTTCCCTGAAGAATGTTTTCTTGGCACGGAGTTCTGCATGTAGCGAACTGCCTCTTCCAAGGAACGCTTTGGTAACGCTATCGGGGCTTAGGCTCTTCTAAAACCCTGCAGTGTAAGAGGAAGAACTGTGCTTTGGCTACAGGAGGAACGCAAGCCGAGTTTCTCCTGTAAGTATGGGGTCTGAAGGTATGACTTTGTAGAAGGAATGCGAAGCAGTTTTGATTTCTCAGTGCCGCTCAGCCTAGGGCATTGAGGCAATTTGCATGACATGTAGGACGTGAGAGAACAGATTACCTGGAGCTGTTGGAGTGCTGAGGAAATGTAGCTCTCGAAAGGAAGAGTGCAGTGTGTTGCCCTACACTTAGCATACACAGAGTGACTGGGAAAGGTATCCGGGCCTGGATGTTTCTTAGCAACCCAGTGGAGCCTGCCGGTACTCGGTGTTCTTGCACGGAATAGGGTGCCCAGGCGAGATCCTAGGTGTCTTGAAAAGCGTAGTAACGTTAAAAGAAAGGAGAACTGCAACTCATGTCTCAAGGAAATTTCTCCACGTTCCGCTTCAGCAGGGCTCTTCAAGGCTTTACCTTGAGGAAAGGACTCACGTCAAGTTTCCTTGTAGCTCTAGAGCGTCTCAGGAGGAGCTCCCACCCAGGCTATGAAAGCACCCTGTTGATTTAGAGAAAACTCGTTCCCTTCCCAGAGCCCTGCCTACAGTGACTAGAAACTCGTCCAAAACACTGGTATTTAGGTAGGTTCTAGGCGGCATGAATGGAGCTTTCAAAATGGGAAAGCAAGCCTTGTGCCATCAGGTCCCCGTTTCCAGTAAACACGCAGCCTACCTCCTTGTGATTTCTCCCAAGTTAATATGCACTCTAGCGACACACTGGTCCCTTACCTGAATAACGTGTTCTTGGCACGGAGTTCTGCATGTAGCGAACTGCCTCTCCCAAGGAATGCTCTAGGTACACTATAGGGGCTTAGCCTCTTCTAAAACCCTGCAGTGTAAGAGGAAGAACTGTGCTTTGTTTACAGCAGGAACGCAAGGCAACTTTCTCCTGTAAGTATGGGGTCTTAAGGTATGACTTTGTAGAAGGAATGTGAAAGAGTATTGGTTTCTCAGTGCCGCTCAGCCTAGGGCACTGAGGCAGATATGCATGGCATGTAGACGTGAGACAACAGATTTCCTGGAGCTGTTGGAGTGCTGAGGAAATCTAGCTCTCCCAAGGAGGTGTGCAGTGTGTTGCCCTACACTTAGCATATTGAGAGTGACTGGGAAAGGTTTCCGGGCCTGGATGTTTCTGAGCTTCCCAGTCGAGCATGCCGGTCCTCGGTGTTCTTGCAGGGAATAGGGTGCCCACGAGAGTTACTAGGTGTCTTCAAGAGCGTACTAACGTTAAAAGAAAGCAGAACTGCAACTCATGTCTCCAGGAAACTGCTCCACGCTTCGGCTTCAGCAGGGCTCTTCAAGGCTTTACCTTGAGGAAACGACTCACGTCAAGTTTCCTTTGAGCTCTAGAGCGTCTCAGGTGGAGCTCCCACCCAGGCTACGAAAGCACCCTGTTGATTTAGAGAAAACTCGTTCCCTTCCCTGAGCTCTGCCTACAGTGACTAGAGACCCGTCCAAAACACTGGTATTTAGGTAGCTTCAAGGCAGCATGAATGGAGCTTTCAAAATGGGAAAGCAAGCCTTGTGCCATCCGGTCTCCGTTTCCAGTGAACACGCAGCCTACCCCCTTGTGATTTCTACCAAGAAATATTCCCTCAAACTACACAATGGTCCCTTCCCTGAAGAATGTTTTCTTGGCACGGAGTTCTGCATGTAGCGAACTGCCTCTTCCAAGGAACGCTTTGGTAACGCTATCGGGGCTTAGGCTCTTCTAAAACCCTGCAGTGTAAGAGGAAGAACTGTGCTTTGGTTACAGGAGGAACGCAAGCCGAGTTTCTCCTGTAAGTATGGGGTCTGAAGGTATGACTTTGTAGAAGGAATGCGAAGCAGTTTTGATTTCTCAGTGCCGCTCAGCCTAGGGCATTGAGGCAATTTGCATGACATGTAGGACTTGAGAGAACAGATTACCTGGAGCTGTTGGAGTGCTGAGGAAATGTAGCTCTCGAAAGGAAGAGTGCAGTGTGTTGCCCTACACTTAGCATACACAGAGTGACTGGGAAAGGTATCCGGGCCTGGATGTTTCTTAGCAACCCAGTGGAGCCTGCCGGTACTCGGTGTTCTTGCACGGAATAGGGTGCCCAGGCGAGATCCTAGGTGTCTTGAAAAGCGTACTAACGTTAAAAGAAAGGAGAACTGCAACTCCTGTCTCAAGGAAACTTCTCCACGTGCCGCTTCAGCAGGGCTCTTCAAGGCTTTACCTTGAGGAAAGGACTCACGTCAAGTTTCCTTGTAGCTCTAGAGCGTCTCAGGAGGAGCTCCCACCCAGGCTATGAAAGCACCCTGTTGATTTAGAGAAAACTCGTTCCCTTCCCAGAGCCCTGCCTACAGTGACTAGAAACTCGTCCAAAACACTGGTATTTAGGTAGGTTCTAGGCGGCATGAATGGAGCTTTCAAAATGGGAAAGCAAGCCTTGTGCCATCAGGTCCCCGTTTCCAGTGAACACGCAGCCTACCTCCTTGTGATTTCTCCCAAGTTAATATGCACTCTAGCGACACACTGGTCCCTTACCTGAATAACGTGTTCTTGGCACGGAGTTCTGCATGTAGCGAACTGCCTCTCCCAAGGAATGCTCTAGGTACACTATAGGGGCTTAGCCTCTTCTAAAACCCTGCAGTGTAAGAGGAAGAACTGTGCTTTGTTTACAGCAGGAACGCAAGGCAACTTTCTCCTGTAAGTATGGGGTCTTAAGGTATGACTTTGTAGAAGGAATGTGAAAGAGTATTGGTTTCTCAGTGCCGCTCAGCCTAGGGCACTGAGGCAGATATGCATGGCATGTAGACGTGAGACAACAGATTTCCTGGAGCTGTTGGAGTGCTGAGGAAATCTAGCTCTCCCAAGGAGGTGTGCAGTGTGTTGCCCTACACTTAGCATATTGAGAGTGACTGGGAAAGGTTTCCGGGCCTGGATGTTTCTGAGCTTCCCAGTCGAGCATGCCGGTCCTCGGTGTTCTTGCAGGGAATAGGGTGCCCACGAGAGTTACTAGGTGTCTTCAAGAGCGTACTAACGTTAAAAGAAAGCAGAACTGCAACTCATGTCTCCAGGAAACTGCTCCACGCTTCGGCTTCAGCAGGGCTCTTCAAGGCTTTACCTTGAGGAAACGACTCACGTCAAGTTTCCTTTGAGCTCTAGAGCGTCTCAGGTGGAGCTCCCACCCAGGCTACGAAAGCACCCTGTTGATTTAGAGAAAACTCGTTCCCTTCCCTGAGCTCTGCCTACAGTGACTAGAGACCCGTCCAAAACACTGGTATTTAGGTAGCTTCAAGGCAGCATGAATGGAGCTTTCAAAATGGGAAAGCAAGCCTTGTGCCATCCGGTCTCCGTTTCCAGTGAACACGCAGCCTACCCCCTTGTGATTTCTACCAAGAAATATTCCCTCAAACTACACAATGGTCCCTTCCCTGAAGAATGTTTTCTTGGCACGGAGTTCTACATGTAGCGAAGTGCCTCTCCCAAGGAACGCTTTGGTAACGCTATCGGGGCTTAGGCTCTTCTAAAACCCTGCAGTGTAAGAGGAAGAACTGTGCTTTGGTTACAGGAGGAACACCAGCCGAGTTTCTCCTGTAAGTATGGGGTCTGAAGGTATGACTTTGTAGAAGGAATGCGAAGCAGTTTTGATTTCTCAGTGCCGCTCAGCCTAGGGCATTGAGGCAATTTGCATGACATGTAGGACATGAGAGAACAGATTACCTGGAGCCGTTGGAGTGCTGAGGAAATGTAGCTCTCCCAAGGAAGAGTGCAGTGTGTTGCCCTACACTTAGCATACACAGAGAGACTGGGAAAGGTATCCGGGCCTGGATGTTTCTTAGCAACCCAGTGGAGCCTGCCGGTACTCGGTGTTCTTGCACGGAATAGGGTGCCCAGGCGAGATCCTAGGTGTCTTGAAAAGCGTAGTAACGTTAAAAGAAAGGAGAACTGCAACTCATGTCTCAAGGAAACTTCTCCACGTGCCGCTTCAGCAGGGCTCTTCAAGGCTTTACCTTCAGGAAAGGACTCACGTCAAGTTTCCTTGTAGCTCTAGAGCGTCTCAGGAGGAGCTCCCACCCAGGCTATGAAAGCACCCTGTTGATTTAGAGAAAACTCGTTCCCTTCCCAGAGCCCTGCCTACAGTGACTAGAAACTCGTCCAAAACACTGGTATTTAGGTAGGTTCATGGCGGCATGAATGGAGCTCTCAAAATGGGAAAGCAAGCCTTGTGCCATCAGGTCCCCGTTTCCAGTGAACACGCAGCCTATCTCCTTGTGATTTCTACCAAGTTAATATACACTCTAGCGACACACTGGTCCCTTCCCTGAATAACGTGTTCTTGGCACGGAGTTCTGCATGTAGCGAACTGCCTCTCCCAAGGAATGCTCTAGGTACGCTATAGGGGCTTAGCCTCTTCTAAAACCCTGCAGTGTAAGAGGAAGAACTGTGCTTTGGTTACAGCAGGAACGCAAGGCAACTTCCTCCTGTAAGTATGGGGTCTTAAGGTATGACTTTGTAGAAGGAATGTGAAAGAGTATTGGTTTCTCAGTGCCGCTCAGCCTAGGGCATTGAGGCAGATATGCATGACATGTAGACGTGAGACAACAGATTGCCTGGAGCTGTTGGAGTGCTGAGGAAATCTAGCTCTCCCAAGGAGGCTTGCAGTGTGTTGCCCTACACTTAGCATATTGAGAGTGACTGGGAAAGGATTCCGGGCCTGGATGCTTCTGAGCTTCCCAGTCGAGCATGCCGGTCCTCGGTGTTCTTGCAGGGAATAGGGTGCCCACGAGAGTTACTAGGTGTCTTCAAGAGCGTACTAACGTTCAAAGAAAGCAGAACTGCAACTCATGTCTCCAGGAAACTGCTCCACGCTTCGGCTTCAGCAGGGCTCTTCAAGGCTTTACCTTGAGGAAACGACTCACGTCAAGTTTCCTTTGAGCTCTAGAGCGTCTCAGGTGGGCTCCCACCCAGGCTACGAAAGCACCCTGTTGATATAGATAAAACTCGTTCCCATCCCAGAGCCCTGCCTACAGTGACTAGAGACCCGTCCAAAACACTGGTATTTAGGTAGCTTCAAGGCAGCATGAATGGAACTTTCAAAATGGGAAAGCAAGCCTTGTGCCATCAGGTCTCCGTTTCCAGTGAACACGCAGCCTACCCCCTTGTGATGTCTACCAAGTAAATATTCCCTCAAACCTCACAATGGTCCCTTCCCTGAAGAATGTTTTCTTGGCACGGAGTTCTGCATGTAGCGAACTGCCTCTCCCAAGGAACGCTTTGGTAACGCTATCGGGGCTTAGGCTCTTCTAAAACCCTGCAGTGTAAGAGGAAGAACTGTGCTTTGGTTACAGGAGGAACGCAAGCCGAGTTTCAACTGTAAGTATGGGGTCTGAAGGTATGACTTTGTAGAAGGAATGCGAAGCAGTTTTGATTTCTCAGTGCCGCTCAGCCTAGGGCATTGAGGCAATTTGCATGACATGTAGGACGTGAGAGAACAGATTACCTGGAGCTGTTGGAGTGCTGAGGAAATGTAGCTCTCGAAAGGAAGAGTGCAGTGTGTTGCCCTACACTTAGCATACACAAAGTGACTGGGAAAGGTATCCGGGCCTGGATATTTCTGAGCTTCCCAGTCGAGCATGCAGGTCCTCGGTGTTCTTGCAGGGAATAGGGTGCCCACGAGAGTTACTACGTGTCTTCATAAGCGTACTAACGTTCAAAGAAAGCAGAACTGCAACTCATGTCTCCAGGAAACTGCTCCACGCTTCGGCTTCAGCAGGGCTCTTCAAGGCTTTACATTGAGGAAACGACTCACGTCAAGTTTCCTTTGAGCTCTAGAGCGTCTCAGGTGGAGCTCCCACCCAGGCTACGAAAGCACCCTGTTGATTTCGAGAAAACTCGTTCCCTTCCCAGAGCCCTGCCTACAGTGACTAGAGACCCGTCCAAAACACTGGTATTTAGGTAGCTTCAAGGCAGCATGAATGGAGCTTTCAAAATGGGAAAGCAAGCCTTGTGCCATCAGGTCTCCGTTTCCAGTGAACACGCAGCCTACCCCCTTGTGATTTCTACCAAGTAAATATTCTCTCAAACTACACAATGGTCCCTTCCCTGAAGAATGTTTTCTTGGCACGGAGTTCTGCATGTAGGGAACTGCCTCTCCCAAGGAACGCTTTGGTAACGCTATCGGGGCTTAGGTTCTTCTAAAACCCTGCAGTGTAAGAGGAAGAACTGTGCTTTGGTTACAGGAGGTACGCAAGCCGAGTTTCTCCTGTAAGTATGGGGTCTGAAGGTATGACTTTGTAGAAGGAATGCGAAGCAGTTTTGATTTCTCAGTGCCGCTCAGCCTAGGGCATTGAGGCAATTTGCATGACATGTTGGACATGAGAGAACAGATTACCTGGAGCTGTTGGAATGCTGAGGAAATGGAGCTCTCGAAAGGAAGAGTGCAGTGTGTTGCCCTACACTTAGCATACACAGAGTGACTGGGAAAGGTATCCGGGCCTGGATGTTTCTTAGCAACCCAGTGGAGCCTGCCGGTACTCGGTGTTCTTGCACGGAATAGGGTGCCCAGGCGAGATCCTAGGTGTCTTGAAAAGCGTACTAACGTTAAAAGAAAGGAGAACTGCAACTCATGTCTCAAGGAAATTTCTCCACGTTCCGCTTCAGAAGGGCTCTTCAAGGCTTTACCTTGAGGAAAGGACTCACGTCAAGTTTCCTTGTAGCTCTAGAGCGTTTCAGGAGGAGCTCCCACCCAGGCTATGAAAGCACCCTGTTGATTTAGAGAAAACTCGTTCCCTTCCCAGAGCCCTGCCTTCAGTGATTAGAGACCCGTCCAAAACACTGGTATTTTGGTAGCTTCAAGGCAGCATGAATGGAGCTTTCAAAATGGGAAAGCAAGCCTTGTGCCATCAGGTCTCCGTTTCCAGTGAACACGCAGCCTACCCCCTTGTGATTTCTACCAAGTAAATATTCCCTCAAACTACACAATGGTCCCTTCCCTGAAGAATGTTTTCTTGGCACGGAGTTCTGCATGTAGCGAACTGCCTCTCCCAAGGAACGCTTTGGTAACGCTATCGGGGCTTAGGCTCTTCTAAAACCCTGCAGTGTAAGAGGAAGAACTGTGCTTTGGTTACAGGAGGAACGCAAGCCGAGTTTCTCCTGTAAGTATGGGGTCTGAAGGTATGACTTTGTAGAAGGAATGCGAAGCAGTTTTGATTTCTCAGTGCCGCTCAGCCTAGGGCATTGAGGCAATTTGCATGACATGTAGGACGTGAGAGAACAGATTACCTGGAGCTGTTGGAGTGCTGAGGAAATGTAGCTCTCCCAAGGAAGAGTGCAGTGTGTTGCCCTACACTTAGCATACACAGCGTGACTGGGAATGGTATACGG
Source organism: Eubalaena glacialis (assembly GCF_028564815.1). NCBI lineage: Eukaryota > Metazoa > Chordata > Mammalia > Artiodactyla > Balaenidae > Eubalaena > Eubalaena glacialis. The sequence continues at coordinate 164,862,648 of NC_083719.1, read as the reverse complement.
GCCTGTATGTTTCTTAGCAACCCAGTGGAGCCTGCCAGTACCCGGTGTTCTTGCACGGAATAGGGTGCCCAGGGGAGATCCTAGGTGTCTTGAAAAGCGTACTAACGTTAAAAGAAAGGAGAACTGCAACTCACGTCTCAAGGAAACTTCTCCACGTTCCGCTTCAGCAGGGCTCTTCAAGGCTTTACCTTGTGGAAAGGACTCACGTCAAGGTTCCTTGTAGCTCTAGAGCGTCTCAGGAGGAGCTCCCACCCAGGCTATGAAAGCACCCTGTTGATTTAGAGAAAACTCGTTCCCTTCCCAGAGCCCTGCCTACAGTGACTAGAAACTCGTCCAAAACACTGGTATTTAGGTAGGTTCAAGGTGGCATGAATGGAGCTCTCAAAATGGGAAAGCAAACCTTCTGCCATCAGGTTCTCGTTTCCAGTGAACACGCAGCCTACCTCCTTGTGATTTCTACCAAGTTAATATACACTCTAGCGACACACTGGTCCCTTCCCTGAATAACGTGTTCATGGCACGGAGTTCTGCATGTAGCGAACTGCCTCTCCCAAGGAATGCTCTAGGTACGCTATAGGGGCTTAGCCTCTTCTAAAACCCTGCAGTGTAAGAGGAAGAACTGTGCTTTGGTTACAGCAGGAACGCAAGGCAACTTTCTCCTGTAAGTATGGGGTTTTAAGGTATGACTTTGTAGAAGGAATGTGAAACAGTATTGGTTTCTCAGTGCCGCTCAGCCTAGGGCATTGAGGCAGATATGCATGACATGTAGACGTGAGACAACAGATTGCCTGGAGCTGTTGGAGTGCTGAGGAAATCTAGCTCTCCCAAGGAGGCGTGCAGTGTGTTGCCCTACACTTTGCATATTGAGAGTGACTGGGAAAGGTTTCCGGGCCTGGATGTTTCTGAGCTTCCCAGTCGAGCATGCCGGTCCTCGGTGTTCTTGCAGGGAATAGGGTGCCCACGAGTGTTACTAGGTGTCTTCCAGAGCGTACTAACGTTCAAAGAAAGCAGAACTGCAACTCATGTCTCCAGGTAACTGCTCCACGCTTCGGCTTCAGCAGGGCTCTTCAAGGCTTTACCTTGAGGAAACGACTCACGTCAAGTTTCCTTTGAGCTCTAGAGCGTCTCAGGTGGAGCTCCCACCCAGGCTACGAAAGCACCCGGTTGATATAGAGAAAACTCGTTCCCATCCCAGAGCCCTGCCTACAGTGACTAGAGACCCGTCCAAAACACTGGTATTTAGGTAGGTTCAAGGCGGCATGAATGGAGTTCTCAAAATGGGAAAGCAAGCCTTGTGCCATCAGGTCCCCGTTTCGAGTGTACACGCAGCCTACCTCCTTGTGATTTCTACCAAGTTAATATACACTGTAGCGACACACTGGTCCCTTCCCTGAATAACGTGTTTTTGGCACGGAGTTCTGCATGTAGCGAACTGCCTCTCCCAAGGAATGCTCTAGGTACGCTATAGGGGCTTAGCCTCTTCTAAAACCCTGCAGTGTAAGAGGAAGAACTGTGCTTTGGTTACAGCAGGAACGCAAGGCAACTTCCTCCTGTAAGTATGGGGTCTTAAGGTATGACTTTGTAGAAGGAATGTGAAAGAGTATTGGTTTCTCAGTGCCGCTCAGCCTAGGGCACTGAGGCAGATATGCATGACATGTAGACGTGAGACAACAGATTGCCTGGAGCTGTTGGAGTGCTGAGGAAATCTAGCTCTCCCAAGGAGGCGTGCAGTGTGTTGCCCTACACTTAGCATATTGAGAGTGACTGGGAAAGGTTTCCGGGCCTGGATGTTTCTGAGCTTCCCAGTCGAGCATGCCGGTCCTCGGTGTTCTTGCAGGGAATAGGGTGCCCACGAGAGTTACTAGGTGTCTTCAAGAGCGTACTAACGTTCAAAGAAAGCAGAACTGCAACTCATGTCTCCAGGAAACTGCTCCACGCTTCGGCTTCAGCAGGACTCTTCAAGGCTTTACCTTGAGGAAACGACTCACGTCAAGTTTCCTTTGAGCTCTAGAGCGTCTCAGGTGGAGCTCCCACCCAGGCTACGAAAGCACCCTGTTGATATAGATAAAACTCGTTCCCATCCCAGAGCCCTGCCTACAGTGACTAGAGACCCGTCCAAAACACTGGTATTTAGGTAGCTTCAAGGCAGCATGAATGGAGCTTTCAAAATGGGAAAGCAAGCCTTGTGCCATCAGGTCTCCGTTTCCAGTGAACACGCAGCCTACCCCCTTGTGATTTCTACAAGTAAATATTCCCTCAAACTACACAATGGTCCCTTCCCTGAAGAATGTTTTCTTGGCACGGAGTTCTGCATGTAGCGAACTGCCTCTTCCAAGGAACGCTTTGGTAACGCTATCGGGGCTTAGGCTCTTCTAAAACCCTGCAGTGTAAGAGGAAGAACTGTGCTTTGGTTACAGGAGGAACGCAAGCCGAGTTTCTCCTGTAAGTATGGGGTCTGAAGGTATGACTTTGTAGAAGGAATGCGAAGCAGTTTTGATTTCTCAGTGCCGCTCAGCCTAGGGCATTGAGGCAATTTGCATGACATGTAGGACTTGAGAGAACAGATTACCTGGAGCTGTTGGAGTGCTGAGGAAATGTAGCTCTCGAAAGGAAGAGTGCAGTGTGTTGCCCTACACTTAGCATACACAGAGTGACTGGGAAAGGTATCCGGGCATGGATGTTTCTTAGCAACCCAGTGGAGCCTGCCGGTACTCGGTGTTCTTGCACGGAATAGGGTGCCCAGGCGAGATCCTAGGTGTCTTGAAAAGCGTACTAACGTTAAAAGAAAGGAGAACTACAACTCATGTCTCAAGGAAACTTCACCACGTGCCGCTTCAGCAGGGCTCTTCAAGGCTTTACCTTGAGGAAAGGACTCACGTCAAGGTTCCTTGTAGCTCTAGAGCGTCTCAGGAGGAGCTCCCACCCAGGCTATGAAAGCACCCTGTTGATTTAGAGAAAACTCGTTCCCTTCCCAGAGCCCTGCCTACAGTGACTAGAAACTCGTCCAAAACACTGGTATTTAGGTAGGTTCTATGCGGAATGAATGGAGCTTTCAAAATGGGAAAGCAAGCCTTGTGCCATCAGGTCCCCGTTTCCAGTGAACACGCAGCCTACCTCCTTGTGATTTCTACCAAGTTAATATGCACTCTAGCGACACACTGGTCCCTTACCTGAATAACATGTTCTTGGCACGGAGTTCTGCATGTAGCGAACTGCCTCTCCCAAGGAATGCTCTAGGTACACTATAGGGGCTTAGCCTCTTCTAAAACCCTGCAGTGTAAGAGGAAGAACTGTGCTTTGGTTACAGCAGGAACGCAAGGCAACTTTCTCCTGTAAGTATGGGGTCTTAAGGTATGACTTTGTAGAAGGAATGTGAAAGAGTATTGGTTTCTCAGTGCCACTCAGCCTAGGGCACTGAGGCAGATATGCATGACATGTAGACGTGAGACAACAGATTGCCTGGAGCTGTTGGAGTGCTGAGGAAATCTAGCTCTCCCAAGGAGGCGTGCAGTGTGTTGCCCTACACTTAGCATATTGAGAGTGACTGGGAAAGGTTTCCGGGCCTGGATGTTTCTGAGCTTCCCAGTCGAGCATGCCGGTCCTCGGTGTTCTTGCAGGGAATAGGGTATCCACGAGAGTTCCTAGGTGTCTTCAAGAGCGTACTAACGTTCAAAGAAGCAGAACTGCAACTCATGTCTCAAGGAAACTGCTCCACGCTTCGGGTTCAGCAGGGCTCTTCAAGGCTTTACGTTGAGGAAACGACTCACGTTAAGTTTCCTTTGAGCTCTAGAGCGTCTCAGGTGGAGCTCCCACCCAGGCTACGAAAGCACCCTGTTGATATAGAGAAAACTAGTTCCCATCCCAGAGCCCTGCCTACAGTGACTAGAGACCCGTCCAAAACAGTGGTATTTAGGTAGCTTCAAGGCAGCATGAATGGAGCTTTCAAAATGGGAAAGCAAGCCTTGTGCCATCCGGTCCCGTTTCCAGTGAACACGCAGCCTACCCCCTTGTGATTTCTACCAAGAAATATTCCCTCAAACTACACAATGGTCCCTTCCCTGAAGAATGTTTTCTTGGCACGGAGTTCTGCATGTAGCGAACTGCCTCTTCCAAGGAACGCTTTGGTAACGCTATCGGGGCTTAGGCTCTTCTAAAACCCTGCAGTGTAAGAGGAAGAACTGTGCTTTGGTTACAGGAGGAACGCAAGCCGAGTTTCTCCTGTAAGTATGGGGTCTGAAGGTATGACTTTGTAGAAGGAATGCGAAGCAGTTTTGATTTCTCAGTGCCGCTCAGCCTAGGGCATTGAGGCAATTTGCATGACATGTAGGACTTGAGAGAACAGATTACCTGGAGCTGTTGGAGTGCTGAGGAAATGTAGCTCTCGAAAGGAAGAGTGCAGTGTGTTGCCCTACACTTAGCATACACAGAGTGACTGGGAAAGGTATCCGGGCATGGATGTTTCTTAGCAACCCAGTGGAGCCTGCCGGTACTCGGTGTTCTTGCACGGAATAGGGTGCCCAGGCGAGATCCTAGGTGTCTTGAAAAGCGTACTAACGTTAAAAGAAAGGAGAACTACAACTCATGTCTCAAGGAAACTTCTCCACGTGCCGCTTCAGCAGGGCTCTTCAAGGCTTTACCTTGAGGAAAGGACTCACGTCAAGGTTCCTTGTAGCTCTAGAGCGTCTCAGGAGGAGCTCCCACCCAGGCTATGAAAGCACCCTGTTGATTTAGAGAAAACTCGTTCCCTTCCCAGAGCCCTGCCTACAGTGACTAGAAACTCGTCCAAAACACTGGTATTTAGGTAGGTTCTATGCGGAATGAATGGAGCTTTCAAAATGGGAAAGCAAGCCTTGTGCCATCAGGTCCCCGTTTCCAGTGAACACGCAGCCTACCTCCTTGTGATTTCTACCAAGTTAATATGCACTCTAGCGACACACTGGTCCCTTACCTGAATAACATGTTCTTGGCACGGAGTTCTGCATGTAGCGAACTGCCTCTCCCAAGGAATGCTCTAGGTACACTATAGGGGCTTAGCCTCTTCTAAAACCCTGCAGTGTAAGAGGAAGAACTGTGCTTTGGTTACAGCAGGAACGCAAGGCAACTTTCTCCTGTAAGTATGGGGTCTTAAGGTATGACTTTGTAGAAGGAATGTGAAAGAGTATTGGTTTCTCAGTGCCGCTCAGCCTAGGGCACTGAGGCAGATATGCATGACATGTAGACGTGAGACAACAGATTGCCTGGAGCTGTTGGAGTGCTGAGGAAATCTAGCTCTCCCAAGGAGGCGTGCAGTGTGTTGCCCTACACTTAGCATATTGAGAGTGACTGGGAAAGGTTTCCGGGCCTGGATGTTTCTGAGCTTCCCAGTCGAGCATGCCGGTCCTCGGTGTTCTTGCAGGGAATAGGGTATCCACGAGAGTTCCTAGGTGTCTTCAAGAGCGTACTAACGTTCAAAGAAGCAAAACTGCAACTCATGTCTCAAGGAAACTGCTCCACGCTTCGGGTTCAGCAGGGCTCTTCAAGGCTTTACGTTGAGGAAACGACTCACGTTAAGTTTCCTTTGAGCTCTAGAGCGTCTCAGGTGGAGCTCCCACCCAGGCTACGAAAGCACCCTGTTGATATAGAGAAAACTAGTTCCCATCCCAGAGCCCTGCCTACAGTGACTAGAGACCCGTCCAAAACAGTGGTATTTAGGTAGCTTCAAGGCAGCATGAATGGAGCTTTCAAAATGGGAAAGCAAGCCTTGTGCCATCCGGTCCCGTTTCCAGTGAACACGCAGCCTACCCCCTTGTGATTTCTACCAAGAAATATTCCCTCAAACTACACAATGGTCCCTTCCCTGAAGAATGTTTTCTTGGCACGGAGTTCTGCATGTAGCAAACTGCCTCTCCCAAGGAACGCTTTGGTAACGCTATCGGGGCTTAGGCTCTTCTAAAACCCTGCAGTGTAAGAGGAAGAACTGTGCTTTGGTTACAGGAGGAACGCCAGCCGAGTTTCTCCTGTAAGTATGGGGTCTGAAGGTATGACTTTGTAGAAGGAATGCGAAGCAGATTTGATTTCTCAGTGCCGCTCAGCCTAGGGCATTGAGGCAATTTGCATGACATGTAGGACATGAGAGAACAGATTACCTGGAGCCGTTGGAGTGCTGAGGAAATGTAGCTCTCCCAAGGAAGAGTGCAGTGTGTTGCCCTACACTTAGCATACACAGAGAGACTGGGAAAGGTATCCGGGCCTGGATGTTTCTTAGCAACCCAGTGGAGCCTGCCGGTACTCGGTGTTCTTGCACGGAATAGGGTGCCCAGGCGAGATCCTAGGTGTCTTGAAAAGCGTAGTAACGTTAAAAGAAAGGAGAACTGCAACTCATGTCTCAAGGAAACTTCTCCACGTGCCGCTTCAGCAGGGCTCTTCAAGGCTTTACCTTCAGGAAACGACTCACGTCAAGTTTCCTTTGAGCTCTAGAGCGTCTCAGGTGGAGCTCCCACCCAGGCTACGAAAGCACCCGGTTGTTATAGAGAAAACTCGTTCCCATCCCAGAGCCCTGCCTACAGTGACTAGAGACCCGTCCAAAACACTGGTATTTAGGTAGGTTCAAGGCGGCATGAATGGAGCTCTCAAAATGGGAAAGCAAGCCTTGTGCCATCAGGTCCCCGTTTCGAGTGTACACGCAGCCTACCTCCTTGTGATTTCTACCAAGTTAATATACACTCTAGCGACACACTGGTCCCTTCCCTGAATAACGTGTTCTTGGCACGGAGTTCTGCATGTAGCGAACTGCCTCTACCAAGGAATGCTCTAGGTACGCTATAGGGGCTTAGCCTCTTCTAAAACCCTGCAGTGTAAGAGGAAGAACTGTGCTTTGGTTACAGCAGGAACGCAAGGCAACTTCCTCCTGTAAGTATGGGGTCTTAAGGTATGACTTTGTAGAAGGAATGTGAAAGAGTATTGGTTTCTCAGTGCCGCTCAGCCTAGGGCATTGAGGCAGATATGCATGACATGTAGACGTGAGACAACAGATTGCCTGGAGCTGTTGGAGTGCTGAGGAAATCTAGCTCTCCCAAGGAGGCGTGCAGTGTGTTGCCCTACACTTAGCATATTGAGAGTGACTGGGAAAGGTTTCCGGGCCTGGATGTTTCTGAGCTTCCCAGTCGAGCATGCCGGTCCTCGGTGTTCTTGCAGGGAATAGGGTGCCCACGAGAGTTACTAGGTGTCTTCAAGAGCGTACTAACGTTAAAAGAAAGCAGAACTGCAACTCATGTCTCCAGGAAACTGCTCCACGCTTCGGCTTCAGCAGGGCTCTTCAAGGCTTTACCTTGAGGAAACGACTCACGTCAAGTTTCCTTTGAGCTCTAGAGCGTCTCAGGTGGAGCTCCCACCCAGGCTACGAAAGCACCCTGTTGATTTAGAGAAAACTCGTTCCCTTCCCTGAGCTCTGCCTACAGTGACTAGAGACCCGTCCAAAACACTGGTATTTAGGTAGCTTCAAGGCAGCATGAATGGAGCTTTCAAAATGGGAAAGCAAGCCTTGTGCCATCCGGTCTCCGTTTCCAGTGAACACGCAGCCTACCCCCTTGTGATTTCTACCAAGAAATATTCCCTCAAACTACACAATGGTCCCTTCCCTGAAGAATGTTTTCTTGGCACGGAGTTCTACATGTAGCGAACTGCCTCTCCCAAGGAACGCTTTGGTAACGCTATCGGGGCTTAGGCTCTTCTAAAACCCTGCAGTGTAAGAGGAAGAACTGTGCTTTGGTTACAGGAGGAACACCAGCCGAGTTTCTCCTGTAAGTATGGGGTCTGAAGGTATGGCTTTGTAGAAGGAATGCGAAGCAGTTTTGATTTCTCAGTGCCGCTCAGCCTAGGGCATTGAGGCAATTTGCATGACATGTAGGACATGAGAGAACAGATTACCTGGAGCCGTTGGAGTGCTGAGGAAATGTAGCTCTCCCAAGGAAGAGTGCAGTGTGTTGCCCTACACTTAGCATACACAGAGAGACTGGGAAAGGTATCCGGGCCTGGATGTTTCTTAGCAACCCAGTGGAGCCTGCCGGTACTCGGTGTTCTTGCACGGAATAGGGTGCCCAGGCGAGATCCTAGGTGTCTTGAAAAGCGTAGTAACGTTAAAAGAAAGGAGAACTGCAACTCATGTCTCAAGGAAACTTCTCCACGTGCCGCTTCAGCAGGGCTCTTCAAGGCTTTACCTTCAGGAAAGGACTCACGTCAAGTTTCCTTGTAGCTCTAGAGCGTCTCAGGAGGAGCTCCCACCCAGGCTATGAAAGCACCCTGTTGATTTAGAGAGAACTCGTTCCCTTCCCAGAGCCCTGCCTACAGTGACTAGAAACTCGTCCAAAACACTGGTATTTAGGTAGGTTCATGGCGGCATGAATGGAGCTCTCAAAATGGGAAAGCAAGCCTTGTGCCATCAGGTCCCCGTTTCCAGTGAACACGCAGCCTATCTCCTTGTGATTTCTACCAAGTTAATATACACTCTAGCGACACACTGGTCCCTTCCCTGAATAACGTGTTCTTGGCACGGAGTTCTGCATGTAGCGAACTGCCTCTCCCAAGGAATGCTCTAGGTACGCTATAGGGGCTTAGCCTCTTCTAAAACCCTGCAGTGTAAGAGGAAGAACTGTGCTTTGGTTACAGCAGGAACGCAAGGCAACTTCCTCCTGTAAGTATGGGGTCTTAAGGTATGACTTTGTAGAAGGAATGTGAAAGAGTATTGGTTTCTCAGTGCCGCTCAGCCTAGGGCATTGAGGCAGATATGCATGACATGTAGACGTGAGACAACAGATTGCCTGGAGCTGTTGGAGGGCTGAGGAAATCTAGCTCTCCCAAGGAGGCGTGCAGTGTGTTGCCCTACACTTAGCATATTGAGAGTGACTGGGAAAGGTTTCCGGGCCTGGATGTTTCTGAGCTTCCCAGTCGAGCATGCCGGTCCTCGGTGTTCTTGCAGGGAATAGGGTGCCCACGAGAGTTACTAGGTGTCTTCAAGAGCGTACTAACGTTCAAAGAAAGCAGAACTGCAACTCATGTCTCCAGGAAACTGCTCCACGCTTCGGCTTCAGCAGGGCTCTTCAAGGCTTTACCTTGAGGAAACGACTCACGTCAAGTTTCCTTTGAGCTCTAGAGCGTCTCAGGTGGGCTCCCACCCAGGCTCCGAAAGCACCCTGTTGATATAGATAAAACTCGTTCCCATCCCAGAGCCCTGCCTACAGTGACTAGAGACCCGTCCAAAACACTGGTATTTAGGTAGCTTCAAGGCAGCATGAATGGAGCTTTCAAAATGGGAAAGCAAGCCTTGTGCCATCAGGTCTCCGTTTCCAGTGAACACGCAGCCTAACCCCTTGTGATTTCTACAAGTAAATATTCCCTCAAACTACACAATGGTCCCTTCCCTGAAGAATGTTTTCTTGGCACGGAGTTCTGCATGTAGCGAACTGCCTCTTCCAAGGAACGCTTTGGTAACGCTATCGGGGCTTAGGCTCTTCTAAAACCCTGCAGTGTAAGAGGAAGAACTGTGCTTTGGTTACAGGAGGAACGCAAGCCGAGTTTCTCCTGTAAGTATGGGGTCTGAAGGTATGACTTTGTAGAAGGAATGCGAAGCAGTTTTGATTTCTCAGTGCCGCTCAGCCTAGGGCATTGAGGCAATTTGCATGACATGTAGGACGTGAGAGAACAGATTACCTGGAGCTGTTGGAGTGCTGAGGAAATGTAGCTCTCGAAAGGAAGAGTGCAGTGTGTTGCCCTACACTTAGCATACACAGAGTGACTGGGAAAGGTATCCGGGCCTGGATGTTTCTTAGCAACCCAGTGGAGCCTGCCGGTACTCGGTGTTCTTGCACGGAATAGGGTGCCCAGGCGAGATCCTAGGTGTCTTGAAAAGCGTACTAACGTTAAAAGAAAGGAGAACTGCAACTCATGTCTCAAGGAAATTTCTCCACGTTCCGCTTCAGCAGGGCTCTTCAAGGCTTTACCTTGAGGAAAGGACTCAGGTCAAGTTTCCTTGTAGCTCTAGAGCGTCTCAGGAGGAGCTCCCACCCAGGCTATGAAAGCACCCTGTTGATTTAGAGAAAACTCGTTCCCTTCCCAGAGCCCTGCCTACAGTGACTAGAAACTCGTCCAAAACACTGGTATTTAGGTAGGTTCTAGGCAGCATGAATTGAGCTTTCAAAATGGGAAAGCAAGCCTTGTGCCATCAGGTCCCCGTTTCCAGTGAACACGCAGCCTACCTCCTTGTGATTTCTCCCAAGTTAATATGCACTCTAGCGACACACTGGTCCCTTACCTGAATAACGTGTTCTTGGCACGGAGTTCTGCATGTAGCGAACTGCCTCTCCCAAGGAATGCTCTAGGTACACTATAGGGGCTTAGCCTCTTCTAAAACCCTGCAGTGTAAGAGGAAGAACTGTGCTTTGGTTACAGCAGGAACGCAAGGCAACTTTCTCCTGTAAGTATGGGGTCTTAAGGTATGACTTTGTAGAAGGAATGTGAAAGAGTATTGGTTTCTCAGTGCCGCTCAGCCTAGGGCACTGAGGCAGATATGCATGGCATGTAGACGTGAGACAACAGATTGCCTGGAGCTGTTGGAGTGCTGAGGAAATCTAGCTCTCCCAAGGAGGTGTGCAGTGTGTTGCCCTACACTTAGCATATTGAGAGTGACTGGGAAAGGTTTCCGGGCCTGGATGTTTCTGAGCTTCCCAGTCGAGCATGCCGGTCCTCGGTGTTCTTGCAGGGAATAGGGTGCCCACGAGAGTTACTAGGTGTCTTCATAAGCGTAGTAACGTTCAAAGAAAGCAGAACTGCAACTCATGTCTCCAGGAAACTGCTCCACGCTTCGGCTTCAGCAGGGCTCTTCAAGGATTTACCTTGAGGAAACGACTCACGTCAAGTTTCCTTTGAGCTCTAGAGCGTCTCAGGTGGAGCTCCCACCCAGGCTACGAAAGCACCCTGTTGATTTAGAGAAAACTCGTTCCCTTCCCTGAGCTCTGCCTACAGTGACTAGAGACCCGTCCAAAACACTGGTATTTAGGTAGCTTCAAGGCAGCATGAATGGAGCTTTCAAAATGGGAAAGTAAGCCTTGTGCCATCCGGTCTCCGTTTCCAGTGAACACGCAGCCTACCCCCTTGTGATTTCTACCAAGAAATATTCCCTCAAACTACACAATGGTCCCTTCCCTGAAGAATGTTTTCTTGGCACGGAGTTCTGCATGTAGCGAACTGCCTCTTCCAAGGAACGCTTTGGTAACGCTATCGGGGCTTAGGCTCTTCTAAAACCCTGCAGTGTAAGAGGAAGAACTGTGCTTTGGTTACAGGAGGAACGCAAGCCGAGTTTCTCCTGTAAGTATGGGGTCTGAAGGTATGACTTTGTAGAAGGAATGCGAAGCAGTTTTGATTTCTCAGTGCCGCTCAGCCTAGGGCATTGAGGCAATTTGCATGACATGTAGGACGTGAGAGAACAGATTACCTGGAGCTGTTGGAGTGCTGAGGAAATGTAGCTCTCGAAAGGAAGAGTGCAGTGTGTTGCCCTACACTTAGCATACACAGAGTGACTGGGAAAGGTATCCGGGCCTGGATGTTTCTTAGCAACCCAGTGGAGCCTGCCGGTACTCGGTGTTCTTGCACGGAATAGGGTGCCCAGGCGAGATCCTAGGTGTCTTGAAAAGCGTACTAACGTTAAAAGAAAGGAGAACTGCAACTCATGTCTCAAGGAAATTTCTCCACGTTCCGCTTCAGCAGGGCTCTTCAAGGCTTTACCTTGAGGAAAGGACTCAGGTCAAGTTTCCTTGTAGCTCTAGAGCGTCTCAGGAGGAGCTCCCACCCAGGCTATGAAAGCACCCTGTTGATTTAGAGAAAACTCGTTCCCTTCCCAGAGCCCTGCCTACAGTGACTAGAAACTCGTCCAAAACACTGGTATTTAGGTAGGTTCTAGGCAGCATGAATGGAGCTTTCAAAATGGGAAAGCAAGCCTTGTGCCATCAGGTCCCCGTTTCCAGTGAACACGCAGCCTACCTCCTTGTGATTTCTCCCAAGTTAATATGCACTCTAGCGACACACTGGTCCCTTACCTGAATAACGTGTTCTTGGCACGGAGTTCTGCATGTAGCGAACTGCCTCTCCCAAGGAATGCTCTAGGTACACTATAGGGGCTTAGCCTCTTCTAAAACCCTGCAGTGTAAGAGGAAGAACTGTGCTTTGGTTACAGCAGGAACGCAAGGCAACTTTCTCCTGTAAGTATGGGGTCTTAAGGTATGACTTTGTAGAAGGAATGTGAAAGAGTATTGGTTTCTCAGTGCCGCTCAGCCTAGGGCACTGAGGCAGATATGCATGGCATGTAGACGTGAGACAACAGATTGCCTGGAGCTGTTGGAGTGCTGAGGAAATCTAGCTCTCCCAAGGAGGTGTGCAGTGTGTTGCCCTACACTTAGCATATTGAGAGTGACTGGGAAAGGTTTCCGGGCCTGGATGTTTCTGAGCTTCCCAGTCGAGCATGCCGGTCCTCGGTGTTCTTGCAGGGAATAGGGTGCCCACGAGAGTTACTAGGTGTCTTCATAAGCGTAGTAACGTTCAAAGAAAGCAGAACTGCAACTCATGTCTCCAGGAAACTGCTCCACGCTTCGGCTTCAGCAGGGCTCTTCAAGGATTTACCTTGAGGAAACGACTCACGTCAAGTTTCCTTTGAGCTCTAGAGCGTCTCAGGTGGAGCTCCCACCCAGGCTACGAAAGCACCCTGTTGATTTAGAGAAAACTCGTTCCCTTCCCTGAGCTCTGCCTACAGTGACTAGAGACCCGTCCAAAACACTGGTATTTAGGTAGCTTCAAGGCAGCATGAATGGAGCTTTCAAAATGGGAAAGTAAGCCTTGTGCCATCCGGTCTCCGTTTCCAGTGAACACGCAGCCTACCCCCTTGTGATTTCTACCAAGAAATATTCCCTCAAACTACACAATGGTCCCTTCCCTGAAGAATGTTTTCTTGGCACGGAGTTCTGCATGTAGCGAACTGCCTCTCCCAAGGAACGCTTTGGTAACGCTATCGGGGCTTAGGCTCTTCTAAAACCCTGCAGTGTAAGAGGAAGAACTGTGCTTTGGTTACAGGAGGAACGCCAGCCGAGTTTCTCCTGTAAGTATGGGGTCTGAAGGTATGACTTTGTAGAAGGAATGCGAAGCAGTTTTGATTTCTCAGTGCCGCTCAGCCTAGGGCATTGAGGCAATTTGCATGACATGTAGGACATGAGAGAACAGATTACCTGGAGCCGTTGGAGTGCTGAGGAAATGTAGCTCTCCCAAGGAAGAGTGCAGTGTGTTGCCCTACACTTAGCATACACAGAGAGACTGGGAAAGGTATCCGGGCCTGGATGTTTCTTAGCAACCCAGTGGAGCCTGCCGGTACTCGGTGTTCTTGCACGGAATAGGGTGCCCAGGCGAGATCCTAGGTGTCTTGAAAAGCGTAGTAACGTTAAAAGAAAGGAGAACTGCAACTCATGTCTCAAGGAAACTTCTCCACGTGCCGCTTCAGCAGGGCTCTTCAAGGCTTTACCTTCAGGAAAGGACTCACGTCAAGTTTCCTTGTAGCTCTAGAGCGTCTCAGGAGGAGCTCCCACCCAGGCTATGAAAGCACCTTGTTGATTTAGAGAAAACTCGTTCCCTTCCCAGAGCCCTGCCTACAGTGACTAGAAACTCGTCCAAAACACTGGTATTTAGGTAGGTTCATGGCGGCATGAATGGAGCTCTCAAAATGGGAAAGCAAGCCTTGTGCCATCAGGTCCCCGTTTCCAGTGAACACGCAGCCTATCTCCTTGTGATTTCTACCAAGTTAATATACACTCTAGCGACACACTGGTCCCTTCCCTGAATAACGTGTTCTTGGCACGGAGTTCTGCATGTAGCGAACTGCCTCTCCCAAGGAATGCTCTAGGTACGCTATAGGGGCTTAGCCTCTTCTAAAACCCTGCAGTGTAAGAGGAAGAACTGTGCTTTGGTTACAGCAGGAACGCAAGCCAACTTTCTCCTGTAAGTATGGGGTCTTAAGGTAAGACTTTGTAGAAGGAATGTGAAAGAGTATTGGTTTCTCAGTGCCGCTCAGCCTAGGGCATTGAGGCAGATATGCATGACATGTAGACGTGAGACAACAGATTGCCTGGAGCTGTTGGAGTGCTGAGGAAATCTAGCTCTCCCAAGGAGGCGTGCAGTGTGTTGCCCTACACTTAGCATATTGAGAGTGACTGGGAAAGGTTTCCGGGCCTGGATGTTTCTGAGCTTCCCAGTCGAGCATGCCGGTCCTCGGTGTTCTTGCAGGGAATAGGGCGCCCACGAGAGTTACTAGGTGTCTTCAATAGCGTACTAACGTTCAAAGAAAGCAGAACTGCAACTCATGTCTCCAGGGAACTGCTCCACGCTTCAGCTTCAGCAGGGCTCTTCAAGGCTTTACCTTGAGGAAACGACTCACGTCAAGTTTCCTTTGAGCTCTAGAGCGTCTCAGGTGGAGCTCCCACCCAGGCTACGAAAGCACCCTGTTTATTTAGAGAAAACTCGTTCCCTTCCCAGAGCCCTGCCTTCAGTGACTAGAGACCCGTCCAAAACACTGGTATTTAGGTAGCTTCAAGGCAGCATGAATGGAGCTTTCAAAATGGGAAAGCAAGCCTTGTGCCATCAGATCTCCGTTTCCAGTGAACACGCAGCCTACCCCCTTGTGATTTCTACCAAGTAAATATTCTCTCAAACTACACAATGGTCCCTTCCCTGAAGAATGTTTTCTTGGCACGGAGTTCTGCATGTAGCGAACTGCCTCTCCCAAGGAACGCTTTGGTAACGCTATCGGGGCTTAGGCTCTTCTAAAACCCTGCAGTGTAAGAGGAAGAACTGTGCTTTGGTTACAGGAGGAACGCAAGCCGAGTTTCTCCTGTAAGTATGGGGTCTGAAGGTATGACTTTGTAGAAGGAATGCGAAGCAGTTTTGATTTCTCAGTGCCGCTCAGCCTAGGGCATTGAGGCAATTTGCATGACATGTAGGACGTGAGAGAACAGATTACCTGGAGCTGTTGGAGTGCTGAGGAAATGTAGCTCTCCCAAGGAAGAGTGCAGTGTGTTGCCCTACACTTAGCATACACAGCGTGACTGGGAATGGTATCCGGGCATGGATGTTTCTTAGCAACCCAGTGGAGCCTGCCGGTACTCAGTGTTCTTGCACGAAATAGGGTGCCCAGGGGAGATCCTAGGTGTCTTGAAAAGCGTACTAACGTTAAAAGAAAGGAGAACTGCAACTCACGTCTCAAGGAAACTTCTCCACGTTCCGCTTCAGCAGGGCTCTTCAAGGCTTTACCTTGTGGAAAGGACTCACGTCAAGTTTCCTTGTAGCTCTAGAGCGTCTCAGGAGGAGCTCCCACCCAGGCTATGAAAGCACCCTGTTGATTTAGAGAAAACTCGTTCCCTTCCCAGAGCCCTGCCTACAGTGACTAGAAACTCGTCCAAAACACTGATATTTAGGTAGGTTCAAGGCGGCATGAATGGAGCTCTCAAAATGGGAAAGCAAGCCTTGTGCCAGCAGGTCCCCGTTTCCAGTGAACACGCAGCCTACCTCCTTGTGATTTCTACCAAGTTAATATACACTCTAGTGACACACTGGTCCCTTCCCTGAATAACGTGTTCTTGGCACGGAGTTCTGCAGGTAGTGAACTGCCTCTCCCAAGGAATGCTCTAGGTACGCTATAGGGGCTTAGCCTCTTCTAAAACCCTGCAGTGTAAGAGGAAGAACTGTGCTTTGGTTACAGCAGGAACGCAAGCCAACTTTCTCCTGTAAGTATGGGGTCTTAAGGTATGACTTTGTAGAAGGAATGTGAAACAGTATTGGTTTCTCAGTGCCGCTCAGCCTAGGGCATTGAGGCAGATATGCATGACATGTAGACGTGAGACAACAGATTGCCTGGAGCTGTTGGAGTGCTGAGGAAATCTAGCTCTCCCAAGGAGGCGTGCAGTGTGTTGCCCTACACTTTGCATATTGAGAGTGACTGGGAAAGGTTTCCGGGCCTGGATGTTTCTGAGCTTCCCAGTCGAGCATGCCGGTCCTCGGTGTTCTTGCAGGGAATAGGGTGCCCACGAGTGTTACTAGGTGTCTTCCAGAGCGTACTAACGTTCAAAGAAAGCAGAACTGCAACTCATGTCTCCAGGTAACTGCTCCACGCTTCGGCTTCAGCAGGGCTCTTCAAGGCTTTACCTTGAGGAAACGACTCACGTCAAGTTTCCTTTGAGCTCTAGAGCGTCTCAGGTGGAGCTCCCACCCAGGCTACGAAAGCACCCTGTTGATTTAGAGAAAACTCGTTCCCTTCACTGAGCTCTGCCTACAGTGACTAGAGACCCGTCCAAAACACTGGTATTTAGGTAGCTTCAAGGCAGCATGAATGGAGCTTTCAAAATGGGAAAGCAAGCCTTGTGCCATCCGGTCTCCGTTTCCAGTGAACACGCAGCCTACCCCCTTGTGATTTCTACCAAGAAATATTCCCTCAAACTACACAATGGTCCCTTCCCTGAAGAATGTTTTCTAGGCACGGAGTTCTGCATGTAGCGAACTGCCTCTCCCAAGGAACGCTTTGGTAACGCTATCGGGGCTTAGGCTCTTCTAAAACCGTGCAGTGTAAGAGGAAGAACTGTGCTTTGGTTACAGGAGGAACGCCAGCCGAGTTTCTCCTGTAAGTATGGGGTCTGAAGGTATGACTTTGTAGAAGGAATGCGAAGCAGTTTTGATTTCTCAGTGCCGCTCAGCCTAGGGCATTGAGGCAATTTGCATGACATGTAGGACATGAGAGAACAGATTACCTGGAGCCGTTGGAGTGCTGAGGAAATGTAGCTCTCCCAAGGAAGAGTGCAGTGTGTTGCCCTACACTTAGCATACACAGAGAGACTGGGAAAGGTATCCGGGCCTGGATGTTTCTTAGCAACCCAGTGGAGCCTGCCGGTACTCGGTGTTCTTGCACGGAATAGGGTGCCCAGGCGAGATCCTAGGTGTCTTGAAAAGCATAGTAACGTTAAAAGAAAGGAGAACTGCAACTCATGTCTCAAGGAAACTTCTCCACGTGCCGCTTCAGCAGGGCTCTTCAAGGCTTTACCTTCAGGAAAGGACTCACGTCAAGTTTCCTTGTAGCTCTAGAGCGTCTCAGGAGGAGCTCCCACCCAGGCTATGAAAGCACCCTGTTGATTTAGAGAAAACTCGTTCCCTTCCCAGAGCCCTGCCTACAGTGACTAGAAACTCGTCCAAAACACTGGTATTTAGGTAGGTTCATGGCGGCATGAATGGAGCTCTCAAAATGGGAAAGCAAGCCTTGTGCCATCAGGTCCCCGTTTCCAGTGAACACGCAGCCTATCTCCTTGTGATTTCTACCAAGTTAATATACACTCTAGCGACACACTGGTCCCTTCCCTGAATAACGTGTTCTTGGCACGGAGTTCTGCATGTAGCGAACTGCCTCTCCCAAGGAATGCTCTAGGTACGCTATAGGGGCTTAGCCTCTTCTAAAACCCTGCAGTGTAAGAGGAAGAACTGTGCTTTGGTTACAGCAGGAACGCAAGGCAACTTCCTCCTGTAAGTATGGGGTCTTAAGGTATGACTTTGTAGAAGGAATGTGAAAGAGTATTGGTTTCTCAGTGCCGCTCAGCCTAGGGCATTGAGGCAGATATGCATGACATGTAGACGTGAGACAACAGATTGCCTGGAGCTGTTGGAGTGCTGAGGAAATCTAGCTCTCCCAAGGAGGCGTGCAGTGTGTTGCCCTACACTTAGCATATTGAGAGTGACTGGGAAAGGTTTCCGGGCCTGGATGTTTCTGAGCTTCCCAGTCGAGCATGCCGGTCCTCGGTGTTCTTGCAGGGAATAGGGTGCCCACGAGAGTTACTAGGTGTCTTCAAGAGCGTACTAACGTTCAAAGAAAGCAGAACTGCAACTCATGTCTCCAGGAAACTGCTCCACGCTTCGGCTTCAGCAGGGCTCTTCAAGGCTTTACCTTGAGGAAACGACTCACGTCAAGTTTCCTTTGAGCTCTAGAGCATCTCAGGTGGGCTCCCACCCAGGCTCCGAAAGCACCCTGTTGATATAGATAAAACTCGTTCCCATCCCAGAGCCCTGCCTACAGTGACTAGAGACCCGTCCAAAACACTGGTATTTAGGTAGCTTCAAGGCAGCATGAATGGAGCTTTCAAAATGGGAAAGCAAGCCTTGTGCCATCAGGTCTCCGTTTCCAGTGAACACGCAGCCTAACCCCTTGTGATTTCTACAAGTAAATATTCCCTCAAACTACACAATGGTCCCTTCCCTGAAGAATGTTTTCTTGGCACGGAGTTCTGCATGTAGCGAACTGCCTCTTCCAAGGAACGCTTTGGTAACGCTATCGGGGCTTAGGCTCTTCTAAAACCCTGCAGTGTAAGAGGAAGAACTGTGCTTTGGTTACAGGAGGAACGCAAGCCGAGTTTCTCCTGTAAGTATGGGGTCTGAAGGTATGACTTTGTAGAAGGAATGCGAAGCAGTTTTGATTTCTCAGTGCCGCTCAGCCTAGGGCATTGAGGCAATTTGCATGACATGTAGGACGTGAGAGAACAGATTACCTGGAGCTGTTGGAGTGCTGAGGAAATGTAGCTCTCGAAAGGAAGAGTGCAGTGTGTTGCCCTACACTTAGCATACACAGAGTGACTGGGAAAGGTATCCGGGCCTGGATGTTTCTTAGCAACCCAGTGGAGCCTGCCGGTACTCGGTGTTCTTGCACGGAATAGGGTGCCCAGGCGAGATCCTAGGTGTCTTGAAAAGCGTACTAACGTTAAAAGAAAGGAGAACTGCAACTCATGTCTCAAGGAAATTTCTCCACGTTCCGCTTCAGCAGGGCTCTTCAAGGCTTTACCTTGAGGAAAGGACTCACGTCAAGTTTCCTTGTAGCTCTAGAGCGTCTCAGGAGGAGCTCCCACCCAGGCTATGAAAGCACCCTGTTGATTTAGAGAAAACTCGTTCCCTTCCCAGAGCCCTGCCTACAGTGACTAGAAACTCGTCCAAAACACTGGTATTTAGGTAGGTTCTAGGCAGCATGAATGGAGCTTTCAAAATGGGAAAGCAAGCCTTGTGCCATCAGGTCCCCGTTTCCAGTGAACACGCAGCCTACCTCCTTGTGATTTCTCCCAAGTTAATATGCACTCTAGCGACACACTGGTCCCTTACCTGAATAACGTGTTCTTGGCACGGAGTTCTGCATGTAGCGAACTGCCTCTCCCAAGGAATGCTCTAGGTACACTATAGGGGCTTAGCCTCTTCTAAAACCCTGCAGTGTAAGAGGAAGAACTGTGCTTTGGTTACAGCAGGAACGCAAGGCAACTTTCTCCTGTAAGTATGGGGTCTTAAGGTATGACTTTGTAGAAGGAATGTGAAAGAGTATTGGTTTCTCAGTGCCGCTCAGCCTAGGGCACTGAGGCAGATATGCATGGCATGTAGACGTGAGACAACAGATTGCCTGGAGCTGTTGGAGTGCTGAGGAAATCTAGCTCTCCCAAGGAGGTGTGCAGTGTGTTGCCCTACACTTAGCATATTGAGAGTGACTGGGAAAGGTTTCCGGGCCTGGATGTTTCTGAGCTTCCCAGTCGAGCATGCCGGTCCTCGGTGTTCTTGCAGGGAATAGGGTGCCCACGAGAGTTACTAGGTGTCTTCAAGAGCGTACTAACGTTAAAAGAAAGCAGAACTGCAACTCATGTCTCCAGGAAACTGCTCCACGCTTCGGCTTCAGCAGGGCTCTTCAAGGATTTACCTTGAGGAAACGACTCACGTCAAGTTTCCTTTGAGCTCTAGAGCGTCTCAGGTGGAGCTCCCACCCAGGCTACGAAAGCACCCTGTTGATTTAGAGAAAACTCGTTCCCTTCCCTGAGCTCTGCCTACAGTGACTAGAGACCCGTCCAAAACACTGGTATTTAGGTAGCTTCAAGGCAGCATGAATGGAGCTTTCAAAATGGGAAAGTAAGCCTTGTGCCATCCGGTCTCCGTTTCCAGTGAACACGCAGCCTACCCCCTTGTGATTTCTACCAAGAAATATTCCCTCAAACTACACAATGGTCCCTTCCCTGAAGAATGTTTTCTTGGCACGGAGTTCTGCATGTAGCGAACTGCCTCTCCCAAGGAACGCTTTGGTAACGCTATCGGGGCTTAGGCTCTTCTAAAACCCTGCAGTGTAAGAGGAAGAACTGTGCTTTGGTTACAGGAGGAACGCCAGCCGAGTTTCTCCTGTAAGTATGGGGTCTGAAGGTATGACTTTGTAGAAGGAATGCGAAGCAGTTTTGATTTCTCAGTGCCGCTCAGCCTAGGGCATTGAGGCAATTTGCATGACATGTAGGACATGAGAGAACAGATTACCTGGAGCCGTTGGAGTGCTGAGGAAATGTAGCTCTCCCAAGGAAGAGTGCAGTGTGTTGCCCTACACTTAGCATACACAGAGAGACTGGGAAAGGTATCCGGGCCTGGATGTTTCTTAGCAACCCAGTGGAGCCTGCCGGTACTCGGTGTTCTTGCACGGAATAGGGTGCCCAGGCGAGATCCTAGGTGTCTTGAAAAGCGTAGTAACGTTAAAAGAAAGGAGAACTGCAACTCATGTCTCAAGGAAACTTCTCCACGTGCCGCTTCAGCAGGGCTCTTCAAGGCTTTACCTTCAGGAAAGGACTCACGTCAAGTTTCCTTGTAGCTCTAGAGCGTCTCAGGAGGAGCTCCCACCCAGGCTATGAAAGCACCTTGTTGATTTAGAGAAAACTCGTTCCCTTCCCAGAGCCCTGCCTACAGTGACTAGAAACTCGTCCAAAACACTGGTATTTAGGTAGGTTCATGGCGGCATGAATGGAGCTCTCAAAATGGGAAAGCAAGCCTTGTGCCATCAGGTCCCCGTTTCCAGTGAACACGCAGCCTATCTCCTTGTGATTTCTACCAAGTTAATATACACTCTAGCGACACACTGGTCCCTTCCCTGAATAACGTGTTCTTGGCACGGAGTTCTGCATGTAGCGAACTGCCTCTCCCAAGGAATGCTCTAGGTACGCTATAGGGGCTTAGCCTCTTCTAAAACCCTGCAGTGTAAGAGGAAGAACTGTGCTTTGGTTACAGCAGGAACGCAAGGCAACTTTCTCCTGTAAGTATGGGGTCTTAAGGTAAGACTTTGTAGAAGGAATGTGAAAGAGTATTGGTTTCTCAGTGCCGCTCAGCCTAGGGCATTGAGGCAGATATGCATGACATGTAGACGTGAGACAACAGATTGCCTGGAGCTGTTGGAGTGCTGAGGAAATCTAGCTCTCCCAAGGAGGCGTGCAGTGTGTTGCCCTACACTTAGCATATTGAGAGTGACTGGGAAAGGTTTCCGGGCCTGGATGTTTCTGAGCTTCCCAGTCGAGCATGCCGGTCCTCGGTGTTCTTGCAGGGAATAGGGCGCCCACGAGAGTTACTAGGTGTCTTCAATAGCGTACTAACGTTCAAAGAAAGCAGAACTGCAACTCATGTCTCCAGGGAACTGCTCCACGCTTCAGCTTCAGCAGGGCTCTTCAAGGCTTTACCTTGAGGAAACGACTCACGTCAAGTTTCCTTTGAGCTCTAGAGCGTCTCAGGTGGAGCTCCCACCCAGGCTACGAAAGCACCCTGTTTATTTAGAGAAAACTCGTTCCCTTCCCAGAGCCCTGCCTTCAGTGACTAGAGACCCGTCCAAAACACTGTTATTTAGGTAGCTTCAAGGCAGCATGAATGGAGCTTTCAAAATGGGAAAGCAAGCCTTGTGCCATCAGATCTCCGTTTCCAGTGAACACGCAGCCTACCCCCTTGTGATTTCTACCAAGTAAATATTCTCTCAAACTACACAATGGTCCCTTCCCTGAAGAATGTTTTCTTGGCACGGAGTTCTGCATGTAGCGAACTGCCTCTCCCAAGGAACGCTTTGGTAACGCTATCGGGGCTTAGGCTCTTCTAAAACCCTGCAGTGTAAGAGGAAGAACTGTGCTTTGGTTACAGGAGGAACGCAAGCCGAGTTTCTCCTGTAAGTATGGGGTCTGAAGGTATGACTTTGTAGAAGGAATGCGAAGCAGTTTTGATTTCTCAGTGCCGCTCAGCCTAGGGCATTGAGGCAATTTGCATGACATGTAGGACGTGAGAGAACAGATTACCTGGAGCTGTTGGAGTGCTGAGGAAATGTAGCTCTCCCAAGGAAGAGTGCAGTGTGTTGCCCTACACTTAGCATACACAGCGTGACTGGGAATGGTATCCGGGCATGGATGTTTCTTAGCAACCCAGTGGAGCCTGCCGGTACTCAGTGTTCTTGCACGAAATAGGGTGCCCAGGGGAGATCCTAGGTGTCTTGAAAAGCGTACTAACGTTAAAAGAAAGGAGAACTGCAACTCACGTCTCAAGGAAACTTCTCCACGTTCCGCTTCAGCAGGGCTCTTCAAGGCTTTACCTTGTGGAAAGGACTCACGTCAAGTTTCCTTGTAGCTCTAGAGCGTCTCAGGAGGAGCTCCCACCCAGGCTATGAAAGCACCCTGTTGATTTAGAGAAAACTCGTTCCCTTCCCAGAGCCCTGCCTACAGTGACTAGAAACTCGTCCAAAACACTGATATTTAGGTAGGTTCAAGGCGGCATGAATGGAGCTCTCAAAATGGGAAAGCAAGCCTTGTGCCAGCAGGTCCCCGTTTCCAGTGAACACGCAGCCTACCTCCTTGTGATTTCTACCAAGTTAATATACACTCTAGTGACACACTGGTCCCTTCCCTGAATAACGTGTTCTTGGCACGGAGTTCTGCAGGTAGTGAACTGCCTCTCCCAAGGAATGCTCTAGGTACGCTATAGGGGCTTAGCCTCTTCTAAAACCCTGCAGTGTAAGAGGAAGAACTGTGCTTTGGTTACAGCAGGAACGCAAGCCAACTTTCTCCTGTAAGTATGGGGTCTTAAGGTATGACTTTGTAGAAGGAATGTGAAACAGTATTGGTTTCTCAGTGCCGCTCAGCCTAGGGCATTGAGGCAGATATGCATGACATGTAGACGTGAGACAACAGATTGCCTGGAGCTGTTGGAGTGCTGAGGAAATCTAGCTCTCCCAAGGAGGCGTGCAGTGTGTTGCCCTACACTTTGCATATTGAGAGTGACTGGGAAAGGTTTCCGGGCCTGGATGTTTCTGAGCTTCCCAGTCGAGCATGCCGGTCCTCGGTGTTCTTGCAGGGAATAGGGTGCCCACGAGTGTTACTAGGTGTCTTCCAGAGCGTACTAACGTTCAAAGAAAGCAGAACTGCAACTCATGTCTCCAGGTAACTGCTCCACGCTTCGGCTTCAGCAGGGCTCTTCAAGGCTTTACCTTGAGGAAACGACTCACGTCAAGTTTCCTTTGAGCTCTAGAGCGTCTCAGGTGGAGCTCCCACCCAGGCTACGAAAGCACCCTGTTGATTTAGAGAAAACTCGTTCCCTTCCCTGAGCTCTGCCTACAGTGACTAGAGACCCGTCCAAAACACTGGTATTTAGGTAGCTTCAAGGCAGCATGAATGGAGCTTTCAAAATGGGAAAGCAAGCCTTGTGCCATCCGGTCTCCGTTTCCAGTGAACACGCAGCCTACCCCCTTGTGATTTCTACCAAGAAATATTCCCTCAAACTACACAATGGTCCCTTCCCTGAAGAATGTTTTCTAGGCACGGAGTTCTGCATGTAGCGAACTGCCTCTCCCAAGGAACGCTTTGGTAACGCTATCGGGGCTTAGGCTCTTCTAAAACCCTGCAGTGTAAGAGGAAGAACTGTGCTTTGGTTACAGGAGGAACGCCAGCCGAGTTTCTCCTGTAAGTATGGGGTCTGAAGGTATGACTTTGTAGAAGGAATGCGAAGCAGTTTTGATTTCTCAGTGCCGCTCAGCCTAGGGCATTGAGGCAATTTGCATGACATGTAGGACATGAGAGAACAGATTACCTGGAGCCGTTGGAGTGCTGAGGAAATGTAGCTCTCCCAAGGAAGAGTGCAGTGTGTTGCCCTACACTTAGCATACACAGAGAGACTGGGAAAGGTATCCGGGCCTGGATGTTTCTTAGCAACCCAGTGGAGCCTGCCGGTGCTCGGTGTTCTTGCACGGAATAGGGTGCCCAGGCGAGATCCTAGGTGTCTTGAAAAGCATAGTAACGTTAAAAGAAAGGAGAACTGCAACTCATGTCTCAAGGAAACTTCTCCACGTGCCGCTTCAGCAGGGCTCTTCAAGGCTTTACCTTCAGGAAAGGACTCACGTCAAGTTTCCTTGTAGCTCTAGAGCGTCTCAGGAGGAGCTCCCACCCAGGCTATGAAAGCACCCTGTTGATTTAGAGAAAACTCGTTCCCTTCCCAGAGCCCTGCCTACAGTGACTAGAAACTCGTCCAAAACACTGGTATTTAGGTAGGTTCATGGCGGCATGAATGGAGCTCTCAAAATGGGAAAGCAAGCCTTGTGCCAGCAGGTCCCCGTTTCCAGTGAACACGCAGCCTATCTCCTTGTGATTTCTACCAAGTTAATATACACTCTAGCGACACACTGGTCCCTTCCCTGAATAACGTGTTCTTGGCACGGAGTTCTGCATGTAGCGAACTGCCTCTCCCAAGGAATGCTCTAGGTACGCTATAGGGGCTTAGCCTCTTCTAAAACCCTGCAGTGTAAGAGGAAGAACTGTGCTTTGGTTACAGCAGGAACGCAAGGCAACTTTCTCCTGTAAGTATGGGGTCTTAAGGTAAGACTTTGTAGAAGGAATGTGAAAGAGTATTGGTTTCTCAGTGCCGCTCAGCCTAGGGCATTGAGGCAGATATGCATGACATGTAGACGTGAGACAACAGATTGCCTGGAGCTGTTGGAGTGCTGAGGAAATCTAGCTCTCCCAAGGAGGCGTGCAGTGTGTTGCCCTACACTTAGCATATTGAGAGTGACTGGGAAAGGTTTCCGGGCCTGGATGTTTCTGAGCTTCCCAGTCGAGCATGCCGGTCCTCGGTGTTCTTGCAGGGAATAGGGCGCCCACGAGAGTTACTAGGTGTCTTCAATAGCGTACTAACGTTCAAAGAAAGCAGAACTGCAACTCATGTCTCCAGGGAACTGCTCCACGCTTCAGCTTCAGCAGGGCTCTTCAAGGCTTTACCTTGAGGAAACGACTCACGTCAAGTTTCCTTTGAGCTCTAGAGCGTCTCAGGTGGAGCTCCCACCCAGGCTACGAAAGCACCCTGTTTATTTAGAGAAAACACGTTCCCTTCCCAGAGCCCTGCCTTCAGTGACTAGAGACCCGTCCAAAACACTGTTATTTAGGTAGCTTCAAGGCAGCATGAATGGAGCTTTCAAAATGGGAAAGCAAGCCTTGTGCCATCAGATCTCCGTTTCCAGTGAACACGCAGCCTACCCCCTTGTGATTTCTACCAAGTAAATATTCTCTCAAACTACACAATGGTCCCTTCCCTGAAGAATGTTTTCTTGGCACGGAGTTCTGCATGTAGCGAACTGCCTCTCCCAAGGAACGCTTTGGTAACGCTATTGGGGCTTAGGCTCTTCTAAAACCCTGCAGTGTAAGAGGAAGAACTGTGCTTTGGTTACAGGAGGAACGCAAGCCGAGTTTCTCCTGTAAGTATGGGGTCTGAAGGTATGACTTTGTAGAAGGAATGCGAAGCAGTTTTGATTTCTCAGTGCCGCTCAGCCTAGGGCATTGAGGCAATTTGCATGACATGTAGGAAGTGAGAGAACAGATTACCTGGAGCTGTTGGAGTGCTGAGGAAATGTAGCTCTCCCAAGGAAGAGTGCAGTGTGTTGCCCTACACTTAGCATACACAGCGTGACTGGGAATGGTATCCGGGCATGGATGTTTCTTAGCAACCCAGTGGAGCCTGCCGGTACTCAGTGTTCTTGCACGAAATAGGGTGCCCAGGGGAGATCCTAGGTGTCTTGAAAAGCGTACTAACGTTAAAAGAAAGGAGAACTGCAACTCACGTCTCAAGGAAACTTCTCCACATTCCGCTTCAGCAGGGCTCTTCAAGGCTTTACCTTGTGGAAAGGACTCACGTCAAGTTTCCTTGTAGCTCTAGAGCGTCTCAGGAGGAGCTCCCACCCAGGCTATGAAAGCACCCTGTTGATTTAGAGAAAACTCGTTCCCTTCCCAGAGCCCTGCCTACAGTGACTAGAAACTCGTCCAAAACACTGATATTTAGGTAGGTTCAAGGCGGCATGAATGGAGCTCTCAAAATGGGAAAGCAAGCCTTGTGCCAGCAGGTCCCCGTTTCCAGTGAACACGCAGCCTACCTCCTTGTGATTTCTACCAAGTTAATATACACTCTAGTGACACACTGGTCCCTTCCCTGAATAACGTGTTTTTGGCACGGAGTTCTGCAGGTAGTGAACTGCCTCTCCCAAGGAATGCTCTAGGTACGCTATAGGGGCTTAGCCTCTTCTAAAACCCTGCAGTGTAAGAGGAAGAACTGTGCTTTGGTTACAGCAGGAACGCAAGGCAACTTCCTCCTGTAAGTATGGGGTCTTAAGGTATGACTTTGTAGAAGGAATGTGAAAGAGTATTGGTTTCTCAGTGCCGCTCAGCCTAGGGCATTGAGGCAGATATGCATGACATGTAGACGTGAGACAACAGATTGCCTGGAGCTGTTGGAGTGCTGAGGAAATCTAGCTCTCCCAAGGAGGCGTGCAGTGTGTTGCCCTACACTTTGCATATTGAGAGTGACTGGGAAAGGTTTCCGGGCCTGGATGTTTCTGAGCTTCCCAGTCGAGCATGCCGGTCCTCGGTGTTCTTGCAGGGAATAGGGTGCCCACGAGTGTTACTAGGTGTCTTCCAGAGCGTACTAACGTTCAAAGAAAGCAGAACTGCAACTCATGTCTCCAGGTAACTGCTCCACGCTTCGGCTTCAGCAGGGCTCTTCAAGGCTTTACCTTGAGGAAACGACTCACGTCAAGTTTCCTTTGAGCTCTAGAGCGTCTCAGGTGGAGCTCCCCCCCAGGCTACGAAAGCACCCGGTTGATATAGAGAAAACTCGTTCCCATCCCAGAGCCCTGCCTACAGTGACTAGAGACCCGTCCAAAACACTGGTATTTAGGTAGGTTCAAGGCGGCATGAATGGAGCTCTCAAAATGGGAAAGCAAGCCTTGTGCCATCAGGTCCCCGTTTCGAGTGTACACGCAGCCTACCTCCTTGTGATTTCTACCAAGTTAATATACACTCTAGCGACACACTGGTCCCTTCCCTGAATAACGTGTTCTTGGCACGGAGTTCTGCATGTAGCGAACTGCCTCTCCCAAGGAATGCTCTAGGTACGCTATAGGGGCTTAGCCTCTTCTAAAACCCTGCAGTGTAAGAGGAAGAACTGTGCTTTGGTTACAGCAGGAACGCAAGGCAACTTCCTCCTGTAAGTATGGGGTCTTAAGGTATGACTTTGTAGAAGGAATGTGAAACAGTATTGGTTTCTCAGTGCCGCTCAGCCTAGGGCATTGAGGCAGATATGCATGACATGTAGACGTGAGACAACAGATTGCCTGGAGCTGTTGGAGTGCTGAGGAAATCTAGCTCTCCCAAGGAGGCGTGCAGTGTGTTGCCCTACACTTAGCATATTGAGAGTGACTGGGAAAGGTTTCCGGGCCTGGATGTTTCTGAGCTTCCCAGTCGAGCATGCCGGTCCTCGGTGTTCTTGCAGGGAATAGGGTGCCCACGAGAGTTACTAGGTGTCTTCAAGAGCGTACTAACGTTCAAAGAAAGCAGAACTGCAACTCATGTCTCCAGGAAACTGCTCCACGCTTCGGCTTCAGCAGGGCTCTTCAAGGCTTTACCTTGAGGAAACGACTCACGTCAAGTTTCCTTTGAGCTCTAGAGCGTCTCAGGTGGGCTCCCACCCAGGCTCCGAAAGCACCCTGTTGATATAGATAAAACTCGTTCCCATCCCAGAGCCCTGCCTACAGTGACTAGAGACCCGTCCAAAACACTGGTATTTAGGTAGCTTCAAGGCAGCATGAATGGAGCTTTCAAAATGGGAAAGCAAGCCTTGTGCCATCAGGTCTCCGTTTCCAGTGAACACGCAGCCTACCCCCTTGTGATTTCTACAAGTAAATATTCCCTCAAACTACACAATGGTCCCTTCCCTGAAGAATGTTTTCTTGGCACGGAGTTCTGCATGTAGCGAACTGCCTCTTCCAAGGAACACTTTGGTAACGCTATCGGGGCTTAGGCTCTTCTAAAACCCTGCAGTGTAAGAGGAAGAACTGTGCTTTGGTTACAGGAGGAACGCAAGCCGAGTTTCTCCTGTAAGTATGGGGTCTGAAGGTATGACTTTGTAGAAGGAATGCGAAGCAGTTTTGATTTCTCAGTGCCGCTCAGCCTAGGGCATTGAGGCAATTTGCATGACATGTAGGACGTGAGAGAACAGATTACCTAGAGCTGTTGGAGTGCTGAGGAAATGTAGCTCTCCCAAGGAAGAGTGCAGTGTGTTGCCCTACACTTAGCATACACAGAGTGACTGGGAAAGGTATCCGGGCCTGGATGTTTCTTAGCAACCCAGTGGAGCCTGCCGGTACTCGGTGTTCTTGCACGGAATAGGGTGCCCAGGCGAGATCCTAGGTGTCTTGAAAAGCGTACTAACGTTAAAAGAAAGGAGAACTGCAACTCATGTCTCAAGGAAATTTCTCCACGTTCCGCTTTAGCAGGGCTCTTCAAGGCTTTACCTTGAGGAAAGGACTCACGTCAAGTTTCCTTGTAGCTCTAGAGCGTCTCAGGAGGAGCTCCCACCCAGGCTATGAAAGCACCCTGTTGATTTAGAGAAAACTCGTTCCCTTCCCAGAGCCCTGCCTACAGTGACTAGAAACTCGTCCAAAACACTGGTATTTAGGTAGGTTCTAGGCGGCATGAATGGAGCTTTCAAAATGGGAAAGCAAGCCTTGTGCCATCAGGTCCCCGTTTCCAGTGAACACGCAGCCTACCTCCTTGTGATTTCTCCCAAGTTAATATGCACTCTAGCGACACACTGGTCCCTTACCTGAATAACGTGTTCTTGGCACGGAGTTCTGCATGTAGCGAACTGCCTCTCCCAAGGAATGCTCTAGGTACACTATAGGGGCTTAGCCTCTTCTAAAACCCTGCAGTGTAAGAGGAAGAACTGTGCTTTGGTTACAGCAGGAACCCAAGGCAACTTTCTCCTGTAAGTATGGGGTCTTAAGGTATGACTTTGTAGAAGGAATGTGAAAGAGTATTGGTTTCTCAGTGCCGCTCAGCCTAGGGCACTGAGGCAGATATGCATGGCATGTAGACGTGAGACAACAGATTGCCTGGAGCTGTTGGAGTGCTGAGGAAATCTAGCTCTCCCAAGGAGGTGTGCAGTGTGTTGCCCTACACTTAGCATATTGAGAGTGACTGGGAAAGGTTTCCGGGCCTGGATGTTTCTGAGCTTCCCAGTCGAGCATGCTGGTCCTCGGTGTTCTTGCAGGGAATAGGGTGCCCACGAGAGTTACTAGGTGTCTTCAAGAGCGTACTAACGTTAAAAGAAAGCAGAACTGCAACTCATGTCTCCAGGAAACTGCTCCACGCTTCGGCTTCAGCAGGGCCCTTCAAGGCTTTACCTTGAGGAAACGACTCACGTCAAGTTTCCTTTGAGCTCTAGAGCGTCTCAGGTGGAGCTCCCACCCAGGCTACGAAAGCACCCTGTTGATTTAGAGAAAACTCGTTCCCTTCCCTGAGCTCTGCCTACAGTGACTAGAGACCCGTCCAAAACACTGGTATTTAGGTAGCTTCAAGGCAGCATGAATGGAGCTTTCAAAATGGGAAAGCAAGCCTTGTGCCATCCGGTCTCCGTTTCCAGTGAACACGCAGCCTACCCCCTTGTGATTTCTACCAAGAAATATTCCCTCAAACTACACAATGGTCCCTTCCCTGAAGAATGTTTTCTTGGCACGGAGTTCTGCATGTAGCGAACTGCCTCTCCCAAGGAACGCTTTGGTAACGCTATCGGGGCTTAGGCTCTTCTAAAACCCTGCAGTGTAAGAGGAAGAACTGTGCTTTGGTTACAGGAGGAACGCCAGCCGAGTTTCTCCTGTAAGTATGGGGACTGAAGGTATGACTTTGTAGAAGGAATGCGAAGCAGTTTTGACTTCTCAGTGCCGCTCAGCCTAGGGCATTGAGGCAATTTGCATGACATGTAGGACATGAGAGAACAGATTACCTGGAGCCGTTGGAGTGCTGAGGAAATGTAGCTCTCCCAAGGAAGAGTGCAGTGTGTTGCCCTACACTTAGCATACACAGAGAGACTGGGAAAGGTATCCGGGCCTGGATGTTTCTTAGCAACCCAGTGGAGCCTGCCGGTACTCGGTGTTCTTGCACGGAATAGGGTGCCCAGGCGAGATCCTAGGTGTCTTGAAAAGCGTAGTAACGTTAAAAGAAAGGAGAACTGCAACTCATGTCTCAAGGAAACTTCTCCACGTGCCGCTTCAGCAGGGCTCTTCAAGGCTTTACCTTCAGGAAAGGACTCACGTCAAGTTTCCTTGTAGCTCTAGAGCGTCTCAGGAGGAGCTCCCACCCAGGCTATGAAAGCACCCTGTTGATTTAGAGAAAACTCGTTCCCTTCCCAGAGCCCTGCCTACAGTGACTAGAAACTCGTCCAAAACACTGGTATTTAGGTAGGTTCATGGCGGAATGAATGGAGCTCTCAAAATGGGAAAGCAAGCCTTGTGCCATCAGGTCCCCGTTTCCAGTGAACACGCAGCCTATCTCCTTGTGATTTCTACCAAGTTAATATACACTCTAGCGACACACTGGTCCCTTCCCTGAATAACGTGTTCTTGGCACGGAGTTCTGCATGTAGCGAACTGCCTCTCCCAAGGAATGCTCTAGGTACGCTATAGGGGCTTAGCCTCTTCTAAAACCCTGCAGTGTAAGAGGAAGAACTGTGCTTTGGTTACAGCAGGAACGCAAGGCAACTTTCTCCTGTAAGTATGGGGTCTTAAGGTAAGACTTTGTAGAAGGAATGTGAAAGAGTATTGGTTTCTCAGTGCCGCTCAGCCTAGGGCATTGAGGCAGATATGCATGACATGTAGACGTGAGACAACAGATTGCCTGGAGCTGTTGGAGTGCTGAGGAAATCTAGCTCTCCCAAGGAGGCGTGCAGTGTGTTGCCCTACACTTAGCATATTGAGAGTGACTGGGAAAGGTTTCCGGGCCTGGATGTTTCTGAGCTTCCCAGTCGAGCATGCCGGTCCTCGGTGTTCTTGCAGGGAATAGGGCGCCCACGAGAGTTACTAGGTGTCTTCAATAGCGTACTAACGTTCAAAGAAAGCAGAACTGCAACTCATGTCTCCAGGGAACTGCTCCACGCTTCAGCTTCAGCAGGGCTCTTCAAGGCTTTACCTTGAGGAAACGACTCACGTCAAGTTTCCTTTGAGCTCTAGAGCGTCTCAGGTGGAGCTCCCACCCAGGCTACGAAAGCACCCTGTTTATTTAGAGAAAACTCGTTCCCTTCCCAGAGCCCTGCCTTCAGTGACTAGAGACCCGTCCAAAACACTGTTATTTAGGTAGCTTCAAGGCAGCATGAATGGAGCTTTCAAAATGGGAAAGCAAGCCTTGTGCCATCAGATCTCCGTTTCCAGTGAACACGCAGCCTACCCCCTTGTGATTTCTACCAAGTAAATATTCTCTCAAACTACACAATGGTCCCTTCCCTGAAGAATGTTTTCTTGGCACGGAGTTCTGCATGTAGCGAACTGCCTCTCCCAAGGAACGCTTTGGTAACGCTATCGGGGCTTAGGCTCTTCTAAAACCCTGCAGTGTAAGAGGAAGAACTGTGCTTTGGTTACAGGAGGAACGCAAGCCGAGTTTCTCCTGTAAGTATGGGGTCTGAAGGTATGACTTTGTAGAAGGAATGCGAAGCAGTTTTGATTTCTCAGTGCCGCTCAGCCTAGGGCATTGAGGCAATTTGCATGACATGTAGGACGTGAGAGAACAGATTACCTGGAGCTGTTGGAGTGCTGAGGAAATGTAGCTCTCCCAAGGAAGAGTGCAGTGTGTTGCCCTACACTTAGCATACACAGCGTGACTGGGAATGGTATCCGGGCATGGATGTTTCTTAGCAACCCAGTGGAGCCTGCCGGTACTCAGTGTTCTTGCACGAAATAGGGTGCCCAGGGGAGATCCTAGGTGTCTTGAAAAGCGTACTAACGTTAAAAGAAAGGAGAACTGCAACTCACGTCTCAAGGAATCTTCTCCACGTTCCGCTTCAGCAGGGCTCTTCAAGGCTTTACCTTGTGGAAAGGACTCACGTCAAGTTTCCTTGTAGCTCTAGAGCGTCTCAGGAGGAGCTCCCACCCAGGCTATGAAAGCACCCTGTTGATTTAGAGAAAACTCGTTCCCTTCCCAGAGCCCTGCCTACAGTGACTAGAAACTCGTCCAAAACACTGATATTTAGGTAGGTTCAAGGCGGCATGAATGGAGCTCTCAAAATGGGAAAGCAAGCCTTGTGCCATCAGGTCCCCGTTTCCAGTGAACACGCAGCCTACCTCCTTGTGATTTCTACCAAGTTAATATACACTCTAGTGACACACTGGTCCCTTCCCTGAATAACGTGTTTTTGGCACGGAGTTCTGCAGGTAGTGAACTGCCTCTCCCAAGGAATGCTCTAGGTACGCTATAGGGGCTTAGCCTCTTCTAAAACCCTGCAGTGTAAGAGGAAGAACTGTGCTTTGGTTACAGCAGGAACGCAAGCCAACTTTCTCCTGTAAGTATGGGGTCTTAAGGTATGACTTTGTAGAAGGAATGTGAAACAGTATTGGTTTCTCAGTGCCGCTCAGCCTAGGGCATTGAGGCAGATATGCATGACATGTAGACGTGAGACAACAGATTGCCTGGAGCTGTTGGAGTGCTGAGGAAATCTAGCTCTCCCAAGGAGGCGTGCAGTGTGTTGCCCTACTCTTAGCATATTGAGAGTGACTGGGAAAGGTTTCCGGGCCTGGATGTTTCTGAGCTTCCCAGTCGAGCATGCCGGTCCTCGGTGTTCTTGCAGGGAATAGGGTGCCCACGAGTGTTACTAGGTGTCTTCCAGAGCGTACTAACGTTCAAAGAAAGCAGAACTGCAACTCATGTCTCCAGGTAACTGCTTCACGCTTCGGCTTCAGCAGGGCTCTTCAAGGCTTTACCTTGAGGAAACGACTCACGTCAAGTTTCCTTTGAGCTCTAGAGCGTCTCAGGTGCGAGCTCCCACCCAGGCTACGAAAGCACCCGGTTGATATAGAGAAAACTCGTTCCCATCCCAGAGCCCTGCCTACAGTGACTAGAGACCCGTCCAAAACACTGGTATTTAGGTAGGTTCAAGGCGGCATGAATGGAGCTCTCAAAATGGGAAAGCAAGCCTTGTGCCATCAGGTCCCCGTTTCGAGTGTACACGCAGCCTACCTCCTTGTGATTTCTACCAAGTTAATATACACTCTAGCGACACACTGGTCCCTTCCCTGAATAACGTGTTCTTGGCACGGAGTTCTGCATGTAGGGAACTGCCTCTCCCAAGGAATGCTCTAGGTACGCTACAGGGGCTTAGCCTCTTCTAAAACCCTGCAGTGTAAGAGGAAGAACTGTGCTTTGGTTACAGCAGGAACGCAAGGCAACTTCCTCCTGTAAGTATGGGGTCTTAAGGTATGACTTTGTAGAAGGAATGTGAAAGAGTATTGGTTTCTCAGTGCCGCTCAGCCTAGGGCATTGAGGCAGATATGCATGACATGTAGACGTGAGACAGCAGATTGCCTGGAGCTGTTGGAGTGCTGAGGAATTCTAGCTCTCCCAAGGAGGCGTGCAGTGTGTTGCCCTACACTTAGCATATTGAGAGTGACTGGGAAAGGTTTCCGGGCCTGGATGTTTCTGAGCTTCCCAGTCGAGCATGCCGGTCCTCGGTGTTCTTGCAGGGAATAGGGTGCCCACGAGAGTTACTAGGTGTCTTCAAGAGCGTACTAACGTTCAAAGAAAGCAGAACTGCAACTCATGTCTCCAGGAAACTGCTCCACGCTTCGGCTTCAGCAGGGCTCTTCAAGGCTTTACCTTGAGGAAACGACTCACGTCAAGTTTCCTTTGAGCTCTAGAGCGTCTCAGGTGGGTTCCCACCCAGGCTCCGAAAGCACCCTGTTGATATAGATAAAACTCGTTCCCATCCCAGAGCCCTGCCTACAGTGACTAGAGACCCGTCCAAAACACTGGTATTTAGGTAGCTTCAAGGCAGCATGAATGGAGCTTTCAAAATGGGAAAGCAAGCCTTGTGCCATCAGGTCTCCGTTTCCAGTGAACACGCAGCCTACCCCCTTGTGATTTCTACAAGTAAATATTCCCTCAAACTACACAATGGTCCCTTCCCTGAAGAATGTTTTCTTGGCACGGAGTTCTGCATGTAGCGAACTGCCTCTTCCAAGGAACGCTTTGGTAACGCTATCGGGGCTTAGGCTCTTCTAAAACCCTGCAGTGTAAGAGGAAGAACTGTGCTTTGGTTACAGGAGGAACGCAAGCCGAGTTTCTCCTGTAAGTATGGGGTCTGAAGGTATGACTTTGTAGAAGGAATGCGAAGCAGTTTTGATTTCTCAGTGCCGCTCAGCCTAGGGCATTGAGGCAATTTGCATGACATGTAGGACGTGAGAGAACAGATTACCTGGAGCTGTTGGAGTGCTGAGGAAATGTAGCTCTCGAAAGGAAGAGTGCAGTGTGTTGCCCTACACTTAGCATACACAGAGTGACTGGGAAAGGTATCCGGGCCTGGATGTTTCTTAGCAACCCAGTGGAGCCTGCCGGTACTCGGTGTTCTTGCACGGAATAGGGTGCCCAGGTGAGATCCTAGGTGTCTTGAAAAGCGTACTAACGTTAAAAGAAAGGAGAACTGCAACTCATGTCTCAAGGAAATTTCTCCACGTTCCGCTTCAGCAGGGCTCTTCAAGGCTTTACCTTGAGGAAAGGACTCACGTCAAGTTTCCTTGTAGCTCTAGAGCGTCTCAGGAGGAGCTCCCACCCAGGCTATGAAAGCACCCTGTTGATTTAGAGAAAACTCGTTCCCTTCCCAGAGCCCTGCCTACAGTGACTAGAAACTCGTCCAAAACACTGGTATTTAGGTAGGTTCTAGGCGGCATGAATGGAGCTTTCAAAATGGGAAAGCAAGCCTTGTGCCATCAGGTCCCCGTTTCCAGTGAACACGCAGCCTACCTCCTTGTGATTTCTCCCAAGTTAATATGCACTCTAGCGACACACTGGTCCCTTACCTGAATAACGTGTTCTTGGCACGGAGTTCTGCATGTAGCGAACTGCCTCTCCCAAGGAATGCTCTAGGTACACTATAGGGGCTTAGCCTCTTCTAAAACCCTGCAGTGTAAGAGGAAGAACTGTGCTTTGGTTACAGCAGGAACGCAAGGCAACTTTCTCCTGTAAGTATGGGGTCTTAAGGTATGACTTTGTAGAAGGAATGTGAAAGAGTATTGGTTTCTCAGTGCCGCTCAGCCTAGGGCACTGAGGCAGATATGCATGGCATGTAGACGTGAGACAACAGATTGCCTGGAGCTGTTGGAGTGCTGAGGAAATCTAGCTCTCCCAAGGAGGTGTGCAGTGTGTTGCCCTACACTTAGCATATTGAGAGTGACTGGGAAAGGTTTCCCGGCCTGGATGTTTCTGAGCTTCCCAGTCGAGCATGCCGGTCCTCGGTGTTCTTGCAGGGAATAGGGTGCCCACGAGAGTTACTAGGTGTCTTCAAGAGCGTACTAACGTTAAAAGAAAGCAGAACTGCAACTCATGTCTCCAGGAAACTGCTCCACGCTTCGGCTTCAGCAGGGCTCTTCAAGGCTTTACCTTGAGGAAACGACTCACGTCAAGTTTCCTTTGAGCTCTAGAGCGTCTCAGGTGGAGCTCCCACCCAGGTTACGAAAGCACCCTGTTGATTTAGAGAAAACTCGTTCCCTTCCCTGAGCTCTGCCTACAGTGACTAGAGACCCGTCCAAAACACTGGTATTTAGGTAGCTTCAAGGCAGCATGAATGGAGCTTTCAAAATGGGAAAGCAAGCCTTGTGCCATCCGGTCTCCGTTTCCAGTGAACACGCAGCCTACCCCCTTGTGATTTCTACCAAGAAATATTCCCTCAAACTACACAATGGTCCCTTCCCTGAAGAATGTTTTCTTGGCACGGAGTTCTGCATGTAGCGAACTGCCTCTCCCAAGGAACGCTTTGGTAACGCTATCGGGGCTTAGGCTCTTCTAAAACCCTGCAGTGTAAGAGGAAGAACTGTGCTTTGGTTACAGGAGGAACGCCAGCCGAGTTTCTCCTGTAAGTATGGGGTCTGAAGGTATGACTTTGTAGAAGGAATGCGAAGCAGTTTTGATTTCTCAGTGCCGCTCAGCCTAGGGCATTGAGGCAATTTGCATGACATGTAGGACGTGAGAGAACAGATTACCTGGAGCTGTTGGAGTGCTGAGGAAATGTAGCTCTCGAAAGGAAGAGTGCAGTGTGTTGCCCTACACTTAGCATACACAGAGTGACTGGGAAAGGTATCCGGGCCTGGATGTTTCTTAGCAACCCAGTGGAGCCTGCCGGTACTCGGTGTTCTTGCACGGAATAGGGTGCCCAGGCGAGATCCTAGGTGTCTTGAAAAGCGTACTAACGTTAAAAGAAAGGAGAACTGCAACTCATGTCTCAAGGAAATTTCTCCACGTTCCGCTTCAGCAGGGCTCTTCAAGGCTTTACCTTGAGGAAAGGACTCACGTCAAGTTTCCTTGTAGCTCTAGAGCGTCTCAGGAGGAGCTCCCACCCAGGCTATGAAAGCACCCTGTTGATTTAGAGAAAACTCGTTCCCTTCCCAGAGCCCTGCCTACAGTGACTAGAAACTCGTCCAAAACACTGGTATTTAGGTAGGTTCTAGGCGGCATGAATGGAGCTTTCAAAATGGGAAAGCAAGCCTTGTGCCATCAGGTCCCCGTTTCCAGTGAACACGCAGCCTACCTCCTTGTGATTTCTCCCAAGTTAATATGCACTCTAGCGACACACTGGTCCCTTACCTGAATAACGTGTTCTTGGCACGGAGTTCTGCATGTAGCGAACTGCCTCTCCCAAGGAATGCTCTAGGTACACTATAGGGGCTTAGCCTCTTCTAAAACCCTGCAGTGTAAGAGGAAGAACTGTGCTTTGGTTACAGCAGGAACGCAAGGCAACTTTCTCCTGTAAGTATGGGGTGTTAAGGTATGACTTTGTGGAAGGAATGTGAAAGAGTATTGGTTTCTCAGTGCCGCTCAGCCTAGGGCACTGAGGCAGATATGCATGGCATGTAGACGTGAGACAACAGATTGCCTGGAGCTGTTGGAGTGCTGAGGAAATCTAGCTCTCCCAAGGAGGTGTGCAGTGTGTTGCCCTACACTTAGCATATTGAGAGTGACTGGGAAAGGTTTCCGGGCCTGGATGTTTCTGAGCTTCCCAGTCGAGCATGCCGGTCCTCGGTGT
Organism: Eubalaena glacialis; assembly: GCF_028564815.1. Lineage (NCBI taxonomy): Eukaryota > Metazoa > Chordata > Mammalia > Artiodactyla > Balaenidae > Eubalaena > Eubalaena glacialis. The sequence goes on along the minus strand of NC_083719.1, from coordinate 164,825,220 downwards.
TCTTGCAGGGAATAGGGTGCCCACGAGAGTTACTAGGTGTCTTCAAGAGCGTACTAGCGTTAAAAGAAAGCAGAACTGCAACTCATGTCTCCAGGAAACTGCTCCACGCTTCGGCTTCAGCAGGGCTCTTCAAGGCTTTACCTTGAGGAAACGACTCACGTCAAGTTTCCTTTGAGCTCTAGAGCGTCTCAGGTGGAGCTCCCACCCAGGCTACGAAAGCACCCTGTTGATTTAGAGAAAACTCGTTCCCTTCCCTGAGCTCTGCCTACAGTGACTAGAGACCCGTCCAAAACACTGGTATTTAGGTAGCTTCAAGGCAGCATGAATGGAGCTTTCAAAATGGGAAAGCAAGCCTTGTGCCATCCGGTCTCCGTTTCCAGTGAACACGCAGCCTACCCCCTTGTGATTTCTACCAAGAAATATTCCCTCAAACTACACAATGGTCCCTTCCCTGAAGAATGTTTTCTTGGCACGGAGTTCTGCATGTAGCGAACTGCCTCTCCCAAGGAACGCTTTGGTAACGCTATCGGGGCTTAGGCTCTTCTAAAACCCTGCAGTGTAAGAGGAAGAACTGTGCTTTGGTTACAGGAGGAACGCCAGCCGAGTTTCTCCTGTAAGTATGGGGACTGAAGGTATGACTTTGTAGAAGGAATGCGAAGCAGTTTTGATTTCTCAGTGCCGCTCAGCCTAGGGCATTGAGGCAATTTGCATGACATGTAGGACATGAGAGAACAGATTACCTGGAGCCGTTGGAGTGCTGAGGAAATGTAGCTCTCCCAAGGAAGAGTGCAGTGTGTTGCCCTACACTTAGCATACACAGAGAGACTGGGAAAGGTATCCGGGCCTGGATGTTTCTTAGCAACCCAGTGGAGCCTGCCGGTACTCGGTGTTCTTGCACGGAATAGGGTGCCCAGGCGAGATCCTAGGTGTCTTGAAAAGCGTAGTAACGTTAAAAGAAAGGAGAACTGCAACTCATGTCTCAAGGAAACTTCTCCGAGTGCCGCTTCAGCAGGGCTCTTCAAGGCTTTACCTTCAGGAAAGGACTCACGTCAAGTTTCCTTGTAGCTCTAGAGCGTCTCAGGAGGAGCTCCCACCCAGGCTATGAAAGCACCCTGTTGATTTAGAGAAAACTCGTTCCCTTCCCAGAGCCCTGCCTACAGTGACTAGAAACTCGTCCAAAACACTGGTATTTAGGTAGGTTCATGGAGGAATGAATGGAGCTCTCAAAATGGGAAAGCAAGCCTTGTGCCATCAGGTCCCCGTTTCCAGTGAACACGCAGCCTATCTCCTTGTGATTTCTACCAAGTTAATATACACTCTAGCGACACACTGGTCCCTTCCCTGAATAACGTGTTCTTGGCACGGAGTTCTGCATGTAGCGAACTGCCTCTCCCAAGGAATGCTCTAGGTACGCTATAGGGGCTTAGCCTCTTCTAAAACCCTGCAGTGTAAGAGGAAGAACTGTGCTTTGGTTACAGCAGGAACGCAAGGCAACTTTCTCCTGTAAGTATGGGGTCTTAAGGTAAGACTTTGTAGAAGGAATGTGAAAGAGTATTGGTTTCTCAGTGCCGCTCAGCCTAGGGCATTGAGGCAGATATGCATGACATGTAGACGTGAGACAACAGATTGCCTGGAGCTGTTGGAGTGCTGAGGAAATCTAGCTCTCCCAAGGAGGCGTGCAGTGTGTTGCCCTACACTTAGCATATTGAGAGTGACTGGGAAAGGTTTCCGGGCCTGGATGTTTCTGAGCTTCCCAGTCGAGCATGCCAGTCCTCGGTGTTCTTGCAGGGAATAGGGCGCCCACGAGAGTTACTAGGTGTCTTCAATAGCGTACTAACGTTCAAAGAAAGCAGAACTGCAACTCATGTCTCCAGGGAACTGCTCCACGCTTCAGCTTCAGCAGGGCTCTTCAAGGCTTTACCTTGAGGAAACGACTCACGTCAAATTTCCTTTGAGCTCTAGAGCGTCTCAGGTGGAGCTCCCACCCAGGCTACGAAAGCACCCTGTTGATTTAGAGAAAACTCGTTCCCTTCCCAGAGCCCTGCCTTCAGTGACTAGAGACCCGTCCAAAACACTGTTATTTAGGTAGCTTCAAGGCAGCATGAATGGAGCTTTCAAAATGGGAAAGCAAGCCTTGTGCCATCAGATCTCCGTTTCCAGTGAACACGCAGCCTACCCCCTTGTGATTTCTACCAAGTAAATATTCTCTCAAACTACACAATGGTCCCTTCCCTGAAGAATGTTTTCTTGGCACGGAGTTCTGCATGTAGCGAACTGCCTCTCCCAAGGAACGCTTTGGTAACGCTATCGGGGCTTAGGCTCTTCTAAAACCCTGCAGTGTAAGAGGAAGAACTGTGCTTTGGTTACAGGAGGAACGCAAGCCGAGTTTCTCCTGTAAGTATGGGGTCTGAAGGTATGACTTTGTAGAAGGAATGCGAAGCAGTTTTGATTTCTCAGTGCCGCTCAGCCTAGGGCATTGAGGCAATTTGCATGACATGTAGGACATGAGAGAACAGATTACCTGGAGCTGTTGGAGTGCTGAGGAAATGTAGCTCTCCCAAGGAAGAGTGCAGTGTGTTGCCCTACACTTAGCATACACAGCGTGACTGGGAATGGTATCCGGGCATGGATGTTTCTTAGCAACCCAGTGGAGCCTGCCGGTACTCAGTGTTCTTGCACGAAATAGGGTGCCCAGGGGAGATCCTAGGTTTCTTGAAAAGCGTACTAACGTTAAAAGAAAGGAGAACTGCAACTCACGTCTCAAGGAAACTTCTCCACGTTCCGCTTCAGCAGGGCTCCTCAAGGCTTTACCTTGTGGAAAGGACTCACGTCAAGTTTCCTTGTAGCTCTAGAGCGTCTCAGGAGGAGCTCCCACCCAGGCTATGAAAGCACCCTGTTGATTTAGAGAAAACTCGTTCCCTTCCCAGAGCCCTGCCTACAGTGACTAGAAACTCGTCCAAAACACTGGTATTTAGGTAGGTTCATGGCGGAATGAATGGAGCTCTCAAAATGGGAAAGCAAGCCTTGTGCCATCAGGTCCCCGTTTCCAGTGAACACGCAGCCTATCTCCTTGTGATTTCTACCAAGTTAATATACACTCTAGCGACACACTGGTCCCTTCCCTGAATAACGTGTTCTTGGCACGGAGTTCTGCATGTAGCGAACTGCCTCTCCCAAGGAATGCTCTAGGTACGCTATAGGGGCTTAGCCTCTTCTAAAACCCTGCAGTGTAAGAGGAAGAACTGTGCTTTGGTTACAGCAGGAACGCAAGGCAACTTTCTCCTGTAAGTATGGGGTCTTAAGGTAAGACTTTGTAGAAGGAATGTGAAAGAGTATTGGTTTCTCAGTGCCGCTCAGCCTAGGGCATTGAGGCAGATATGCATGACATGTAGACGTGAGACAACAGATTGCCTGGAGCTGTTGGAGTGCTGAGGAAATCTAGCTCTCCCAAGGAGGCGTGCAGTGTGTTGCCCTACACTTAGCATATTGAGAGTGACTGGGAAAGGTTTCCGGGCCTGGATGTTTCTGAGCTTCCCAGTCGAGCATGCCGGTCCTCGGTGTTCTTGCAGGGAATAGGGCGCCCACGAGAGTTACTAGGTGTCTTCAATAGCGTACTAACGTTCAAAGAAAGCAGAACTGCAACTCATGTCTCCAGGGAACTGCTCCACGCTTCAGCTTCAGCAGGGCTCTTCAAGGCTTTACCTTGAGGAAACGACTCACGTCAAATTTCCTTTGAGCTCTAGAGCGTCTCAGGAGGAGCTCCCACCCAGGCTATGAAAGCACCCTGTTGATTTAGAGAAAACTCGTTCCCTTCCCAGAGCCCTGCCTACAGTGACTAGAAACTCGTCCAAAACACTGATATTTAGGTAGGTTCAAGGCGGCATGAATGGAGCTCTCAAAATGGGAAAGCAAGCCTTGTGCCATCAGGTCCCCGTTTCCAGTGAACACGCAGCCTACCTCCTTGTGATTTCTACCAAGTTAATATACACTCTAGTGACACACTGGTCCCTTCCCTGAATAACGTGTTTTTGGCACGGAGTTCTGCAGGTAGTGAACTGCCTCTCCCAAGGAATGCTCTAGGTACGCTATAGGGGCTTAGCCTCTTCTAAAACCCTGCAGTGTAAGAGGAAGAACTGTGCTTTGGTTACAGCAGGAACGCAAGCCAACTTTCTCCTGTAAGTATGGGGTCTTAAGGTATGACTTTGTAGAAGGAATGTGAAACAGTATTGGTTTCTCAGTGCCGCTCAGCCTAGGGCATTGAGGCAGATATGCATGACATGTAGACGTGAGACAACAGATTGCCTGGAGCTGTTGGAGTGCTGAGGAAATCTAGCTCTCCCAAGGAGGCGTGCAGTGTGTTGCCCTACACTTTGCATATTGAGAGTGACTGGGAAAGGTTTCCGGGCCTGGATGTTTCTGAGCTTCCCAGTCGAGCATGCCGGTCCTCGGTGTTCTTGCAGGGAATAGGGTGCCCACGAGTGTTACTAGGTGTCTTCCAGAGCGTACTAACGTTCAAAGAAAGCAGAACTGCAACTCATGTCTCCAGGTAACTGCTTCACGCTTCGGCTTCAGCAGGGCTCTTCAAGGCTTTACCTTGAGGAAACGACTCACGTCAAGTTTCCTTTGAGCTCTAGAGCGTCTCAGGTGGAGCTCCCACCCAGGCTACGAAAGCACCCGGTTGATATAGAGAAAACTCGTTCCCATCCCAGAGCCCTGCCTACAGTGACTAGAGACCCGTCCAAAACACTGGTATTTAGGTAGGTTCAAGGCGGCATGAATGGAGCTCTCAAAATGGGAAAGCAAGCCTTTTGCCATCAGGTCCCCGTTTCGAGTGTACACGCAGCCTACCTCCTTGTGATTTCTACCAAGTTAATATACACTCTAGCGACACACTGGTCCCTTCCCTGAATAACGTGTTCTTGGCACGGAGTTCTGCATGTAGCGAACTGCCTCTCCCAAGGAATGCTCTAGGTACGCTATAGGGGCTTAGCCTCTTCTAAAACCCTGCAGTGTAAGAGGAAGAACTGTGCTTTGGTTACAGCAGGAACGCAAGGCAACTTCCTCCTGTAAGTATGGGGTCTTAAGGTATGACTTTGTAGAAGGAATGTGAAAGAGTATTGGTTTCTCAGTGCCGCTCAGCCTAGGGCATTGAGGCAGATATGCATGACATGTAGACGTGAGACAACAGATTGCCTGGAGCTGTTGGAGTGCTGAGGAAATCTAGCTCTCCCAAGGAGGCGTGCAGTGTGTTGCCCTACACTTAGCATATTGAGAGTGACTGGGAAAGGTTTCCGGGCCTGGATGTTTCTGAGCTTCCCAGTCGAGCATGCCGGTCCTCGGTGTTCTTGCAGGGAATAGGGCGCCCACGAGAGTTACTAGGTGTCTTCCATAGCGTACTAACGTTCAAAGAAAGCAGAACTGCAACTCATGTCTCCAGGGAACTGCTCCACGCTTCAGCTTCAGCAGGGCTCTTCAAGGCTTTACCTTGAGGAAACGACTCACGTCAAGTTTCCTTTGAGCTCTAGAGCGTCTCAGGTGGAGCTCCCACCCAGGCTACGAAAGCACCCTGTTTATTTAGAGAAAACTCGTTCCCTTCCCAGAGCCCTGCCTTCAGTGACTAGAGACCCGTCCAAAACACTGGTATTTAGGTAGCTTCAAGGCAGCATGAATGGAGCTTTCAAAATGGGAAAGCAAGCCTTGTGCCATCAGATCTCCGTTTCCAGTGAACACGCAGCCTACCCCCTTGTGATTTCTACCAAGTAAATATTCTCTCAAACTACACAATGGTCTCTTCCCTGAAGAATGTTTTCTTGGCACGGAGTTCTGCATGTAGCGAACTGCCTCTCCCAAGGAACGCTTTGGTAACGCTATCGGGGCTTAGGCTCTTCTAAAACCCTGCAGTGTAAGAGGAAGAACTGTGCTTTGGTTACAGGAGGAACGCCAGCCGAGTTTCTCCTGTAAGTATGGGGTCTGAAGGTGTGACTTTGTAGAAGGAATGCGAAGCAGTTTTGATTTCTCAGTGCCGCTCAGCCTAGGGCATTGAGGCAATTTGCATGACATGTAGGACATGAGAGAACAGATTACCTGGAGCCGTTGGAGTGCTGAGGAAATGTAGCTCTCCCAAGGAAGAGTGCAGTGTGTTGCCCTACACTTAGCATACACAGAGAGACTGGGAAAGGTATCCGGGCCTGGATGTTTCTTAGCAACCCAGTGGAGCCTGCCGGTACTCGGTGTTCTTGCACGGAATAGGGTGCCCAGGCGAGATCCTAGGTGTCTTGAAAAGCGTAGTAACGTTAAAAGAAAGGAGAACTGCAACTCATGTCTCAAGGAAACTTCTCCACGTGCCGCTTCAGCAGGGCTCTTCAAGGCTTTACCTTCAGGAAAGGACTCACGTCAAGTTTCCTTGTAGCTCTAGAGCGTCTCAGGAGGAGCTCCCACCCAGGCTATGAAAGCACCCTGTTGATTTAGAGAAAACTCGTTCCCTTCCCAGAGCCCTGCCTACAGTGACTAGAAACTCGTCCAAAACACTGGTATTTAGGTAGGTTCATGGCGGCATGAATGGAGCTCTCAAAATGGGAAAGCAAGCCTTGTGCCATCAGGTCCCCGTTTCCAGTGAACACGCAGCCTATCTCCTTGTGATTTCTACCAAGTTAATATACACTCTAGCGACACACTGGTCCCTTCCCTGAATAACGTGTTCTTGGCACGGAGTTCTGCATGTAGCGAACTGCCTCTCCCAAGGAATGCTCTAGGTACGCTATAGGGGCTTAGCCTCTTCTAAAACCCTGCAGTGTAAGAGGAAGAACTGTGCTTTGGTTACAGCAGGAACGCAAGGCAACTTTCTCCTGTAAGTATGGGGTCTTAAGGTAAGACTTTGTAGAAGGAATGTGAAAGAGTATTGGTTTCTCAGTGCCGCTCAGCCTAGGGCATTGAGGCAGATATGCATGACATGTAGACGTGAGACAACAGATTGCCTGGAGCTGTTGGAGTGCTGAGGAAATCTAGCTCTCCCAAGGAGGCGTGCAGTGTGTTGCCCTACACTTAGCATATTGAGAGTGACTGGGAAAGGTTTCCGGGCCTGGATGTTTCTGAGCTTCCCAGTCGAGCATGCCGGTCCTCGGTGTTCTTGCAGGGAATAGGGCGCCCACGAGAGTTACTAGGTGTCTTCCATAGCGTACTAACGTTCAAAGAAAGCAGAACTGCAACTCATGTCTCCAGGGAACTGCTCCACGCTTCAGCTTCAGCAGGGCTCTTCAAGGCTTTACCTTGAGCAAACGACTCACGTCAAGTTTCCTTTGAGCTCTAGAGCGTCTCAGGTGGAGCTCCCACCCAGGCTACGAAAGCACCCTGTTTATTTAGAGAAAACTCGTTCCCTTCCCAGAGCCCTGCCTTCAGTGACTAGAGACCCGTCCAAAACACTGGTATTTAGGTAGCTTCAAGGCAGCATGAATGGAGCTTTCAAAATGGGAAAGCAAGCCTTGTGCCATCAGATCTCCGTTTCCAGTGAACACGCAGCCTACCCCCTTGTGATTTCTACCAAGTAAATATTCTCTCAAACTACACAATGGTCTCTTCCCTGAAGAATGTTTTCTTGGCACGGAGTTCTGCATGTAGCGAACTGCCTCTCCCAAGGAACGCTTTGGTAACGCTATCGGGGCTTAGGCTCTTCTAAAACCCTGCAGTGTAAGAGGAAGAACTGTGCTTTGGTTACAGGAGGAACGCAAGCCGAGTTTCTCCTGTAAGTATGGGGTCTGAAGGTATGACTTTGTAGAAGGAATGCGAAGCAGTTTTGATTTCTCAGTGCCGCTCAGCCTAGGGCATTGAGGCAATTTGCATGACATGTAGGACGTGAGAGAACAGATTACCTGGAGCTGTTGGAGTGCTGAGGAAATGTAGCTCTCCCAAGGAAGAGTGCAGTGTGTTGCCCTACACTTAGCATACACAGCGTGACTGGGAATGGTATCCGGGCATGGATGTTTCTTAGCAACCCAGTGGAGCCTGCCGGTACTCAGTGTTCTTGCAGGAAATAGGGTGCCCAGGGGAGATCCTAGGTGTCTTGAAAAGCGTACTAACGTTAAAAGAAAGGAGAACTGCAACTCACGTCTCAAGGAAACTTCTCCACGTTCCGCTTCAGCAGGGCTCTTCAAGGCTTTACCTTGTGGAAAGGACTCACGTCAAGTTTCCTTGTAGCTCTAGAGCGTCTCAGGAGGAGCTCCCACCCAGGCTATGAAAGCACCCTGTTGATTTAGAGAAAACTCGTTCCCTTCCCAGAGCCCTGCCTACAGTGACTAGAAACTCGTCCAAAACACTGATATTTAGGTAGGTTCAAGGCGGCATGAATGGAGCTCTCAAAATGGGAAAGCAAGCCTTGTGCCAGCAGGTCCCCGTTTCCAGTGAACACGCAGCCTACCTCCTTGTGATTTCTACCAAGTTAATATACACTCTAGTGACACACTGGTCCCTTCCCTGAATAACGTGTTTTTGGCACGGAGTTCTGCAGGTAGTGAACTGCCTCTCCCAAGGAATGCTCTAGGTACGCTATAGGGGCTTAGCCTCTTCTAAAACCCTGCAGTGTAAGAGGAAGAACTGTGCTTTGGTTACAGCAGGAACGCAAGCCAACTTTCTCCTGTAAGTATGGGGTCTTAAGGTATGACTTTGTAGAAGGAATGTGAAACAGTATTGGTTTCTCAGTGCCGCTCAGCCTAGGGCATTGAGGCAGATATGCATGACATGTAGACGTGAGACAACAGATTGCCTGGAGCTGTTGGAGTGCTGAGGAAATCTAGCTCTCCCAAGGAGGCGTGCAGTGTGTTGCCCTACACTTTGCATATTGAGAGTGACTGGGAAAGGTTTCCGGGCCTGGATATTTCTGAGCTTCCCAGTCCAGCATGCCGGTCCTCGGTGTTCTTGCAGGGAATAGGGTGCCCACGAGTGTTACTAGGTGTCTTCCAGAGCGTACTAACGTTCAAAGAAAGCAGAACTGCAACTCATGTCTCCAGGTAACTGCTCCACGCTTCGGCTTCAGCAGGGCTCTTCAAGGCTTTACCTTGAGGAAACGACTCACGTCAAGTTTCCTTTGAGCTCTAGAGCGTCTCAGGTGGAGCTCCCACCCAGGCTACGAAAGCACCCGGTTGATATAGAGAAAACTCGTTCCCATCCCAGAGCCCTGCCTACAGTGACTAGAGACCCGTCCAAAACACTGGTATTTAGGTAGGTTCAAGGCGGCATGAATGGAGCTCTCAAAATGGGAAAGCAAGCCTTGTGCCATCAGGTCCCCGTTTCGAGTGTACACGCAGCCTACCTCCTTGTGATTTCTACCAAGTTAATATACACTCTAGCGACACACTGGTCCCTTCCCTGAATAACGTGTTCTTGGCACGGAGTTCTGCATGTAGCGAACTGCCTCTCCCAAGGAATGCTCTAGGTACGCTATAGGGGCTTAGCCTCTTCTAAAACCCTGCAGTGTAAGAGGAAGAACTGTGCTTTGGTTACAGCAGGAACGCAAGGCAACTTCCTCCTGTAAGTATGGGGTCTTAAGGTATGACTTTGTAGAAGGAATGTGAAAGAGTATTGGTTTCTCAGTGCCGCTCAGCCTAGGGCATTGAGGCAGATATGCATGACATGTAGACGTGAGACAACAGATTGCCTGGAGCTGTTGGAGTGCTGAGGAAATCTAGCTCTCCCAAGGAGGCGTGCAGTGTGTTGCCCTACACTTAGCATATTGAGAGTGACTGGGAAAGGTTTCCGGGCCTGGATGTTTCTGAGCTTCCCAGTCGAGCATGCCGGTCCTCGGTGTTCTTGCAGGGAATAGGGTGCCCACGAGAGTTACTAGGTGTCTTCAAGAGCGTACTAACGTTCAAAGAAAGCAGAACTGCAACTCATGTCTCCAGGAAACTGCTCCACGCTTCGGCTTCAGCAGGGCTCTTCAAGGCTTTACCTTGAGGAAACGACTCACGTCAAGTTTCCTTTGAGCTCTAGAGCGTCTCAGGTGGGCTCCCACCCAGGCTCCGAAAGCACCCTGTTGATATAGATAAAACTCGTTCCCATCCCAGAGCCCTGCCTACAGTGACTAGAGACCCGTCCAAAACACTGGTATTTAGGTAGCTTCAAGGCAGCATGAATGGAGCTTTCAAAATGGGAAAGCAAGCCTTGTGCCATCAGGTCTCCGTTTCCAGTGAACACGCAGCCTACCCCCTTGTGATTTCTACAAGTAAATATTCCCTCAAACTACACAATGGTCCCTTCCCTGAAGAATGTTTTCTTGGCACGGAGTTCTGCATGTAGCGAACTGCCTCTTCCAAGGAACGCTTTGGTAACGCTATCGGGGCTTAGGCTCTTCTAAAACCCTGCAGTGTAAGAGGAAGAACTGTGCTTTGGTTACAGGAGGAACGCAAGCCGAGTTTCTCCTCTAAGTATGGGGTCTGAAGGTATGACTTTGTAGAAGGAATGCGAAGCAGTTTTGATTTCTCAGTGCCGCTCAGCCTAGGGCATTGAGGCAATTTGCATGACATGTAGGACGTGAGAGAACAGATTACCTGGAGCTGTTGGAGTGCTGAGGAAATGTAGCTCTCCCAAGGAAGAGTGCAGTGTGTTGCCCTGCACTTAGCATACACAGCGTGACTGGGAATGGTATCCGGGCCTGTATGTTTCTTAGCAACCCAGTGGAACCTGCCGGTACTCGGTGTTCTTGCACGGAATAGGGTGCCCAGGCGAGATCCTAGGTGTCTTGAAAAGCGTACTAACGTTAAAAGAAAGGAGAACTGCAACTCATGTCTCAAGGAAATTTCTCCACGTTCCGCTTCAGCAGGGCTCTTCAAGGCTTTACCTTGAGGAAAGGACTCACGTCAAGTTTCCTTGTAGCTCTAGAGCGTCTCAGGAGGAGCTCCCACCCAGGCTATGAAAGCACCCTGTTGATTTAGAGAAAACTCGTTCCCTTCCCAGAGCCCTGCCTACAGTGACTAGAAACTCGTCCAAAACACTGGTATTTAGGTAGGTTCATGACGGCATGAATGGAGCTCTCAAAATGGGAAAGCAATCCTTGTGCCATCAGGTCCCCGTTTCCAGTGAACACGCAGCCTATCTCCTTGTGATTTCTACCAAGTTAATATACACTCTAGCGACACACTGGTCCCTTCCCTGAATAACGTGTTCTTGGCACGGAGTTCTGCATGTAGCGAACTGCCTCTCCCAAGGAATGCTCTAGGTACGCTATAGGGGCTTAGCCTCTTCTAAAACCCTGCAGTGTAAGAGGAAGAACTGTGCTTTGGTTACAGCAGGAACGCAAGGCAACTTTCTCCTGTAAGTATGGGGTCTTAAGGTAAGACTTTGTAGAAGGAATGTGAAAGAGTATTGGTTTCTCAGTGCCGCTCAGCCTAGGGCATTGAGGCAGATATGCATGACATGTAGACGTGAGACAACAGATTGCCTGGAGCTGTTGGAGTGCTGAGGAAATCTAGCTCTCCCAAGGAGGCGTGCAGTGTGTTGCCCTACACTTAGCATATTGAGAGTGACTGGGAAAGGTTTCCGGGCCTGGATGTTTCTGAGCTTCCCAGTCGAGCATGCCGGTCCTCGGTGTTCTTGCAGGGAATAGGGCGCCCACGAGAGTTACTAGGTGTCTTCAATAGCGTACTAACGTTCAAAGAAAGCAGAACTGCAACTCATGTCTCCAGGGAACTGCTCCACGCTTCAGCTTCAGCAGGGCTCTTCAAGGCTTTACCTTGAGGAAACGACTCACGTCAAGTTTCCTTTCAGCTCTAGAGCGTCTCAGGTGGAGCTCCCACCCAGGCTACGAAAGCACCCTGTTTATTTAGAGAAAACTCGTTCCCTTCCCAGAGCCCTGCCTTCAGTGACTAGAGACCCGTCCAAAACACTGTTATTTAGGTAGCTTCAAGGCAGCATGAATGGAGCTTTCAAAATGGGAAAGCAAGCCTTGTGCCATCAGATCTCCGTTTCCAGTGAACACGCAGCCTACCCCCTTGTGATTTCTACCAAGTAAATATTCTCTCAAACTACACAATGGTCTCTTCCCTGAAGAATGTTTTCTTGGCACGGAGTTCTGCATGTAGCGAACTGCCTCTCCCAAGGAACGCTTTGGTAACGCTATCGGGGCTTAGGCTCTTCTAAAACCCTGCAGTGTAAGAGGAAGAACTGTGCTTTGGTTACAGGAGGAACGCCAGCCGAGTTTCTCCTGTAAGTATGGGGTCTGAAGGTATGACTTTGTAGAAGGAATGCGAAGCAGTTTTGATTTCTCAGTGCCGCTCAGCCTAGGGCATTGAGGCAATTTGCATGACATGTAGGACATGAGAGAACAGATTACCTGGAGCCGTTGGAGTGCTGAGGAAATGTAGCTCTCCCAAGGAAGAGTGCAGTGTGTTGCCCTACACTTAGCATACACAGAGAGACTGGGAAAGGTATCCGGGCCTGGATGTTTCTTAGCAACCCAGTGGAGCCTGCCGGTACTCGGTGTTCTTGCACGGAATAGGGTGCCCAGGCGAGATCCTAGGTGTCTTGAAAAGCGTAGTAACGTTAAAAGAAAGGAGAACTGCAACTCATGTCTCAAGGAAACTTCTCCACGTGCCGCTTCAGCAGGGCTCTTCAAGGCTTTACCTTCAGGAAAGGACTCACGTCAAGTTTCCTTGTAGCTCTAGAGCGTCTCAGGAGGAGCTCCCACCCAGGCTATGAAAGCACCCTGTTGATTTAGAGAAAACTCGTTCCCTTCCCAGAGCCCTGCCTACAGTGACTAGAAACTCGTCCAAAACACTGGTATTTAGGTAGGTTCATGGCGGCATGAATGGAGCTCTCAAAATGGGAAAGCAAGCCTTGTGCCATCAGGTCCCCGTTTCCAGTGAACACGCAGCCTATCTCCTTGTGATTTCTACCAAGTTAATATACACTCTAGCGACACACTGGTCCCTTCCCTGAATAACGTGTTCTTGGCACGGAGTTCTGCATGTAGCGAACTGCCTCTCCCAAGGAATGCTCTAGGTACGCTATAGGGGCTTAGCCTCTTCTAAAACCCTGCAGTGTAAGAGGAAGAACTGTGCTTTGGTTACAGCAGGAACGCAAGGCAACTTTCTCCTGTAAGTATGGGGTCTTAAGGTAAGACTTTGTAGAAGGAATGTGAAAGAGTATTGGTTTCTCAGTGCCGCTCAGCCTAGGGCATTGAGGCAGATATGCATGACATGTAGACGTGAGACAACAGATTGCCTGGAGCTGTTGGAGTGCTGAGGAAATCTAGCTCTCCCAAGGAGGCGTGCAGTGTGTTGCCCTACACTTAGCATATTGAGAGTGACTGGGAAAGGTTTCCGGGCCTGGATGTTTCTGAGCTTCCCAGTCGAGCATGCCGGTCCTCGGTGTTCTTGCAGGGAATAGGGCGCCCACGAGAGTTACTAGGTGTCTTCAATAGCGTACTAACGTTCAAAGAAAGCAGAACTGCAACTCATGTCTCCAGGGAACTGCTCCACGCTTCAGCTTCAGCAGGGCTCTTCAAGGCTTTACCTTGAGGAAACGACTCACGTCAAGTTTCCTTTGAGCTCTAGAGCGTCTCAGGTGGAGCTCCCACCCAGGCTACGAAAGCACCCTGTTTATTTAGAGAAAACTCGTTCCCTTCCCAGAGCCCTGCCTTCAGTGACTAGAGACCCGTCCAAAACACTGGTATTTAGGTAGCTTCAAGGCAGCATGAATGGAGCTTTCAAAATGGGAAAGCAAGCCTTGTGCCATCAGATCTCCGTTTCCAGTGAACACGCAGCCTACCCCCTTGTGATTTCTACCAAGTAAATATTCTCTCAAACTACACAATGGTCTCTTCCCTGAAGAATGTTTTCTTGGCACGGAGTTCTGCATGTAGCGAACTGCCTCTCCCAAGGAACGCTTTGGTAACGCTATCGGGGCTTAGGCTCTTCTAAAACCCTGCAGTGTAAGAGGAAGAACTGTGCTTTGGTTACAGGAGGAATGCAAGCCGAGTTTCTCCTGTAAGTATGGGGTCTGAAGGTATGACTTTGTAGAAGGAATGCGAAGCAGTTTTGATTTCTCAGTGCCGCTCAGCCTAGGGCATTGAGGCAATTTGCATGACATGTAGGACGTGAGAGAACAGATTACCTGGAGCTGTTGGAGTGCTGAGGAAATGTAGCTCTCCCAAGGAAGAGTGCAGTGTGTTGCCCTACACTTAGCATACACAGCGTGACTGGGAATGGTATCCGGGCATGGATGTTTCTTAGCAACCCAGTGGAGCCTGCCGGTACTCAGTGTTCTTGCACGAAATAGGGTGCCCAGGGGAGATCCTAGGTGTCTTGAAAAGCGTACTAACGTTAAAAGAAAGGAGAACTGCAACTCACGTCTCAAGGAAACTTCTCCACGTTCCGCTTCAGCAGGGCTCTTCAAGGCTTTACCTTGTGGAAAGGACTCACGTCAAGTTTCCTTGTAGCTCTAGAGCGTCTCAGGAGGAGCTCCCACCCAGGCTATGAAAGCACCCTGTTGATTTAGAGAAAACTCGTTCCCTTCCCAGAGCCCTGCCTACAGTGACTAGAAACTCGTCCAAAACACTGATATTTAGGTAGGTTCAAGGCGGCATGAATGGAGCTCTCAAAATGGGAAAGCAAGCCTTGTGCCAGCAGGTCCCCGTTTCCAGTGAACACGCAGCCTACCTCCATGTGATTTCTACCAAGTTAATATACACTCTAGTGACACACTGGTCCCTTCCCTGAATAACGTGTTTTTGGCACGGAGTTCTGCAGGTAGTGAACTGCCTCTCCCAAGGAATGCTCTAGGTACGCTATAGGGGCTTAGCCTCTTCTAAAACCCTGCAGTGTAAGAGGAAGAACTGTGCTTTGGTTACAGCAGGAACGCAAGCCAACTTTCTCCTGTAAGTATGGGGTCTTAAGGTATGACTTTGTAGAAGGAATGTGAAACAGTATTGGTTTCTCAGTGCCGCTCAGCCTAGGGCATTGAGGCAGATATGCATGACATGTAGACGTGAGACAACAGATTGCCTGGAGCTGTTGGAGTGCTGAGGAAATCTAGCTCTCCCAAGGAGGCGTGCAGTGTGTTGCCCTACACTTTGCATATTGAGAGTGACTGGGAAAGGTTTCCGGGCCTGGATATTTCTGAGCTTCCCAGTCCAGCATGCCGGTCCTCGGTGTTCTTGCAGGGAATAGGGTGCCCACGAGTGTTACTAGGTGTCTTCCAGAGCGTACTAACGTTCAAAGAAAGCAGAACTGCAACTCATGTCTCCAGGTAACTGCTCCACGCTTCGGCTTCAGCAGGGCTCTTCAAGGCTTTACCTTGAGGAAACGACTCACGTCAAGTTTCCTTTGAGCTCTAGAGCGTCTCAGGTGGAGCTCCCACCCAGGCTACGAAAGCACCCGGTTGATATAGAGAAAACTCGTTCCCATCCCAGAGCCCTGCCTACAGTGACTAGAGACCCGTCCAAAACACTGGTATTTAGGTAGGTTCAAGGCGGCATGAATGGAGCTCTCAAAATGGGAAAGCAAGCCTTGTGCCATCAGGTCCCCGTTTCGAGTGTACACGCAGCCTACCTCCTTGTGATTTCTACCAAGTTAATATACACTCTAGCGACACACTGGTCCCTTCCCTGAATAACGTGTTCTTGGCACGGAGTTCTGCATGTAGCGAACTGCCTCTCCCAAGGAATGCTCTAGGTACGCTATAGGGGCTTAGCCTCTTCTAAAACCCTGCAGTGTAAGAGGAAGAACTGTGCTTTGGTTACAGCAGGAACGCAAGGCAACTTCCTCCTGTAAGTATGGGGTCTTAAGGTATGACTTTGTAGAAGGAATGTGAAAGAGTATTGGTTTCTCAGTGCCGCTCAGCCTAGGGCATTGAGGCAGATATGCATGACATGTAGACGTGAGACAACAGATTGCCTGGAGCTGTTGGAGTGCTGAGGAAATCTAGCTCTCCCAAGGAGGCGTGCAGTGTGTTGTCCTACACTTAGCATATTGAGAGTGACTGGGAAAGGTTTCCGGGCCTGGATGTTTCTGAGCTTCCCAGTCGAGCATGCCGGTCCTCGGTGTTCTTGCAGGGAATAGGGTGCCCACGGGAGTTACTAGGTGTCTTCAAGAGCGTACTAACGTTCAAAGAAAGCAGAACTGCAACTCATGTCTCCAGGAAACTGCTCCACGCTTCGGCTTCAGCAGGGCTCTTCAAGGCTTTACCTTGAGGAAACGACTCACGTCAAGTTTCCTTTGAGCTCTAGAGCGTCTCAGGTGGGCTCCCACCCAGGCTCCGAAAGCACCCTGTTGATATAGATAAAACTCGTTCCCATCCCAGAGCCCTGCCTACAGTGACTAGAGACCCGTCCAAAACACTGGTATTTAGGTAGCTTCAAGGCAGCATGAATGGAGCTTTCAAAATGGGAAAGCAAGCCTTGTGCCATCAGGTCTCCGTTTCCAGTGAACACGCAGCCTACCCCCTTGTGATTTCTACAAGAAAATATTCCCTCAAACTACACAATGGACCCTTCCCTGAAGAATGTTTTCTTGGCACGGAGTTCTGCATGTAGCGAACTGCCTCTCCCAAGGAACGCTTTGGTAACGCTATCGGGGCTTAGGCTCTTCTAAAACCCTGCAGTGTAAGAGGAAGAACTGTGCTTTGGTTACAGGAGGAACGCCAGCCGAGTTTCTCCTGTAAGTATGGGGTCTGAAGGTATGACTTTGTAGAAGGAATGCGAAGCAGTTTTGATTTCTCAGTGCCGCTCAGCCTAGGGCATTGAGGCAATTTGCATGACATGTAGGACATGAGAGAACAGATTACCTGGAGCCGTTGGAGTGCTGAGGAAATGTAGCTCTCCCAAGGAAGAGTGCAGTGTGTTGCCCTACACTTAGCATACACAGAGAGACTGGGAAAGGTATCCGGGCCTGGATGTTTCTTAGCAACCCAGTGGAGCCTGCCGGTACTCGGTGTTCTTGCACGGAATAGGGTGCCCAGGCGAGATCCTAGGTGTCTTGAAAAGCGTAGTAACGTTAAAAGAAAGGAGAACT
The DNA here is from genome assembly GCF_028564815.1 of Eubalaena glacialis. Lineage (NCBI taxonomy): Eukaryota > Metazoa > Chordata > Mammalia > Artiodactyla > Balaenidae > Eubalaena > Eubalaena glacialis. The sequence goes on along the minus strand of NC_083719.1, from coordinate 164,808,226 downwards.
GCAACTCATGTCTCAAGGAAACTTCTCCACGTGCCGCTTCAGCAGGGCTCTTCAAGGCTTTACCTTCAGGAAAGGACTCACGTCAAGTTTCCTTGTAGCTCTAGAGCGTCTCAGGAGGAGCTCCCACCCAGGCTATGAAAGCACCCTGTTGATTTAGAGAAAACTCGTTCCCTTCCCAGAGCCCTGCCTACAGTGACTAGAAACTCGTCCAAAACACTGGTATTTAGGTAGGTTCATGGCGGCATGAATGGAGCTCTCAAAATGGGAAAGCAAGCCTTGTGCCATCAGGTCCCCGTTTCCAGTGAACACGCAGCCTATCTCCTTGTGATTTCTACCAAGTTAATATACACTCTAGCGACACACTGGTCCCTTCCCTGAATAACGTGTTCTTGGCACGGAGTTCTGCATGTAGCGAACTGCCTCTCCCAAGGAATGCTCTAGGTACGCTATAGGGGCTTAGCCTCTTCTAAAACCCTGCAGTGTAAGAGGAAGAACTGTGCTTTGGTTACAGCAGGAACGCAAGGCAACTTTCTCCTGTAAGTATGGGGTCTTAAGGTAAGACTTTGTAGAAGGAATGTGAAAGAGTATTGGTTTCTCAGTGCCGCTCAGCCTAGGGCATTGAGGCAGATATGCATGACATGTAGACGTGAGACAACAGATTGCCTGGAGCTGTTGGAGTGCTGAGGAAATCTAGCTCTCCCAAGGAGGCGTGCAGTGTGTTGCCCTACACTTAGCATATTGAGAGTGACTGGGAAAGGTTTCCGGGCCTGGATGTTTCTGAGCTTCCCAGTCGAGCATGCCGGTCCTCGGTGTTCTTGCAGGGAATAGGGCGCCCACGAGAGTTACTAGGTGTCTTCAATAGCGTACTAACGTTCAAAGAAAGCAGAACTGCAACTCATGTCTCCAGGGAACTGCTCCACGCTTCAGCTTCAGCAGGGCTCTTCAAGGCTTTACCTTGAGGAAACGACTCACGTCAAGTTTCCTTTGAGCTCTAGAGCGTCTCAGGTGGAGCTCCCACCCAGGCTACGAAAGCACCCTGTTTATTTAGAGAAAACTCGTTCCCTTCCCAGAGCCCTGCCTTCAGTGACTAGAGACCCGTCCAAAACACTGGTATTTAGGTAGCTTCAAGGCAGCATGAATGGAGCTTTCAAAATGGGAAAGCAAGCCTTGTGCCATCAGATCTCCGTTTCCAGTGAACACGCAGCCTACCCCCTTGTGATTTCTACCAAGTAAATATTCTCTCAAACTACACAATGGTCTCTTCCCTGAAGAATGTTTTCTTGGCACGGAGTTCTGCATGTAGCGAACTGCCTCTCCCAAGGAACGCTTTGGTAACGCTATCGGGGCTTAGGCTCTTCTAAAACCCTGCAGTGTAAGAGGAAGAACTGTGCTTTGGTTACAGGAGGAATGCAAGCCGAGTTTCTCCTGTAAGTATGGGGTCTGAAGGTATGACTTTGTAGAAGGAATGCGAAGCAGTTTTGATTTCTCAGTGCCGCTCAGCCTAGGGCATTGAGGCAATTTGCATGACATGTAGGACGTGAGAGAACAGATTACCTGGAGCTGTTGGAGTGCTGAGGAAATGTAGCTCTCCCAAGGAAGAGTGCAGTGTGTTGCCCTACACTTAGCATACACAGCGTGACTGGGAATGGTATCCGGGCATGGATGTTTCTTAGCAACCCAGTGGAGCCTGCCGGTACTCAGTGTTCTTGCACGAAATAGGGTGCCCAGGGGAGATCCTAGGTGTCTTGAAAAGCGTACTAACGTTAAAAGAAAGGAGAACTGCAACTCACGTCTCAAGGAAACTTCTCCACGTTCCGCTTCAGCAGGGCTCTTCAAGGCTTTACCTTGTGGAAAGGACTCACGTCAAGTTTCCTTGTAGCTCTAGAGCGTCTCAGGAGGAGCTCCCACCCAGGCTATGAAAGCACCCTGTTGATTTAGAGAAAACTCGTTCCCTTCCCAGAGCCCTGCCTACAGTGACTAGAAACTCGTCCAAAACACTGATATTTAGGTAGGTTCAAGGCGGCATGAATGGAGCTCTCAAAATGGGAAAGCAAGCCTTGTGCCAGCAGGTCCCCGTTTCCAGTGAACACGCAGCCTACCTCCATGTGATTTCTACCAAGTTAATATACACTCTAGTGACACACTGGTCCCTTCCCTGAATAACGTGTTTTTGGCACGGAGTTCTGCAGGTAGTGAACTGCCTCTCCCAAGGAATGCTCTAGGTACGCTATAGGGGCTTAGCCTCTTCTAAAACCCTGCAGTGTAAGAGGAAGAACTGTGCTTTGGTTACAGCAGGAACGCAAGCCAACTTTCTCCTGTAAGTATGGGGTCTTAAGGTATGACTTTGTAGAAGGAATGTGAAACAGTATTGGTTTCTCAGTGCCGCTCAGCCTAGGGCATTGAGGCAGATATGCATGACATGTAGACGTGAGACAACAGATTGCCTGGAGCTGTTGGAGTGCTGAGGAAATCTAGCTCTCCCAAGGAGGCGTGCAGTGTGTTGCCCTACACTTTGCATATTGAGAGTGACTGGGAAAGGTTTCCGGGCCTGGATATTTCTGAGCTTCCCAGTCCAGCATGCCGGTCCTCGGTGTTCTTGCAGGGAATAGGGTGCCCACGAGTGTTACTAGGTGTCTTCCAGAGCGTACTAACGTTCAAAGAAAGCAGAACTGCAACTCATGTCTCCAGGTAACTGCTCCACGCTTCGGCTTCAGCAGGGCTCTTCAAGGCTTTACCTTGAGGAAACGACTCACGTCAAGTTTCCTTTGAGCTCTAGAGCGTCTCAGGTGGAGCTCCCACCCAGGCTACGAAAGCACCCGGTTGATATAGAGAAAACTCGTTCCCATCCCAGAGCCCTGCCTACAGTGACTAGAGACCCGTCCAAAACACTGGTATTTAGGTAGGTTCAAGGCGGCATGAATGGAGCTCTCAAAATGGGAAAGCAAGCCTTGTGCCATCAGGTCCCCGTTTCGAGTGTACACGCAGCCTACCTCCTTGTGATTTCTACCAAGTTAATATACACTGTAGCGACACACTGGTCCCTTCCCTGAATAACGTGTTCTTGGCACGGAGTTCTGCATGTAGCGAACTGCCTCTCCCAAGGAATGCTCTAGGTACGCTATAGGGGCTTAGCCTCTTCTAAAACCCTGCAGTGTAAGAGGAAGAACTGTGCTTTGGTTACAGCAGGAACGCAAGGCAACTTCCTCCTGTAAGTATGGGGTCTTAAGGTATGACTTTGTAGAAGGAATGTGAAAGAGTATTGGTTTCTCAGTGCCGCTCAGCCTAGGGCATTGAGGCAGATATGCATGACATGTAGACGTGAGACAACAGATTGCCTGGAGCTGTTGGAGTGCTGAGGAAATCTAGCTCTCCCAAGGAGGCGTGCAGTGTGTTGCCCTACACTTAGCATATTGAGAGTGACTGGGAAAGGTTTCCGGGCCTGGATGTTTCTGAGCTTCCCAGTCGAGCATGCCGGTCCTCGGTGTTCTTGCAGGGAATAGGGTGCCCACGGGAGTTACTAGGTGTCTTCAAGAGCGTACTAACGTTCAAAGAAAGCAGAACTGCAACTCATGTCTCCAGGAAACTGCTCCACGCTTCGGCTTCAGCAGGGCTCTTCAAGGCTTTACCTTGAGGAAACGACTCACGTCAAGTTTCCTTTGAGCTCTAGAGCGTCTCAGGTGGGCTCCCACCCAGGCTCCGAAAGCACCCTGTTGATATAGATAAAACTCGTTCCCATCCCAGAGCCCTGCCTACAGTGACTAGAGACCCGTCCAAAACACTGGTATTTAGGTAGCTTCAAGGCAGCATGAATGGAGCTTTCAAAATGGGAAAGCAAGCCTTGTGCCATCAGGTCTCCGTTTCCAGTGAACACGCAGCATACCCCCTTGTGATTTCTACAAGTAAATATTCCCTCAAACTACACAATGGTCCCTTCCCTGAAGAATGTTTTCTTGGCACGGAGTTCTGCATGTAGCGAACTGCCTCTCCCAAGGAACGCTTTGGTAACGCTATCGGGGCTTAGGCTCTTCTAAAACCCTGCAGTGTAAGAGGAAGAACTGTGCTTTGGTTACAGGAGGAACGCAAGCCGAGTTTCTCCTGTAAGTATGGGGTCTGAAGGTATGACTTTGTAGAAGGAATGCGAAGCAGTTTTGATTTCTCAGTGCCGCTCAGCCTAGGGCATTGAGGCAATTTGCATGACATGTAGGACGTGAGAGAACAGATTACCTGGAGCTGTTGGAGTGCTGAGGAAATGTAGCTCTCGAAAGGAAGAGTGCAGTGTGTTGCCCTACACTTAGCATACACAGAGTGACTGGGAAAGGTATCCGGGCCTGGATGTTTCTTAGCAACCCAGTGGAGCCTGCCGGTACTCGGTGTTCTTGCACGGAATAGGGTGCCCAGGCGAGATCCTAGGTGTCTTGAAAAGCGTACTAACGTTAAAAGAAAGGAGAACTGCAACTCATGTCTCAAGGAAATTTCTCCACGTTCCGCTTCAGCAGGGCTCTTCAAGGCTTTACCTTGAGGAAAGGACTCACGTCAAGTTTCCTTGTAGCTCTAGAGCGTCTCAGGAGGAGCTCCCACCCAGGCTATGAAAGCACCCTGTTGATTTAGAGAAAACTCGTTCCCTTCCCAGAGCCCTGCCTACAGTGACTAGAAACTCGTCCAAAACACTGGTATTTAGGTAGGTTCTAGGCGGCATGAATGGAGCTTTCAAAATGGGAAAGCAAGCCTTGTGCCATCAGGTCCCCGTTTCCAGTGAACACGCAGCCTACCTCCTTGTGATTTCTCCCAAGTTAATATGCACTCTAGCGACACACTGGTCCCTTACCTGAATAACGTGTTCTTGGCACGGAGTTCTGCATGTAGCGAACTGCCTCTCACAAGGAATGCTCTAGGTACACTATAGGGGCTTAGCCTCTTCTAAAACCCTGCAGTGTAAGAGGACGAACTGTGCTTTGGTTACAGCAGGAACGCAAGGCAACTTTCTCCTGTAAGTATGGGGTCTTAAGGTATGACTTTGTAGAAGGAATGTGAAAGAGTATTGGTTTCTCAGTGCCGCTCAGCCTAGGGCACTGAGGCAGATATGCATGGCATGTAGACGTGAGACAACAGATTGCCTGGAGCTGTTGGAGTGCTGAGGAAATCTAGCTCTCCCAAGGAGGTGTGCAGTGTGTTGCCCTACACTTAGCATATTGAGAGTGACTGGGAAAGGTTTCCGGGCCTGGATGTTTCTGAGCTTCCCAGTCGAGCATGCCGGTCCTCGGTGTTCTTGCAGGGAATAGGGTGCCCACGAGAGTTACTAGGTGTCTTCAAGAGCGTACTAACGTTAAAAGAAAGCAGAACTGCAACTCATGTCTCCAGGAAACTGCTCCACGCTTCGGCTTCAGCAGGGCTCTTCAAGGCTTTACCTTGAGGAAACGACTCACGTCAAGTTTCCTTTGAGCTCTAGAGCGTCTCAGGTGGAGCTCCCACCCAGGCTACGAAAGCACCCTGTTGATTTAGAGAAAACTCGTTCCCTTCCCTGAGCTCTGCCTACAGTGACTAGAGACCCGTCCAAAACACTGGTATTTAGGTAGCTTCAAGGCAGCATGAATGGAGCTTTCAAAATGGGAAAGCAAGCCTTGTGCCATCCGGTCTCCGTTTCCAGTGAACATGCAGCCTACCCCCTTGTGATTTCTACCAAGAAATATTCCCTCAAACTACACAATGGTCCCTTCCCTGAAGAATGTTTTCTTGGCACGGAGTTCTGCATGTAGCGAACTGCCTCTCCCAAGGAACGCTTTGGTAACGCTATCGGGGCTTAGGCTCTTCTAAAACCCTGCAGTGTAAGAGGAAGAACTGTGCTTTGGTTACAGGAGGAACGCCAGCCGAGTTTCTCCTGTAAGTATGGGGTCTGAAGGTATGACTTTGTAGAAGGAATGCGAAGCAGTTTTGATTTCTCAGTGCCGCTCAGCCTAGGGCATTGAGGCAATTTGCATGACATGTAGGACGTGAGAGAACAGATTACCTGGAGCTGTTGGAGTGCTGAGGAAATGTAGCTCTCCCAAGGAAGAGTGCAGTGTGTTGCCCTACACTTAGCATACACAGCGGGACTGGGAATGGTATCCGGGCATGGATGTTTCTTAGCAACCCAGTGGAGCCTGCCGGTACTCAGTGTTCTTGCACGAAATAGGGTGCCCAGGGGAGATCCTAGGTGTCTTGAAAAGCGTACTAACGTTAAAAGAAAGGAGAACTGCAACTCACGTCTCAAGGAAACTTCTCCACGTTCCGCTTCAGCAGGGCTCTTCAAGGCTTTACCTTGTGGAAAGGACTCACGTCAAGTTTCCTTGTAGCTCTAGAGCGTCTCAGGAGGAGCTCCCACCCAGGCTATGAAAGCACCCTGTTGATTTAGAGAAAACTCGTTCCCTTCCCAGAGCCCTGCCTACAGTGACTAGAAACTCGTCCAAAACACTGATATTTAGGTAGGTTCAAGGCGGCATGAATGGAGCTCTCAAAATGGGAAAGCAAGCCTTGTGCCAGCAGGTCCCCGTTTCCAGTGAACACGCAGCCTACCTCCTTGTGATTTCTACCAAGTTAATATACACTCTAGTGACACACTGGTCCCTTCCCTGAATAACGTGTTTTTGGCACGGAGTTCTGCAGGTAGTGAACTGCCTCTCCCAAGGAATGCTCTAGGTACGCTATAGGGGCTTAGCCTCTTCTAAAACCCTGCAGTGTAAGAGGAAGAACTGTGCTTTGGTTACAGCAGGAACGCAAGCCAACTTTCTCCTGTAAGTATGGGGTCTTAAGGTATGACTTTGTAGAAGGAATGTGAAACAGTATTGGTTTCTCAGTGCCGCTCAGCCTAGGGCATTGAGGCAGATATGCATGACATGTAGACGTGAGACAACAGATTGCCTGGAGCTGTTGGAGTGCTGAGGAAATCTAGCTCTCCCAAGGAGGCGTGCAGTGTGTTGCCCTACACTTTGCATATTGAGAGTGACTGGGAAAGGTTTCCGGGCCTGGATGTTTCTGAGCTTCCCAGTCGAGCATGCCGGTCCTCGGTGTTCTTGCAGGGAATAGGGTTCCCACGAGAGTTACTAGGTGTCTTCCAGAGCGTACTAACGTTCAAAGAAAGCAGAACTGCAACTCATGTCTCCAGGTAACTGCTCCACGCTTCGGCTTCAGCAGGGCTCTTCAAGGCTTTACCTTGAGGAAACGACTCACGTCAAGTTTCCTTTGAGCTCTAGAGCGTCTCAGGTGGAGCTCCCACCCAGGCTACGAAAGCACCCGGTTGATATAGAGAAAACTCGTTCCCATCCCAGAGCCCTGCCTACAGTGACTAGAGACCCGTCCAAAACACTGGTATTTAGGTAGGTTCAAGGCGGCATGAATGGAGCTCTCAAAATGGGAAAGCAAGCCTTGTGCCATCAGGTCCCCGTTTCGAGTGTACACGCAGCCTACCTCCTTGTGATTTCTACCAAGTTAATATACACTCTAGCGACACACTGGTCCCTTCCTTGAATAACGTGTTTTTGGCACGGAGTTCTGCATGTAGCGAACTGCCTCTCCCAAGGAATGCTCTAGGTACGCTATAGGGGCTTAGCCTCTTCTAAAACCCTGCAGTGTAAGAGGAAGAACTGTGCTTTGGTTACAGCAGGAACGCAAGGCAACTTCCTCTTGTAAGTATGGGGTCTTAAGGTATGACTTTGTAGAAGGAATGTGAAAGAGTATTGGTTTCTCAGTGCCGCTCAGCCTAGGGCATTGAGGCAGATATGCATGACATGTAGACGTGAGACAACAGATTGCCTGGAGCTGTTGGAGTGCTGAGGAAATCTAGCTCTCCCAAGGAGGCGTGCAGTGTGTTGCCCTACACTTAGCATATTGAGAGTGACTGGGAAAGGTTTCCGGGCCTGGATGTTTCTGAGCTTCCCAGTCGAGCATGCCGGTCCTCGGTGTTCTTGCAGGGAATAGGGTGCCCACGAGAGTTACTAGGTGTCTTCAAGAGCGTACTAACGTTCAAAGAAAGCAGAACTGCAACTCATGTCTCCAGGAAACTGCTCCACGCTTCGGCTTCAGCAGGGCTCTTCAAGGCTTTACCTTGAGGAAACGACTCACGTCAAGTTTCCTTTGAGCTCTAGAGCGTCTCAGGTGGAGCTCCCACCCAGGCCACGAAAGCACCCTGTTGATATAGATAAAACTCGTTCCCATCCCAGAGCCCTGCCTACAGTGACTAGAGACCCGTCCAAAACACTGGTATTTAGGTAGCTTCAAGGCAGCATGAATGGAGCTTTCAAAATGGGAAAGCAAGCCTTGTGCCATCAGGTCTCCGTTTCCAGTGAACACGCAGCCTACCCCCTTGTGATTTCTACAAGTAAATATTCCCTCAAACTACACAATGGTCCCTTCCCTGAAGAATGTTTTCTTGGCTCGGAGTTCTGCATGTAGCGAACTGCCTCTTCCAAGGAACGCTTTGGTAACGCTATCGGGGCTTAGGCTCTTCTAAAACCCTGCAGTGTAAGAGGAAGAACTGTGCTTTGGTTACAGGAGGAACGCAAGCCGAGTTTCTCCTGTAAGTATGGGGTCTGAAGGTATGACTTTGTAGAAGGAATGCGAAGCAGTTTTGATTTCTCAGTGCCACTCAGCCTAGGGCATTGAGGCAATTTGCATGACATGTAGGACGTGAGAGAACAGATTACCTGGAGCTGTTGGAGTGCTGAGGAAATGTAGCTCTCGAAAGGGAGAGTGCAGTGTGTTGCCCTACACTTAACATACACAGAGTGACTGGGAAAGGTATCCGGGCCTGGATGTTTCTTAGCAACCCAGTGGAGCCTGCCGGTACTCGGTGTTCTTGCACGGAATAGGGTGCCCAGGCGAGATCCTAGGTGTCTTGAAAAGCGTACTAACGTTAAAAGAAAGGAGAACTACAACTCATGTCTCAAGGAAACTTCTCCACGTTCCGCTTCAGCAGGGCTCTTCAAGGCTTTACCTTGAGGAAAGGACTCACGTCAAGTTTCCTTGTAGCTCTAGAGCATCTCAGGAGGAGCTCCCACCTAGGCTATGAAAGCACCCTGTTGATTTAGAGAAAACTCGTTCCCTTCCCAGAGCCCTGCCTACAATGACTAGAAACTCGTCCAAAACACTGGTATTTAGGTAGGTTCAAGGCGGCATGAATGGAGCTTTCAAAATGGGAAAGCAAACTTTCTGCCATCAGGTCCTCGTTTCCAGTGAACACACAGCCTACCTCCCTGTGATTTCTACCAATTTAATATACACTCTAGCGACACACTGGTCCCTTCCCTGAATAACGTGTTCTTGGCACGGAGTTCTGCATGTAGCGAACTGCCTCTCCTAAGGAATGCTCTAGGTACGCTATAGGGGCTTAGCCTCTTCTAAAACCCTGCAGTGTAAGAGGAAGAACTGTGCTTTGGTTACAGGAGGAACGCAAGCCGAGTTTCTCCTGTAAGTATGGGGTCTGAAGGTATGACTTTGTAGAAGGAATGCGAAGCAGTTTTGATTTCTCAGTGCCGCTCAGCCTAGGGCATTGAGGCAATTTGCATGACATGTAGGACGTTAGAGAACAGATTACCTGGAGCTGTTGGAGTGCTGAGGAAATGTAGCTCTCCCAAGGAAGAGTGCAGTGTGTTGCCCTACACTTAGCATACACAGAGTGACTGGGAAAGGTATCCGGGCCTGGATGTTTCTTAGCAACCCAGTGGAGCCTGCCGGTAATCGGTGTTCTTGCACGGAATAGGGTGCCCAGGGGAGATCCTAGGTGTCTTGTAAAGCGTACTAACGTTAAAAGAAAGGAGAACTGCAACTCACGTCTCAAGGAAACTTCTCCACGTTCCGCTTCAGCAGGGCTCTTCAAGGCTTTACCTTGTGGAAAGGACTCACGTCAAGTTTCCTTGTAGCTCTAGAGCGTCTCAGGAGGAGCTCCCACCCAGGCTATGAAAGCACCCTGTTGATTTAGAGAAAACTCGTTCCCTTCCCAGAGCCCTGCCTACAGTGACTAGAAACTCGTCCAAAACACTGATATTTAGGTAGGTTCAAGGCGGCATGAATGGAGCTCTCAAAATGGGAAAGCAAGCCTTGTGCCAGCAGGTCCCCGTTTCCAGTGAACACGCAGCCTACCTCCTTGTGATTTCTACCAAGTTAATATACACTCTAGCGACACACTGGTCCCTTCCCTGAATAACGTGTTTTTGGCACGGAGTTCTGCATGTAGTGAACTGCCTCTCCCAAGGAATGCTCTAGGTACGCTATAGGGGCTTAGCCTCTTCTAAAACCCTGCAGTGTAAGAGGAAGAACTGTGCTTTGGTTACAGCAGGAACGCAAGGCAACTTCCTCCTGTAAGTATGGGGTCTTAAGGTATGACTTTGTAGAAGGAATGTGAAAGAGTATTGGTTTCTCAGTGCCGCTCAGCCTAGGGCATTGAGGCAGATATGCATGACATGTAGACGTGAGACAACAGATTGCCTGGAGCTGTTGGAGTGCTGAGGAAATCTAGCTCTCCCAAGGAGGCGTGCAGTGTGTTGCCCTACACTTTGCATATTGAGAGTGACTGGGAAAGGTTTCCGGGCCTGGATGTTTCTGAGCTTCCCAGTCGAGCATGCCGGTCCTCGGTGTTCTTGCAGGGAATAGGGTGCCCACGAGAGTTACTAGGTGTCTTCCAGAGCGTACTAACGTTCAAAGAAAGCAGAACTGCAACTCATGTCTCCAGGTAACTGCTCCACGCTTCGGCTTCAGCAGGGCTCTTCAAGGCTTTACCTTGAGGAAACGACTCACGTCAAGTTTCCTTTGAGCTCTAGAGCGTCTCAGGTGGAGCTCCCCCCCAGGCTACGAAAGCACCCTGTTGATATAGAGAAAACTCGTTCCCATCCCAGAGCCCTGCCTACAGTGACTAGAGACTCGTCCAAAACACTGGTATTTAGGTAGGTTCAAGGCGGCATGAATGGAGCTCTCAAAATGGGAAAGCAAGCCTTGTGCCATCAGGTCCCCGTTTCGAGTGTACACGCAGCCTACCTCCTTGTGATTTCTACCAAGTTAATATACACTCTAGCGACACACTGGTCCCTTCCCTGAATAACGTGTTTTTGGCACGGAGTTCTGCATGTAGCGAACTGCCTCTCCCAAGGAATGCTCTAGGTACGCTATAGGGGCTTAGCCTCTTCTAAAACCCTGCAGTGTAAGAGGAAGAACTGTGCTTTGGTTACAGCAGGAACGCAAGGCAACTTCCTCCTGTAAGTATGGGGTCTTAAGGTATGACTTTGTAGAAGGAATGTGAAAGAGTATTGGTTTCTCAGTGCCGCTCAGCCTAGGGTATTGAGGCAGATATGCAAGACATGTAGACGTGAGACAACAGATTGCCTGGAGCTGTTGGAGTGCTGAGGAAATCTAGCTCTCCCAAGGAGGCGTGCAGTGTGTTGCCCTACACTTAGCATATTGAGAGTGACTGGGAAAGGTTTCCGGGCCTGGATGTTTCTGAGCTTCCCAGTCGAGCATGCCGGTCCTCGGTGTTCTTGCAGGGAATAGGGTGCCCACGAGAGTTACTAGGTGTCTTCAAGAGCGTACTAACGTTCAAAGAAAGCAGAACTGCAACTCATGTCTCCAGGAAACTGCTCCACGCTTCGGCTTCAGCAGGGCTCTTCAAGGCTTTACCTTGAGGAAACGACTCACGTCAAGTTTCCTTTGAGCTCTAGAGCGTCTCAGGAGGAGCTCCCACCCAGGCTATGAAAGCACCCTGTTGATTTCGAGAAAACTCGTTCCCTTCCCAGAGCCCTGCCTACAGTGACTAGAAACTCGTCCAAAACACTGGTATTTAGGTAGGTTCAAGGCGGCATGAATGGAGCTTTCAAAATGGGAAAGCAAGCCTTGTGCCATCAGGTCCCCATTTCCAGTGAACACGCAGCCTACCTCCTTGTGATTTCTACCAAGTTAATATACACTCTAGCGACACACTGGTCCCTTCCCTGAATAGCGTGTTCTTGGCACGGAGTTCTGCATGTAGCGAACTGCCTCTCCCAAGGAATGCTCTAGGTACGCTATCAGGGTTAGGCTCTTCTAAAACCCTGCAGTGTAAGAGGAAGAACTGTGCTTTGGTTACAGGAGGTACGCAAGCCGAGTTTCTCCTGTAAGTATGGGGTCTGAAGGTATGACTTTGTAGAAGGAATGCGAAGCAGTTTTGATTTCTCAGTGCCGCTCAGCCTAGGGCATTGAGGCAATTTGCATGACATGTAGGACGTGAGAGAACAGATTATCTGGAGCTGTTGGAGTGCTGAGGAAATGTAGCTCTTCCAAGGAAGAGTGCAGTGTGTTGCCCTACACTTAGCATACACAGAGTGACTGGGAAAGGTATCCGGGCCTGGATGTTTCTTAGCAACCCAGTGGAGCCTGCCGGGACTCGGTGTTCTTGCACGGAATATGGTGCCCAGGCGAGAACCTAGGTGTCTTGAAAAGCGTAGTAACGTTAAAAGAAAGGAGAACTGCAACTCATGTCTCAAGGAAACTTCTCCACGTTCCGCTTCAGCAGGGCTCTTCAAGGCTTTACCTTGAGGAAAGGACTCACGTCAAGTTTCCTTGTAGCTCTAGAGCGTCTCAGGAGGAGCTCCCACCCAGGCTATGAAAGCACCCTGTTGATTTAGAGAAAACTCGTTCCCTTCCCAGAGCCCTGCCTACAGTGACTAGAGACCCGTCCAAAACACTGGTATTTAGGTAGCTTCAAGGCAGCATGAATGGAGCTTTCAAAATGGGAAAGCAAGCCTTGTGCCATCAGGTCTCCGTTTCCAGTGAACACGCAGCCTACCCCCTTGTGATTTCTACAAGTAAATATTCCCTCAAACTACACAATGGTCCCTTCCCTGAAGAATGTTTTCTTGGCTCGGAGTTCTGCATGTAGCGAACTGCCTCTTCCAAGGAACGCTTTGGTAACGCTATCGGGGCTTAGGCTCTTCTAAAACCCTGCAGTGTAAGAGGAAGAACTGTGCTTTGGTTACAGGAGGAACGCAAGCCGAGTTTCTCCTGTAAGTATGGGGTCTGAATGTATGACTTTGTAGAAGGAATGCGAAGCAGTTTTGATTTCTCAGTGCCGCTCAGCCTAGGGCATTGAGGCAATTTGCATGACATGTAGGACGTGAGAGAACAGATTACCTGGAGCTGTTGGAGTGCTGAGGAAATGTAGCTCTCGAAAGGAAGAGTGCAGTGTGTTGCCCTACACTTAACATACACAGAGTGACTGGGAAAGGTATCCGGGCATGGATGTTTCTTAGCAACCCAGTGGAGCCTGCCGGTACTCGGTGATCTTGCACGGAATAGGGTGCCCAGGCGAGATCCTAGGTGTCTTGAAAAGCGTACTAACGTTAAAAGAAAGGAGAACTACAACTCATGTCTCAAGGAAACTTCTCCACGTTCCGCTTCAGCAGGGCTCTTCAAGGCTTTACCTTGAGGAAAGGACTCACGTCAAGTTTCCTTGTAGCTCTAGAGCATCTCAGGAGGAGCTCCCACCTAGGCTATGAAAGCACCCTGTTGATTTAGAGAAAACTCGTTCCCTTCCCAGAGCCCTGCCTACAATGACTAGAAAGTCGTCCAAAACACTGGTATTTAGGTAGGTTCAAGGCGGCATGAATGGAGCTTTCAAAATGGGAAAGCAAACTTTCTGCCATCAGGTCCTCGTTTCCAGTGAACACGCAGCCTACCTCCCTGTGATTTCTACCAATTTAATATACACTCTAGCGACACACTGGTCCCTTCCCTGAATAACGTGTTCTTGGCACGGAGTTCTGCATGTAGCGAACTGCCTCTCCTAAGGAATGCTCTAGGTACGCTATAGGGGCTTAGCCTCTTCTAAAACCCTGCAGTGTAAGAGGAAGAACTGTGCTTTGGTTACAGCAGGAACGCAAGCCAACTTTCTCCTGTAAGTATGGGGTCTTAAGGTATGACTTTGTAGAAGGAATGTGAAACAGTATTGGTTTCTCAGTGCCGCTCAGCCTAGGGCACTGAGGCAGATATGCATGACATGTAGACGTGAGACAACAGATTGCCTGGAGCTGTTGGAGTGCTGAGGAAATCTAGCTCTCCCAAGGAGGCGTGCAGTGTGTTGCCCTACACTTAGCATATTGAGAGTGACTGGGAAAGGTTTCCGGGCCTGGATGTTTCTGAGCTTCCCAGTCGAGCATGCCGGTCCTCGGTGTTCTTGCAGGGAATAGGGTATCCACGAGAGTTCCAGGTGTCTTCAAGAGCGTACTAACGTTCAAAGAAGCAGAACTGCAACTCATGTCTCCAGGAAACTGCTCCACGCTTTGGCTTCAGCAGGGCTCTTCAAGGCTTTACCTTGAGGAAACGACTCACGTCAAGTTTCCTTTGAGCTCTAGAGCGTCTCAGGTGGAGCTCCCACCCAGGCTACGAAAGCACCCTGTTGATTTCGAGAAAACTCGTTCCCTTCCCAGAGCCCTGCCTTCAGTGACTAGAGACCCGTCCAAAACACTGGTATTTAGGTAGCTTCAAGGCAGCATGAATGGAGCTTTCAAAATGGGAAAGCAAGCCTTGTGCCATCAGGTCTCCGTTTCCAGTGAACATGCAGCCTACCCCCTTGTGATTTCTACCAAGTAAATATACCCTCAAACTACACAATGGTCCCTTCCCTGAAGAATGTTTTCTTGGCACGGAGTTCTGCATGTAGCGAACTGCCTCTCCCAAGGAACGCTTTGGTAACGCTATCGGGGCTTAGGCTCTTCTAAAACCCTGCAGTGTAAGAGGAAGAACTGTGCTTTGGTTACAGGAGGAACGCAAGCCGAGTTTCTCCTGTAAGTATGGGGTCTGAAGGTATGACTTTGTAGAAGGAATGGGAAGCAGTTTTGATTTCTCAGTGCCGCTCAGCCTAGGGCATTGAGGCAATTTGCATGACATGTAGGACGTGAGAGAACAGATTACCTGGAGCTGTTGGAGTGCTGAGGAAATGTAGCTCTCCCAAGGAAGAGTGCAGTGTGTTGCCCTACACTTAGCATACACAGAGTGACTGGGAAAGGTATCCGGGCCTGGATGTTTCTTAGCAACCCAGTGGAGCCTGCCGGTACTCGGTGTTCTTGCACGGAATAGGGTGCCCAGGGGAGATCCTAGGTGTCTTGTAAAGCGTACTAACGTTAAAAGAAAGGAGAACTGCAACTCACGTCTCAAGGAAACTTCTCCACGTTCCGCTTCAGCAGGGCTCTTCAAGGCTTTACCTTGTGGAAAGGACTCACGTCAAGTTTCCTTGTAGCTCTAGAGCGTCTCAGGAGGAGCTCCCACCCAGGCTATGAAAGCACCCTGTTGATTTAGAGAAAACTCGTTCCCTTCCCAGAGCCCTGCCTACAGTGACTAGAAACTCGTCCAAAACACTGATATTTAGGTAGGTTCAAGGCGGCATGAATGGAGCTCTCAAAATGGGAAAGCAAGCCTTGTGCCAGCAGGTCCCCGTTTCCAGTGAACACGCAGCCTACCTCCTTGTGATTTCTACCAAGTTAATATACACTCTAGCGACACACTGGTCCCTTCCCTGAATAACGTGTTTTTGGCACGGAGTTCTGCATGTAGTGAACTGCCTCTCCCAAGGAATGCTCTAGGTACGCTATAGGGGCTTAGCCTCTTCTAAAACCCTGCAGTGTAAGAGGAAGAACTGTGCTTTGGTTACAGCAGGAACGCAAGCCAACTTTCTCCTGTAAGTATGGGGTCTTAAGGTATGACTTTGTAGAAGGAATGTGAAAGAGTATTGGTTTCTCAGTGCCGCTCAGCCTAGGGCATTGAGGCAGATATGCATGACATGTAGACGTGAGACAACAGATTGCCTGGAGCTGTTGGAGTGCTGAGGAAATCTAGCTCTCCCAAGGAGGCGTGCAGTGTGTTGCCCTACACTTTGCATATTGAGAGTGACTGGGAAAGGTTTCCGGGCCTGGATGTTTCTGAGCTTCCCAGTCGAGCATGCCGGTCCTCGGTGTTCTTGCAGGGAATAGGGTGCCCACGAGAGTTACTAGGTGTCTTCCAGAGCGTACTAACGTTCAAAGAAAGCAGAACTGCAACTCATGTCTCCAGGTAACTGCTCCACGCTTCGGCTTCAGCAGGGCTCTTCAAGGCTTTACCTTGAGGAAACGACTCACGTCAAGTTTCCTTTGAGCTCTAGAGCGTCTCAGGTGGAGCTCCCACCCAGGCTACGAAAGCACCCGGTTGATATAGAGAAAACTCGTTCCCATCCCAGAGCCCTGCCTACAGGGACTAGAGACCCGTCCAAAACACTGGTATTTAGGTAGGTTCAAGGCGGCATGAATGGAGCTCTCAAAATGGGAAAGCAAGCCTTGTGCCATCAGGTCCCCGTTTCGAGTGTACACGCAGCCTACCTCCTTGTGATTTCTACCAAGTTAATATACACTCTAGCGACACACTGGTCCCTTCCCTGAATAACGTGTTTTTGGCACGGAGTTCTGCATGTAGCGAACTGCCTCTCCCAAGGAATGCTCTAGGTACGCTATAGGGGCTTAGCCTCTTCTAAAACCCTGCAGTGTAAGAGGAAGAACTGTGCTTTGGTTACAGCAGGAACGCAAGGCAACTTCCTCCTGTAAGTATGGGGTCTTAAGGTATGACTTTGTAGAAGGAATGTGAAAGAGTATTGGTTTCTCAGTGCCGCTCAGCCTAGGGCATTGAGGCAGATATGCATGACATGTAGACGTGAGACAACAGATTGCCTGGAGCTGTTGGAGTGCTGAGGAAATCTAGCTCTCCCAAGGAGGCGTGCAGTGTGTTGCCCTACACTTAGCATATTGAGAGTGACTGGGAAAGGTTTCCGGGCCTGGATGTTTCTGAGCTTCCCAGTCGAGCATGCCGGTCCTCGGTGTTCTTGCAGGGAATAGGGTGCCCACGAGAGTTACTAGGTGTCTTCAAGAGCGTACTAACGTTCAAAGAAAGCAGAACTGCAACTCATGTCTCCAGGAAACTGCTCCACGCTTCGGCTTCAGCAGGGCTCTTCAAGGCTTTACCTTGAGGAAACGACTCACGTCAAGTTTCCTTTGAGCTCTAGAGCGTCTCAGGTGGAGCTCCCACCCAGGCTACGAAAGCACCCTGTTGATATATTTAAAACTCGTTCCCATCCCAGAGCCCTGCCTACAGTGACTAGAGACCCGTCCAAAACACTGGTATTTAGGTAGCTTCAAGGCAGCATGAATGGAGCTTTCAAAATGGGAAAGCAAGCCTTGTGCCATCAGGTCTCCGTTTCCAGTGAACACGCAGCCTACCCCCTTGTGATTTCTACAAGTAAATATTCCCTCAAACTACACAATGGTCCCTTCCCTGAAGAATGTTTTCTTGGCACGGAGTTCTGCATGTAGCGAACTGCCTCTTCCAAGGAACGCTTTGGTAACGCTATCGGGGCTTAGGCTCTTCTAAAACCCTGCAGTGTAAGAGGAAGAACTGTGCTTTGGTTACAGGAGGAACGCAAGCCGAGTTTCTCCTGTAAGTATGGGGTCTGAAGGTATGACTTTGTAGAAGGAATGCGAAGCAGTTTTGATTTCTCAGTGCCGCTCAGCCTAGGGCATTGAGGCAATTTGCATGACATGTAGGACTTGAGAGAACAGATTACCTGGAGCTGTTGGAGTGCTGAGGAAATGTAGCTCTCGAAAGGAAGAGTGCAGTGTGTTGCCCTACACTTAGCATACACAGAGTGACTGGGAAAGGTATCCGGGCCTGGATGTTTCTTAGCAACCCAGTGGAGCCTGCCGGTACTCGGTGTTCTTGCACGGAATAGGGTGCCCAGGCGAGATCCTAGGTGTCTTGAAAAGCGTACTAACGTTAAAAGAAAGGAGAACTACAACTCATGTCTCAAGGAAACTTCTCCACGTGCCGCTTCAGCAGGGCTCTTCAAGGCTTTACCTTGAGGAAAGGACTCACGTCAAGGTTCCTTGTAGCTCTAGAGCGTCTCAGGAGGAGCTCCCACCCAGGCTATGAAAGCACCCTGTTGATTTCGAGAAAACTCGTTCCCTTCCCAGAGCCCTGCCTACAGTGACTAGAAATTCGTCCAAAACACTGGTATTTAGGTAGGTTCTAGGCGGAATGAATGGAGCTTTCAAAATGGGAAAGCAAGCCTTGTGCCATCAGGTCCCCGTTTCCAGTGAACACGCAGCCTACCCCCTTGTGATGTCTACCAAGTAAATATTCCCTCAAACTACAAAATGGTCCCTTCCCTGAAGAATGTTTTCTTGGCACGGAGTTCTGCATGTAGCGAACTGCCTCTCCCAAGGAACGCTTTGGTAACGCTTTCGGTGCTTAGGCTCTTTTAAAACCCTGCAGTGTAAGAGGAAGAACTGTGCTTTGGTTACAGGAGGAATGCAAGCCGAATTTGTCCTGTAAGTATGGGGTCTTAAGGTATGACTTTGTAGAAGGAATGTGAAACAGTATTGGTTACTCAGTGCTGCTCAGCCTAGGGCATTGAGGCCGATATGCATGACATGTAGACGTGAGACAACAGATTGCCTGGAGCTGTTGGAGTGCTCAGGAAATCCAGCTCTCCCAAGGAGGCGTGCAGTGTGTTGCCCTACCCTTAGCATATTGAGAGTGACTGGGAAAGGTTTCCGGGCCTGGATGTTTCTGAGCTTCCCAGTCGAGCATGCCGGTCCTCGGTGTTCGTGCAGCGAATAGGGTGCCCACGAGAGTTACTAGGTGTCTTCATAAGCGTACTAACGTTCAAAGAAAGCAGAACTGCAACTCGTGTCTCCAGGAAACTGCTCCACGCTTTGGCTTCAACAGGGCTCTTCAAGGCTTTACCTTGAGGAAACGACTCACGTCAAGTTTCCTTTCAGCTCTAGAGCGTCTCAGGTGGAGCTCCCACCCAGTTTACGAAAGCACCCTGTTGATTTAGAGAAAACTCGTTCCCTTCCCAGAGCCCTGCCTACAGTGACTAGAGACCCGTCCAGAACACTGGTATTTAGGTAGCTTCAAGGCAGCATGAATGGAGCTTTCAAAATGGGAAAGCAAGCCTTGTGCCATCAGGTCTCCGTTTCCAGGGAACACACAGCCTACCCCCTTGTGATGTCTACCAAGTAAATATTCCCTCAAACTACACAATGGTCCCTTCCCTGAAGAATGTTTTCTTGGCACGGAGTTCTGCATGTAGCGAACTGCCTCTCCCAAGGAACGCTTTGGTAACGCTATCGGGGCTTAGGCTCTTCTAAAACCCTGCAGTGTAAGAGGAAGAACTGTGCTTTGGTTACAGGAGGAACGCAAGCCGAGTTTCTCCTGTAAGTATGGGGTCTTAAGGTATGACTTTGTAGAAGGAATGCAAAGCAGTTTTGATTTCTCAGTGCCGCTCAGCCTAGGGCATTGAGGCAATTTGCATGACTTGTAGGACGTGAGAGAACAGATTACCTGGAGCTGTTGGAGCGCTGAGGAAATGTAGCTCTCCCAAGGAAGAGTGCAGTGTGTTGCCCTACACTTAGCATACACAGAGTGACTGGGAAAGGTATCCGGGCATGGATGTTTCTTAGCAACCCAGTGGAGCCTGCCGGTACTCGGTGTTCTTGCACGGAATAGGGTGCCCAGGCGAGATCCTAGGTGTCTTGAAAAGCGTAGTAACGTTAAAAGAAAGGAGAACTGCAACTCATGTCTCAAGGAAACTTCTCCACGTGCCGCTTCAGCAGGGCTCTTCAAGGCTTTACCTTGAGGAAAGGACTCCCGTCAAGTTTCCTTGTAGCTCTAGAGCGTCTCAGGAGGAGCTCCCACCCAGGCTATGAAAGCACCCTGTTGATTTAGAGAAAACTCGTTCCCTTCCCAGAGCCCTGCCTACAGTGACTAGAAACTCGTCCAAAACACTGGTATTTAGGTAGGTTCAAGGCGGCATGAATGGAGCTTTCAAAATGGGAAAGCAAGCCTTGTGCCATCAGGTCCCCGTTTCCAGTGAACACGCAGCCTACCTCCTTGTGATTTCTACCAAGTTAATATACACTCTAGCGACACACTGGTCCCTTCCCTGAATAACGTGTTCTTGGCACGGAGTTCTGCATGTAGCGAACTGCCTCTCCCAAGGAATGCTCTAGGTACGCTATAGGGGCTTAGCCTCTTCTAAAACCCTGCAGTGTAAGAGGAAGAACTGTGCTTTGGTTACAGCAGGAACGCAAGGCAACTTTCTCCTGTAAGTATGGGGTCTTAAGGTATGACTTTGTACAAGGAATGTGAAAGAGTATTGGTTTCTCAGTGCCGCTCAGCCTAGGGCACTGAGGCAGATATGCATGACATGTAGACTTGAGACAACAGATTGCCTGGAGCTGTTGGAGTGCTGAGGAAATCTAGCTCTCCCAAGGAGGCGTGCAGTGTGTTGCCTTACACTTAGCATATTGAGAGTGACTGGGAAAGGTTTCCGGGCCTGGATGTTTCTGAGCTTCCCAGTCGAGCATGCCGGTCCTCGGTGTTCGTGCAGGGAATAGGGTGCCCACGAGAGTTACTAGGTGTCTTCATAAGCGTACTAACGTTCAAAGAAAGCAGAACTACAACTCATGTCTCCAGGAAACTGCTCCACGCTTCGGCTTCAGCAGGGCTCTTAAGGCTTTACCTTGAGGAAACGACTCACGTCAAGTTTCCTTTGAGCTCTAGAGCGTCTCAGGTGGAGCTCCCACCCAGGCTACGAAAGCACCCTGTTGATTTCGAGAAAACTCGTTCCCTTCCCAGAGCCCTGCCTACAGTGACTAGAGACCCGTCCAAAACACTGTTATGTAGGTAGCTTCAAGGCAGCATGAATGGAGCTTTCAAAATGGGAAAGCAAGCCTTGTGCCATCAGGTCTCCGTTTCCAGTGAGCACGCAGCCTACCCCCTTGTGATGTCTACCAAGTAAATATTCCCTCAAACTACACAATGGTCCCTTCCCTGAAGAATGTTTTCTTGGCACGGAGTTCTGCATGTAGCGAACTGCCTCTCCCAAGGAACGCTTTGGTAACGCTATCGGGGCTTAGGCTCTTCTAAAACCCTGCAGTGTAAGAGGAAGAACTGTGCTTTGGTTACAGGAGGAACGCAAGCCGAGTTTCTCCTGTAAGTATGGGGTCTGAAGGTATGAATTTGTAGAAGGAATGCAAAGCAGTTTTGATTTCTCAGTGCCGCTCAGCCTAGGGCATTGAGGCAATTTGCATGACATGTAGGACATGAGAGAACAGATTACTTGGAGCTGTTGGAGTGCTGAGGAAATGTAGCTCTCCCAAGGAAGAGTGCAGTGTGTTGCCCTACACTTAGCATACACAGAGTGACTGGGAAAGGTATCCGGGCCTGGATGTTTCTGAGCTTCCCAGTCGAGCATGCCGGTCCTCGGTGTTCGTGCAGGGAATAGGGTGCCCACGAGAGTTACTAGGTGTCTTCATAAGCGTACTAACGTTCAAAGAAAGCAGAACTGCAACTCGTGTCTCCAGGAAACTGCTCCACGCTTTGGCTTCAGCAGGGCTCTTCAAGGCTTTACCTTGAGGAAAGGACTCACGTCAAGTTTCCTTGTAGCTCTAGAGCATCTCAGGAGGAGCTCCCACCCAGGCTATGAAAGCACCCTGTTGATTTAGAGAAAACTCGTTCCCTTCCCAGAGCCCTGCCTATGTGACTAGAAACTCGTCCAAAACACTGGTATTTAGGTAGGTTCAAGGCGGCATGAATGGAGCCTTCAAAATGGGAAAGCAAGCCTTGTGCCATCAGGTCCCCGTTTCCAGTGAACACGCAGCCTACCTCCTTGTGATTTCTACAAAGTTAATATACACTCTAGCGACACACTGGTCCCTTCCCTGAATAACGTGTTCTTGGCACGGAGTTCTGCATGTAGCGAACTGCCTCTCCCAAGGAATGCTCTAGGTACGCTATTGGGGCTTAGCCTCTTCTGAAACCCTGCAGTGTAAGAGGAAGAACTGTGCTTTGGTTACAGCAGGAATGCAAGGCAACTTTCTCCTGTAAGTATGGGGTCTTAAGGTATGACTTTGTAGAAGGAATGTGAAAGAGTATTGGTTTCTCAGTGCGGCTCAGCCTAGGGCATTGAGGCAGATATGCATGACATGTAGACGTGAGACAACAGATTGCCTGGAGCTGTTGGAGTGCTGAGGAAATCTAGCTCTCCCAAGGAGGCGTGCAGTGTGTTGCCCTACCCTTAGCATATTGAGAGTGACTGGGAAAGGTTTCCGGGCCTGGATGTTTCTGAGCTTCCCAGTCGAGCATGCCTTTCCTCGGTGTTCTTGCAGGGAATAGGGTGCCCACGAGAGTTACTAGGTGTCTTCATAAGCGTACGAACAATCAAAGAAAGCAGAACTGCAACTCATGTCTCCAGGAAACTGCTCCACGCTTCGGCTTCAGCAGGGCCCTTCAAGGCTTTACCTTGAGGAAACGACTCACGTCAAGTTTCCTTTGAGCTCTAGAGCGTCTCAGTTGGAGCTCCCACCCAGGCTACGAAAGCACCCTGTTGATTTAGAGAAAACTCGTTCCCTTCCCAGAGCCCTGCCTACAGTGACTAGAGACCCGTCCAAAACACTGGTATTTAGGTAGCTTCAAGGCAGCATGAATGGAGCTTTCAAAATGGGAAAGCAAGCCTTGTGCCATCAGGTCTCCGTTTCCAGGGAACACGCAGCCTACCCCCTTGTGATGTCTACCAAGTATATATTCCCTCAAACTACACAATGGTCCCTTCCCTGAAGAATGTTTTCTTGGCACGGAGTTCTGCATGTAGCGAACTGCCTCTACCAAGGAACGCTTTGGTAACGCTATCGGGGCTTAGGCTCTTCTAAAACCCTGCAGTGTAAGAGGAAGAACTGTGCTTTGGTTACAGGAGGAACGCAAGCCGAGTTTCTCCTGTAAGTATGGGGTCTTAAGGTATGACTTTGTAGAAGGAATGCGAAGCAGTTTTGATTTCTCAGTGCCGCTCAGCCTAGGGCATTGAGGCAATTTGCATGACATGTAGGACGTGAGAGAACAGATTACCTGGAGCTGTTGGAGTGCTGAGGAAATGTAGCTCTAGCAAGGAAGAGTGCAGTGTGTTGCCCTACACTTAGCATACACAGACTGACTGGGAAAGGTATCCGGGCCTGGATGTTTCTTAGCAACCCAGTGGAGCCTGCCGGTACTCGGTGTTCTTGCACGGAATAGGGTGCCCAGGCGTGATCCTAGGTGTCTTGAAAAGCGTAGTAACGTTAAAAGAAAGGAGAACTGCAACTCCTGTCTCAAGGAAACTTCTCCACGTGCCGCTTCAGCAGGGCTCTTCAAGGCTTTACCTTGAGGAAAGGACTCACGTCAAGTTTCCTTGTAGCTCTAGAGCGTCTCAGGAGGAGCTCCCACCCAGGCTACGAAAGCACCCTGTTGATTTAGAGAAAACTCGTTCCCTTCCCAGAGCCCTGCCTACAGTGACTAGAAACTCGTCCAAAACACTGGTATTTAGGTAGCTTCAAGGCAGCATGAATGGAGCTTTCAAAATGGGAAAGCAAACCTTGTGCCATCAGGTCTCCGTTTCCAGGGAACACGCAGCCTACCCCCTTGTGATGTCTACCAAGTAAATATTCCCTCAAACTACACAATGGTCCCTTCCCTGAAGAATGTTTTCTTGGCACGGAGTTCTGCATGTAGCGAACTGCCTCTCCCAAGGAACGCTTTGATAACGCTATCGGGGCTTAGGCTCTTCTAAAACCCTGCAGTGTAAGAGGAAGAACTGTGCTTTGGTTACAGGAGGAACGCCAGCCGAGTTTCTCCTGTAAGTATGGGGTCTGAAGGTATGACTTTGTAGAAGGAATGCGAAGCAGTTTTGATTTCTCAGTGCCGCTCAGCCTAGGGCATTGAGGCAATTTGCATGACATGTAGGACGTGAGAGAACAGATTACCTGGAGCTGTTGGAGTGCTGAGGAAATGTAGCTCTCCCAAGGAAGAGAGCAGTGTGTTGCCCTACACTTAGCATACACAGAGTGACTGGGAAAGGTATCCGGGCCTGGATGTTTCTTAGCAACCCAGTGGAACCTGCCGGTACTCGGTGTTCTTGCACGGAATAGGGTGCCCAGGCGAGATCCTAGGTGTCTTGAAAAGCGTAGTAACGTTAAAAGAAAGGAGAACTGCAACTCATGTCTCAAGGAAACTTCTCCACGTGCCGCTTCAGCAGGGCTCTTCAAGGCTTTACCTTGAGGAAAGGACTCACGTCAAGTTTCCTTGTAGCTCTAGAGCGTCTCAGGAGGAGCTCCCACCCAGGCTACGAAAGCACCCTGTTGATTTAGAGAAAACTCGTTCCCTTCCCAGAGCCCTGCCTACAGTGACTAGAAACTCGTCCAAAACACTGGTATTTAGGTAGGTTCAAGGCGGCATGAATGGAGCTTTCAAAATGGGAAAGCAAGACTTCTGCCATCAGGTCCCCATTTCCAGTGAACACGCAGCCTACCTCCTTGTGATTTCTACCAAGTTAATATACACTCTAGTGACACACTGGTCCCTTCCCTGAATAACGTGTTCTTGGCACGGAGTTCTGCATGTAGCGAACTGCCTCTCCCAAGGAACGCTTTGGTAACGCTATCGGGGCTTAGGCTCTTCTAAAACCCTGCAGTGTAAGAGGAAGAACTGTGCTTTGGTTACAGCAGGAACGCAAGGCAACTTTCTCCTGTAAGTATGGGGTCGTAAGGTATGACTTTGTAGAAGGAATGTGAAAGAGTATTGGTTTCTCAGTGCCGCTCAGCCTAGGGCACTGAGGCAGATATGCATGACATGTAGACGTGAGACAACAGATTGCCTGGAGCTGTTGGAGTGCTGAGGAAATCTAGCTCTTCCAAGGAGGCGTGCAGTGTGTTGCCTTACACTTAGCATATTGAGAGTGACTGGGAAAGGTTTCCGGGCCTGGATGTTTCTGAGCTTCCCAGTCGAGCATGCCGGTCCTCGGTGTTCGTGCAGGGAATAGGGTGCCCACGAGAGTTACTAGGTGTCTTCATAAGCGTACTAACGTTCAAAGAAAGCAGAACTGCAACTCATGTCTCCAGGAAACTGCTCCACGCTTCGGCTTCAGCAGGGCTCTTCAAGGCTTTACCTTGAGGAAACGACTCACGTCAAGTTTCCTTTGAGCTCTAGAGCGTCTCAGGTGGAGCTCCCACCCAGGCTACGAAAGCACCCTGTTGATTTAGAGAAAACTCGTTCCCTTCCCAGAGCCCTGCCTACAGTGACTAGAGACCCGTCCAAAACACTGGTATTTAGGTAGTTTCAAGGCAGCATGAATGGAGCTTTCAAAATGGGAAAGCAAGCCTTGTGTCATCAGGTCTCCGTTTCCAGGGAGCACGCAGCCTACCCCCTTGTGATTTCTACCAAGTAAATATTCCCTCAAACTACACAATGGTCCCTTCCCTGAAGAATGTTTTCTTGGCACGGAGTTCTGCATGTAGCGAACTGCCTCTCCCAAGGAACGCTTTGGTAACGCTATCGGGGCTTAGGCTCTTCTAAAACCCTGCAGTGTAAGAGGAAGAACTGTGCTTTGGTTACAGGAGGAACACAAGCCGAGTTTCTCCTGTAAGTATGGGGTCTTAAGGTATGACTTTGTAGAAGGAATGCGAAGCAGTTTTGATTTCTCAGTGCCGCTCAGCCTAGGGCATTGAGGGAATTTGCATGACATGTAGGACATGAGAGAACAGATTACTTGGAGCTGTTGGAGTGCTGAGGAAATGTAGCTCTCCCAAGGAAGAGTGCAGTGTGTTGCCCTACACTTAGCATACACAGAGTGACTGGGAAAGGTATCCGGGCCTGGATGTTTCTTAGCAACCCAGTGGAGCCTGCCGGTACTCGGTGTTCTTGCACGGAATAGGGTGCCCAGGCGAGATCCTAGGTGTCTTGAAAAGCGTAGTAACGTTAAAAGAAAGGAGAACTGCAACTCCTGTCTCAAGGAAACTTCTCCATGTGCCGCTTCAGCAGGGCTCTTCAAGGCTTTACCTTGAGGAAAGGACTCACGTCAAGTTTCCTTGTAGCTCTAGAGCGTCTCAGGAGGAGCTCCCACCCAGGCTATGAAAGCACCCTGTTGATTTAGAGAAAACTCGTTCCCTTCCCAGAGCCCTGCCTACAGTGACTAGAAACTCGTCCAAAACACTGGTATTTAGGTAGGTTCAAGGCGGCATGAATGGAGCTTTCAAAATGGGAAAGCAAGTCTTGTGCCATCAGGTCCCCGTTTCCAGTGAACACGCAGCCTACCTCACTGTGATTTCTACCAAGTTAATATACATTCTAGCGACACACTGGTCCCTTCCCTGAATAACGTGTTCTTCGCACGGAGTTCTGCATGTAGCGAACTGCCTCTCCCAAGGAATGCTCTAGGTACGCTATAGGGGCTTAGCCTCTTCTAAAACCCTGCAGTGTAAGAGGAAGAACTGTGCTTTGGTTACAGCAGGAACGCAAGGCAACTTTCTCCTGTAAGTATGGGGTCTTAAGGTATGATTTTGTAGAAGGAATGTGAAAGAGTATTGGTTTCTCAGTGCGGCTCAGCCTAGGGCATTGAGGCAGATATGCATGACATGTAGACGTGAGACAACAGATTGCCTGGAGCTGTTGGAGTGCTGAGGAAATCTAGCTCTCCCAAGGAGGCGTGCAGTGTGTTGCCCTGCCCTTAGCATATTGAGAGTGACTGGGAAAGGTTTCCGGGCCTGGATGTTTCTGAGCTTCCCAGTCGAGCATGCCGGTCCTCGGTGTTCTTGCAGGGAATAGGGTGCCCACGAGAGTTACTAGGTGTCTTCATAAGCGTACTAACGTTCAAAGAAAGCAGAACTGCAACTCATGTCTCCAGGAAACTGCTCCACGCTTCGGCTTCAGCAGGGCCCTTCAAGGCTTTACCTTGAGGAAACGACTCACGTCAAGTTTCCTTTGAGCTCTAGAGCGTCTCAGTTGGAGCTCCCACCCAGGCTACGAAAGCACCCTGTTGATTTAGAGAAAACTCGTTCCCTTCCCACAGCCCTGCCTACAGTGACTAGAGACCCGTCCAAAACACTGGTATTTAGGTAGCTTCAAGGCAGCATGAATGGAGCTTTCAAAATGGGAAAGCAAGCCTTGTGCCATCAGGTCTCCGTTTCCAGGGAACACGCAGCCTACCCCCTTGTGATGTCTACCAAGTAAATATTCCCTCAAACTACACAATGGTCCCTTCCCTGAAGAATGTTTTCTTGGCACGGAGTTCTGCATGTAGCGAACTGCCTCTCCCAAGGAACGCTTTGGTAACGCTATCGGGGCTTAGGCTCTTCTAAAACCCTGCAGTGTAAGAGGAAGAACTGTGCTTTGGTTACAGGAGGAACGCAAGCCGAGTTTCTCCTGTAAGTATGGGGTCTTAAGGTATGACTTTGTAGAAGGAATGCGAAGCAGTTTTGATTTCTCAGTGCCGCTCAGCCTAGGGCATTGAGGCAATTTGCATGACATGTAGGACGTGAGAGAACAGATTACCTGGAGCTGTTGGAGTGCTGAGGAAATGTAGCTCTCCCAAGGAAGAGTGCAGTGTGTTGCCTTACACTTAGCATACACAGAGTGACTGGGAAAGGTATCCGGGCCTGGATGTTTCTTAGCAACCCAGTGGAGCCTGCCGGTACTCGGTGTTCTTGCACGGAATAGGGTGCCCAGGCGAGATCCTAGGTGTCTTGAAAAGCGTACTAACGTTAAAAGAAAGGAGAACTGCAACTCCTGTCTCAAGGAAACTTCTCCACGTGCCGCTTCAGCAGGGCTCTTCAAGGCTTTACCTTGAGGAAAGGACTCACGTCAAGTTTCCTTGTAGCTCTAGAGCGTCTCAGGAGGAGCTCCCACCCAGGCTACGAAAGCACCCTGTTGATTTAGAGAAAACTCGTTCCCTTCCCAGAGCCCTGCCTACAGTGACTAGAAACTCGTCCAAAACACTGGTATTTAGGTAGCTTCAAGGCAGCATGAATGGAGCTTTCAAAATGGGAAAGCAAGCCTTGTGCCATCAGGTCTCCGTTTCCAGGGAACACGCAGCCTACCCCCTTGTGATGTCTACCAAGTAAATATTCCCTCAAACTACACAATGGTCCCTTCCCTGAAGAATGTTTTCTTGGCACGGAGTTCTGCATGTAGCGAACTGCCTCTCCCAAGGAACGCTTTGATAACGCTATCGGGGCTTAGGCTCTTCTAAAACCCTGCAGTGTAAGAGGAAGAACTGTGCTTTGGTTACAGGAGGAACGCAAGCCGAGTTTCTCCTGTAAGTATGGGGTCTTAAGGTATGACTTTGTAGAAGGAATGCGAAGCAGTTTTGATTTCTCAGTGCCGCTCAGCCTAGGGCATTGAGGCAATTTGCATGACATGTAGGACGTGAGAGAACAGATTACCTGGAGCTGTTGGAGTGCTGAGGAAATGTAGCTCTCCCAAGGAAGAGAGCAGTGTGTTGCCCTACACTTAGCATACACAGAGTGACTGGGAAAGGTATCCGGGCCTGGATGTTTCTTAGCAACCCAGTGGAACCTGCCGGTACTCGGTGTTCTTGCACGGAATAGGGTGCCCAGGCGAGATCCTAGGTGTCTTGAAAAGCGTAGTAACGTTAAAAGAAAGGAGAACTGCAACTCATGTCTCAAGGAAACTTCTCCACGTGCCGCTTCAGCAGGGCTCTTCAAGGCTTTACCTTGAGGAAAGGACTCACGTCAAGTTTCCTTGTAGCTCTAGAGCGTCTCAGGAGGAGCTCCCACCCAGGCTACGAAAGCACCCTGTTGATTTAGAGAAAACTCGTTCCCTTCCCAGAGCCCTGCCTACAGTGACTAGAAACTCGTCCAAAACACTGGTATTTAGGTAGGTTCAAGGCGGCATGAATGGAGCTTTCAAAATGGGAAAGCAAGACTTGTGCCATCAGGTCCCCATTTCCAGTGAACACGCAGCCTACCTCCTTGTGATTTCTACCAAGTTAATATACACTCTAGTGACACACTGGTCCCTTCCCTGAATAACGTGTTCTTGGCACGGAGTTCTGCATGTAGCGAACTGCCTCTCCCAAGGAACGCTTTGGTAACGCTATC
Organism: Eubalaena glacialis; assembly: GCF_028564815.1. Lineage (NCBI taxonomy): Eukaryota > Metazoa > Chordata > Mammalia > Artiodactyla > Balaenidae > Eubalaena > Eubalaena glacialis. The sequence goes on along the minus strand of NC_083719.1, from coordinate 164,779,289 downwards.
GGGGCTTAGGCTCTTCTAAATCCCTGCAGTGTAAGAGGAAGAACTGTGCTTTGGTTACAGCAGGAACGCAAGCCAACTTTCTCCTGTAAGTATGGGGTCGTAAGGTATGACTTTGTAGAAGGAATGTGAAAGAGTATTGGTTTCTCAGTGCCGCTCAGCCTAGGGCACTGAGGCAGATATGCATGACATGTAGACCTGAGACAACAGATTGCCTGGAGCTGTTGGAGTGCTGAGGAAATCTAGCTCTCCCAAGGAGGCGTGCAGTGTGTTGCCTTACACTTAGCATATTGAGAGTGACTGGGAAAGGTTTCCGGGCCTGGATGTTTCTGAGCTTCCCAGTCGAGCATGCCAGTCCTCGGTGTTCGTGCAGGGAATAGGGTGCCCACGAGAGTTACTAGGTGTCTTCATAAGCGTACTAACGTTCAAAGAAAGCAGAACTGCAACTCATGTCTCCAGGAAACTGCTCCACGCTTCGGCTTCAGCAGGGCTCTTCAAGGCTTTACCTTGAGGAAACGACTCACGTCAAGTTTCCTTTGAGCTCTAGAGCGTCTCAGGTGGAGCTCCCACCCAGGCTACGAAAGCACCCTGTTGATTTAGAGAAAACTCGTTCCCTTCCCAGAGCCCTGCCTACAGTGACTAGAGACCCGTCCAAAACACTGGTATTTAGGTAGCTTCAAGGCAGCATGAATGGAGCTTTCAAAATGGGAAAGCAAGCCTTGTGCCATCAGGTCTCCGTTTCCAGGGAGCACGCAGCCTACCCCCTTGTGATTTCTACCAAGTAAATATTCCCTCAAACTACACAATGGTCCCTTCCCTGAAGAATGTTTTCTTGGCACGGAGTTCTGCATGTAGCGAACTGCCTCTCCCAAAGAACGCTTTGGTAACGCTATCGGGGCTTAGGCTCTTCTAAAACCCTGCAGTGTAAGAGGAAGAACTGTGCTTTGGTTACAGGAGGAACGCAAGCCGAGTTTCTCCTGTAAGTATGGGGTCTGAAGGTATGACTTTGTAGAAGGAATGCGAAGCAGTTTTGATTTCTCAGTGCCGCTCAGCCTAGGGCATTGAGGGAATTTGCATGACATGTAGGACATGAGAGAACAGATTACTTGGAGCTGTTGGATTGCTGAGGAAATGTAGCTCTCCCAAGGAAGAGTGCAGTGTGTTGCCCTACACTTAGCATACACAGAGTGACTGGGAAAGATATCCGGGCCTGGATGTTTCTTAGCAACCCAGTGGAGCCTGCCGGTACTCGGTGTTCTTGCACGGAATAGGGTGCCCAGGCGAGATCCTAGGTGTCTTGAAAAGCGTAGTAACGTTAAAAGAAAGGAGAACTGCAACTCATGTCTCAAGGAAACTTCTCCACGTGCCGCTTCAGCAGGGCTCTTCAAGGCTGTACCTTGAGGAAAGGACTCACGTCAAGTTTCCTTGTAGCTCTAGAGCGTCTCAGGAGGAGCTCCCACCCAGGCTATGAAAGCACCCTGTTGATTTAGAGAAAACTCGTTCCCTTCCCAGAGCCCTGCCTACAGTGACTAGAAACTCGTCCAAAACACTGGTATTTAGGTAGGTTCAAGGCGGCATGAATGGAGCTTTCAAAATGGGAAAGCAAGCCTTGTGCCATCAGGTCCCCGTTTCCAGTGAACACGCAGCCTACCTCCCTGTGATTTCTACCAAGTTAATATACATTCTAGCGACACACTGGTCCCTTCCCTGAATAACGTGTTCTTCGCACGGAGTTCTGCATGTAGCGAACTGCCTCTCCAAAGGAATGCTCTAGGTACGCTATAGGGGCTTAGCCTCTTCTGAAACCCTGCAGTGTAAGAGGAAGAACTGTGCTTTGGTTACAGCAGGAACGCAAGGCAACTTTCTCCTGTAAGTATGGGGTCTTAAGGTATGATTTTGTAGAAGGAATGTGAAAGAGTATTGGTTTCTCAGTGCGGCTCAGCCTAGGGCATTGAGGCAGATATGCATGACATGTAGACGTGAGACAACAGATTGCCTGGAGCTGTTGGAGTGCTGAGGAAATCTAGCTCTCCCAAGGAGGCGTGCAGTGTGTTGCCCTGCCCTTAGCATATTGAGAGTGACTGGGAAAGGTTTCCGGGCCTGGATGTTTCTGAGCTTCCCAGTCGAGCATGCCGGTCCTCAGTGTTCTTGCAGGGAATAGGGTGCCCACGAGAGTTACTAGGTGTCTTCATAAGCGTACTAACGTTCAAAGAAAGCAGAACTGCAACTCATGTCTCCAGGAAACTGCTCCACGCTTCGGCTTCAGCAGGGCCCTTCAAGGCTTTACCTTGAGGAAACGACTCACGTCAAGTTTCCTTTGAGCTCTAGAGCGTCTCAGTTGGAGCTCCCACCCAGGCTACGAAAGCACCCTGTTGATTTAGAGAAAACTCGTTCCCTTCCCACAGCCCTGCCTACAGTGACTAGAGACCCGTCCAAAACACTGGTATTTAGGTAGCTTCAAGGCAGCATGAATAGAGCTTTCAAAATGGGAAAGCAAGCCTTGTGCCATCAGGTCTCCGTTTCCAGGGAACACGCAGCCTACCCCCTTGTGATGTCTACCAAGTAAATATTCCCTCAAACTACACAATGGTCCCTTCCCTGAAGAATGTTTTCTTGGCACGGAGTTCTGCATGTAGCGAACTGCCTCTCCCAAGGAACGCTTTGGTAACGCTATCGGGGCTTAGGCTCTTCTAAAACCCTGCAGTGTAAGAGGAAGAACTGTGCTTTGGTTACAGGAGGAACGCAAGCCGAGTTTCTCCTGTAAGTATGGGGTCTTAAGGTATGACTTTGTAGAAGGAATGCGAAGCAGTTTTGATTTCTCAGTGCCGCTCAGCCTAGGGCATTGAGGCAATTTGCATGACATGTAGGACGTGAGAGAACAGATTACCTGGAGCTGTTGGAGTGCTGAGGAAATGTAGCTCTCCCAAGGAAGAGTGCAGTGTGTTGCCCTACACTTAGCATACACAGAGTGACTGGGAAAGGTATCCGGACCTGGATGTTTCTTAGCAACCCAGTGGAGCCTGCCAGTACTAGGTGTTCTTGAACGGAATAGGGTGCCCAGGCGAGATCCTAGGTGTCTTGAAAAGCGTAGTAACGTTAAAAGAAAGGAGAACTGCAACTCCTGTCTCAAGGAAACTTCTCCACGTGCCGCTTCAGCAGGGCTCTTCAAGGCTTTACCTTGAGGAAAGGACTCACGTCAAGTTTCCTTGTAGCTCTAGAGCGTCTCAGGAGGAGCTCCCACCCAGGCTACGAAAGCACCCTGTTGATTTAGAGAAAACTCGTTCCCTTCCCAGAGCCCTGCCTACAGTGACTAGAAACTCGTCCAAAACACTGGTATTTAGGTAGGTTCAAGGCGGCATGAATGGAGCTTTCAAAATGGGAAAGCAAGCCTTGTGCCATCAGGTCCCCGTTTCCAGTGAACACGTAGCCTACCTCCTTGTGATTTCTACCAAGTTAGTATACACTCTAGTGACACACTGGTCCCTTCCCTGAATAACGTGTTCTTGGCACGGAGTTCTGCATGTAGCGAACTGCCTCTCCCAAGGAATGCTCTAGGTACGCTATAGGGGCTTAGCCTCTTCTAAAACCCTGCAGTGTAAGAGGAAGAAGTGTGCTTTGGTTACAGCAGGAACGCAAGCCAACTTTCTCCTGTAAGTATGGGGTCGTAAGGTATGACTTTGTAGAAGGAATGTGAAAGAGTATTGGTTTCTCAGTGCCGCTCAGCCTAGGGCACTGAGGCAGATATGCATGACATGTAGATGTGAGACAACAGATTGCCTGGAGCTGTTGGAGTGCTGAGGAAATCTAGCTCTCCCAAGGAGGCGTGCAGTGTGTTGCCCTACACTTAGCATATTGAGAGTGACTGGGAAAGGTTTCCGGGCCTGGATGTTTCTGAGCTTCCCAGTGGAGCATGCCGGTCCTCGGTGTTCGTGCAGGGAATAGGGTGCCCACGGGAGTTACTAGGTGTCTTCATAAGCGTACTAACTTTCAAAGAAAGCAGAACTGCAACTCATGTCTCCAGGAAACTGCTCCACGCTTCGGCTTCAGCAGGGCTCTTCAAGGCTTTACCTTGAGGAAACGACTCACGTCAAGTTTCCTTTGAGCTCTAGAGCGTCTCAGTTGGAGCTCCCACCCAGGCTACGAAAGCACCCTGTTGATTTAGAGAAAACTCGTTCCCTTCCCACAGCCCTGCCTACAGTGACTAGAGACCCGTCCAAAACACTGGTATTTAGGTAGCTTCAAGGCAGCATGAATGGAGCTTTCAAAATGGGAAAGCAAGCCTTGTGCCATCAGGTCTCCGTTTCCAGGGAACACGCAGCCTACCCCCTTGTGATGTCTACCAAGTAAATATTCCCTCAAACTACACAATGGTCCCTTCCCTGAAGAATGTTTTCTTGGCACGGAGTTCTGCATGTAGCGAACTGCCTCTCCCAAGGAACGCTTTGGTAACGCTATCGGGGCTTAGGCTCTTCTAAAACCCTGCAGTGTAAGAGGAAGAACTGTGCTTTGGTTACAGGAGGAACGCAAGCCGAGTTTCTCCTGTAAGTATGGGGTCTGAAGGTATGACTTTGTAGAAGGAATGGGAAGCAGTTTTGATTTCTCAGTGCCGCTCAGCCTAGGGCATTGAGGCAATTTGCATGACATGTAGGACGTGAGAGAACAGATTACCTGGAGCTGTTGGAGTGCTGAGGAAATGTAGCTCTCTCAAGGAAGAGTGCAGTGTGTTGCCCTACACTTAGCATACACAGAGTGACTGGGAAAGGTATCCGGACCTGGATGTTTCTTAGCAACCCAGTGGAGCCTGCCGGTACTCGGTGTTCTTGAACGGAATAGGGTGCCCAGGCGAGATCCTAGGTGTCTTGAAAAGCCTAGTAACGTTAAAAGAAAGGAGAACTGCAACTCCTGTCTCAAGGAAACTTCTCCACGTGCCGCTTCAGCAGGGCTCTTCAAGGCTTTACCTTGAGGAAAGGACTCACGTCAAGTTTCCTTGTAGCTCTAGAGCGTCTCAGGAGGAGCTCCCACCCAGGCTACGAAAGCACCCTGTTGATTTAGAGAAAACTCGTTCCCTTCCCAGAGCCCTGCCTACAGTGACTAGAAACTCGTCCAAAACACTGGTATTTAGGTAGGTTCAAGGCGGCATGAATGGAGCTTTCAAAATGGGAAAGCAAGCCTTGTGCCATCAGGTCCCCGTTTCCAGTGAACACGTAGCCTACCTCCTTGTGATTTCTACCAAGTTAGTATACATTCTAGCGACACACTGGTCCCTTCCCTGAATAACGTGTTCTTCGCACGGAGTTCTGCATGTAGCGAACTGCCTCTCCCAAGGAATGCTCTAGGTACGCTATAGGGGCTTAGCCTCTTCTAAAACCCTGCAGTGTAAGAGGAAGAACTGTGCTTTGGTTACAGCAGGAACGCAAGGCAACTTTCTCCTGTAAGTATGGGGTCTTAAGGTATGATTTTGTAGAAGGAATGTGAAAGAGTATTGGTTTCTCAGTGCGGCTCAGCCTAGGGCATTGAGGCAGATATGCATGACATGTAGACGTGAGACAACAGATTGCCTGGAGCTGTTGGAGTGCTGAGGAAATCTAGCTCTCCCAAGGAGGCGTGCAGTGTGTTGCCCTGCCCTTAGCATATTGAGAGTGACTGGGAAAGGTTTCCGGGCCTGGATGTTTCTGAGCTTCCCAGTCGAGCATGCCGGTCCTCGGTGTTCTTGCAGGGAATAGGGTGCCCACGAGAGTTACTAGGTGTCTTCATAAGCGTACTAACGTTCAAAGAAAGCAGAACTGCAACTCATGTCTCCAGGAAACTGCTCCACACTTCGGCTTCAGCAGGGCCCTTCAAGGCTTTACCTTGAGGAAACGACTCACGTCAAGTTTCCTTTGAGCTCTAGAGCGTCTCAGTTGGAGCTCCCACCCAGGCTACGAAAGCACCCTGTTGATTTAGAGAAAACTCGTTCCCTTCCCACAGCCCTGCCTTCAGTGACTAGAGACCCGTCCAAAACACTGGTATTTAGGTAGCTTCAAGGCAGCATGAATGGAGCTTTCAAAATGGGAAAGCAAGCCTTGTGCCATCAGGTCTCCGTTTCCAGGGAACACGCAGCCTACCCCCTTGTGATGTCTACCAAGTAAATATTCCCTCAAACTACACAATGGTCCCTTCCCTGAAGAATGTTTTCTTGGCACGGAGTTCTGCATGTAGCGAACTGCCTCTCCCAAGGAACGCTTTGGTAACGCTATCGGGGCTTAGGCTCTTCTAAAACCCTGCAGTGTAAGAGGAAGAACTGTGCTTTGGTTACAGGAGGAACGCAAGCCGAGTTTCTCCTGTAAGTATGGGTTCTTAAGGTATGACTTTGTAGAAGGAATGCGAAGCAGTTTTGATTTCTCAGTGCCGCTCAGCCTAGGGCATTGAGGCAATTTGCATGACATATAGGACGTGAGAGAACAGATTACCTGGAGCTGTTGGAGTGCTGAGGAAATGTAGCTCTCCCAAGGAAGAGTGCAGTGTGTTGCCCTACACTTAGCATACACAGAGTGACTGGGAAAGGTATCCGGGCCTGGATGTTTCTTAGCAACCCAGTGGAGCCTGCCGGTACTCGGTGTTCTTGCACGGATTAAGGTGCCCAGGCGAGATCCTAGGTGTTTTGAAAAGCGTAGTAACGTTAAAAGAAAGGAGAACTGCAACTCCTGTCTCAAGGAAACTTCTCCACGTGCCGCTTCAGCAGGGCTCTTCAAGGCTTTACCTTGAGGAAAGGACTCACGTCAAGTTTCCTTGTAGCTCTAGAGCGTCTCAGGAGGAGCTCCCACCCAGGCTACGAAAGCACCCTGTTGATTTAGAGAAAACTCGTTCCCTTCCCAGAGCCCTGCCTACAGTGACTAGAAACTCGTCCAAAACACTGGTATTTAGGTAGCTTCAAGGCAGCATGAATGGAGCTTTCAAAATGGGAAAGCAAGCCTTGTGCCATCAGGTCTCCGTTTCCAGGGAACACGCAGCCTACCCCCTTGTGATGTCTACCAAGTAAATATTCCCTCAAACTACACAATGGTCCCTTCCCTGAAGAATGTTTTCTTGGCACGGAGTTCTGCATGTAGCGAACTGCCTCTCCCAAGGAACGCTTTGATAACGCTATCGGGGCTTAGGCCCTTCTAAAACCCTGCAGTGTAAGAGGAAGAACTGTGCTTTGGTTACAGGAGGAACGCCAGCCGAGTTTCTCCTGTAAGTATGGGGTCTTAAGGTATGACTTTGTAGAAGGAATGCGAAGCAGTTTTGATTTCTCAGTGCCGCTCAGCCTAGGGCATTGAGGCAATTTGCATGACATGTAGGACGTGAGAGAACAGATTACCTGGAGCTGTTGGAGTGCTGAGGAAATGTAGCTCTCCCAAGGAAGAGAGCAGTGTGTTGCCCTACACTTAGCATACACAGAGTGACTGGGAAAGGTATCCGGGCCTGGATGTTTCTTAGCAACCCAGTGGAACCTGCCGGTACTCGGTGTTCTTGCACGGAATAGGGTGCCCAGGCGAGATCCTAGGTGTCTTGAAAAGCGTAGTAACGTTAAAAGAAAGGAGAACTGCAACTCCTGTCTCAAGGAAACTTCTCCACGTGCCGCTTCAGCAGGGCTCTTCAAGGCTTCACCTTGAGGAAAGGACTCACGTCAAGTTTCCTTGTAGCTCTAGAGCGTCTCAGGAGGAGCTCCCACCCAGGCTACGAAAGCACCCTGTTGATTTAGAGAAAACTCGTTCCCTTCCCAGAGCCCTGCCTACAGTGACTAGAAACTCGTCCAAAACACTGGTATTTAGGTAGGTTCAAGGCGGCATGAATGGAGCTTTCAAAATGGGAAAGCAAGACTTGTGCCATCAGGTCCCCGTTTCCAGTGAACACGCAGCCTACCTCCTTGTGATTTCTACCAAGTTAATATACACTCTAGTGACACACTGGTCCCTTCCCTGAATAACGTGTTCTTGGCACGGAGTTCTGCATGTAGCGAACTGCCTCTCCCAAGGAACGCTTTGGTAACGCTATCGGGGCTTAGGCTCTTCTAAAACCCTGCAGTGTAAGAGGAAGAACTGTGCTTTGGTTACAGCAGGAACGCAAGGCAACTTTCTCCTGTAAGTATGGGGTCGTAAGGTATGACTTTGTAGAAGGAATGTGAAAGAGTATTGGTTTCTCAGTGCCGCTCAGCCTAGGGCACTGAGGCAGATATGCATGACATGTAGACGTGAGACAACAGATTGCCTGGAGCTGTTGGAGTGCTGAGGAAATCTAGCTCTTCCAAGGAGGCGTGCAGTGTGTTGCCTTACACTTAGCATATTGAGAGTGACTGGGAAAGGTTTCCGGGCCTGGATGTTTCTGAGCTTCCCAGTCGAGCATGCCGGTCCTCGGTGTTCGTGCAGGGAATAGGGTGCCCACGAGAGTTACTACGTGTCTTCATAAGCGTACTAACGTTCAAAGAAAGCAGAACTGCAACTCATGTCTCCAGGAAACTGCTCCACGCTTCGGCTTCAGCAGGGCTCTTCAAGGCTTTACCTTGAGGAAACGACTCACGTCAAGTTTCCTTTGAGCTCTAGAGCGTCTCAGGTGGAGCTCCCACCCAGGCTACGAAAGCACCCTGTTGATTTAGAGAAAACTCGTTCCCTTCCCAGAGCCCTGCCTACAGTGACTAGAGACCCGTCCAAAACACTGGTATTTAGGTAGCTTCAAGGCAGCATGAATGGAGCTTTCAAAATGGGAAAGCAAGCCTTGTGCCATCAGGTCTCCGTTTCCAGGGAGCACGCAGCCTACCCCCTTGTGATTTCTACCAAGTAAATATTCCCTCAAACTACACAATGGTCCCTTCCCTGAAGAATGTTTTCTTGGCACGGAGTTCTGCATGTAGCGAACTGCCTCTCCCAAGGAACGCTTTGGTAACGCTATCGGGGCTTAGGCTCTTCTAAAACCCTGCAGTGTAAGAGGAAGAACTGTGCTTTGGTTACAGGAGGAACGCAAGCCGAGTTTCTCCTGTAAGTATGGGGTCTTAAGGTATGACTTTGTAGAAGGAATGCGAAGCAGTTTTGATTTCTCAGTGCCGCTCAGCCTAGGGCATTGAGGGAATTTGCATGACATGTAGGACATGAGAGAACAGATTACTTGGAGCTGTTGGAGTGCTGAGGAAATGTAGCTCTCCCAAGGAAGAGTGCAGTGTGTTGCCCTACACTTAGCATACACAGAGTGACTGGGAAAGGTATCCGGGCCTGGATGTTTCTTAGCAACCCAGTGGAGCCTGCCGGTACTCGGTGTTCTTGCACGGAATAGGGTGCCCAGGCGAGATCCTAGGTGTCTTGAAAAGCGTAGTAACGTTAAAAGAAAGGAGAACTGCAACTCCTGTCTCAAGGAAACTTCTCCACGTGCCGCTTCAGCAGGGCTCTTCAAGGCTTTACCTTGAGGAAAGGACTCACGTCAAGTTTCCTTGTAGCTCTAGAGCGTCTCAGGAGGAGCTCCCACCCAGGCTATGAAAGCACCCTGTTGATTTCGAGAAAACTCGTTCCCTTCCCAGAGCCCTGCCTACAGTGACTAGAAACTCGTCCAAAACACTGGTATTTAGGTAGGTTCAAGGCGGCATGAATGGAGCTTTCAAAATGGGAAAGCAAGCCTTGTGCCATCAGGTCCCCGTTTCCAGTGAACACGCAGCCTACCTCCCTGTGATTTCTACCAAGTTAATATACATTCTAGCGACACACTGGTCCCTTCCCTGAATAACGTGTTCTTCGCACGGAGTTCTGCATGTAGCGAACTGCCTCTCCCAAGGAATGCTCTAGGTACGCTATAGGGGCTTAGCCTCTTCTAAAACCCTGCAGTGTAAGAGGAAGAACTGTGCTTTGGTTACAGCAGGAACGCAAGGCAACTTTCTCCTGTAAGTATGGGGTCTTAAGGTATGATTTTGTAGAAGGAATGTGAAAGAGTATTGGTTTCTCAGTGCGGCTCAGCCTAGGGCATTGAGGCAGATATGCATGACATGTAGACGTGAGACAACAGATTGCCTGGAGCTGTTGGAGTGCTGAGGAAATCTAGCTCTCCCAAGGAGGCGTGCAGTGTGTTGCCCTGCCCTTAGCATATTGAGAGTGACTGGGAAAGGTTTCCGGGCCTGGATGTTTCTGAGCTTCCCAGTCGAGCATGCCGGTCCTCGGTGTTCTTGCAGGGAATAGGGTGCCCACGAGAGTTACTAGGTGTCTTCATAAGCGTACTAACGTTCAAAGAAAGCAGAACTGCAACTCATGTCTCCAGGAAACTGCTCCACGCTTCGGCTTCAGCAGGGCCCTTCAAGGCTTTACCTTGAGGAAACGACTCACGTCAAGTTTCCTTTGAGCTCTAGAGCGTCTCAGTTGGAGCTCCCACCCAGGCTACGAAAGCACCCTGTTGATTTAGAGAAAACTCGTTCCCTTCCCACAGCCCTGCCTTCAGTGACTAGAGACCCGTCCAAAACACTGGTATTTAGGTAGCTTCAAGGCAGCATGAATGGAGCTTTCAAAATGGGAAAGCAAGCCTTGTGCCATCAGGTCTCCGTTTCCAGGAAACACGCAGCCTACCCCCTTGTGATGTCTACCAAGTAAATATTCCCTCAAACTACACAATGGTCCCTTCCCTGAAGAATGTTTTCTTGGCACGGAGTTCTGCATGTAGCGAACTGCCTCTCCCAAGGAACGCTTTGGTAACGCTATCGGGGCTTAGGCTCTTCTAAAACCCTGCAGTGTAAGAGGAAGAACTGTGCTTTGGTTACAGGAGGAACGCAACCCGAGTTTCTCCTGTAAGTATGGGGTCTTAAGGTATGACTTTGTAGAAGGAATGCGAAGCAGTTTTGATTTCTCAGTGCCGCTCAGCCTAGGGCATTGAGGCAATTTGCATGACATGTAGGACGTGAGAGAACAGATTACCTGGAGCTGTTGGAGTGCTGAGGAAATGTAGCTCTCCCAAGGAAGAGTGCAGTGTGTTGCCCTACACTTAGCATACACAGAGTGACTGGGAAAGGTATCCGGGCCTGGATGTTTCTTAGCAACCCAGTGGAGCCTGCCGGTACTCGGTGTTCTTGCACGGATTAAGGTGCCCAGGCGAGATCCTAGGTGTTTTGAAAAGCGTAGTAACGTTAAAAGAAAGGAGAACTGCAACTCCTGTCTCAAGGAAACTTCTCCACGTGCCGCTTCAGCAGGGCTCTTCAAGGCTTTACCTTGAGGAAAGGACTCACGTCAAGTTTCCTTGTAGCTCTAGAGCGTCTCAGGAGGAGCTCCCACCCAGGCTACGAAAGCACCCTGTTGATTTAGAGAAAACTCGTTCCCTTCCCAGAGCCCTGCCTACAGTGACTAGAAACTCGTCCAAAACACTGGTATTTAGGTAGGTTCAAGGGGGCATGAATGGAGATTTCAAAATGGGAAAGCAAGACTTGTGCCATCAGGTCCCCATTTCCAGTGAACACGCAGCCTACCTCCTTGTGATTTCTACCAAGTTAATATACACTCTAGTGACACACTGGTCCCTTCCCTGAATAACGTGTTCTTGGCACGGAGTTCTGCATGTAGCGAACTGCCTCTCCCAAGGAACGCTTTGGTAACGCTATCGGGGCTTAGGCTCTTCTAAAACCCTGCAGTGTAAGAGGAAGAACTGTGCTTTGGTTACAGCAGGAACGCAAGGCAACTTTCTCCTGTAAGTATGGGGTCGTAAGGTATGACTTTGTAGAAGGAATGTGAAAGAGTATTGGTTTCTCAGTGCCGCTCAGCCTAGGGCACTGAGGCAGATATGCATGACATGTAGACGTGAGACAACAGATTGCCTGGAGCTATTGGAGTGCTGAGGAAATCTAGCTCTTCCAAGGAGGCGTGCAGTGTGTTGCCTTACACTTAGCATATTGAGAGTGACTGGGAAAGGTTTCCGGGCCTGGATGTTTCTGAGCTTCCCAGTCGAGCATGCCGGTCCTCGGTGTTCGTGCAGGGAATAGGGTGCCCACGAGAGTTACTAGGTGTCTTCATAAGCGTACTAACGTTCAAAGAAAGCAGAACTGCAACTCATGTCTCCAGGAAACTGCTCCACGCTTCGGCTTCAGCAGGGCTCTTCAAGGCTTTACCTTGAGGAAACGACTCACGTCAAGTTTCCTTTGAGCTCTAGAGCGTCTCAGGTGGAGCTCCCACCCAGGCTACGAAAGCACCCTGTTGATTTAGAGAAAACTCGTTCCCTTCCCAGAGCCCTGCCTACAGTGACTAGAGACCCGTCCAAAACACTGGTATTTAGGTAGCTTCAAGGCAGCATGAATGGAGCTTTCAAAATGGGAAAGCAAGCCTTGTGCCATCAGGTCTCCGTTTCCAGGGAGCACGCAGCCTACCCCCTTGTGATTTCTACCAAGTAAATATTCCCTCAAACTACACAATGGTCCCTTCCCTGAAGAATGTTTTCTTGGCACGGAGTTCTGCATGTAGCGAACTGCCTCTCCCAAGGAACGCTTTGGTAACGCTATCGGGGCTTAGGCTCTTCTAAAACCCTGCAGTGTAAGAGGAAGAACTGTGCTTTGGTTACAGGAGGAACGCAAGCCGAGTTTCTCCTGTAAGTATGGGGTCTTAAGGTATGACTTTGTAGAAGGAATGCGAAGCAGTTTTGATTTCTCAGTGCCGCTCAGCCTAGGGCATTGAGGGAATTTGCATGACATGTAGGACATGAGAGAACAGATTACCTGGAGCTGTTGGAGTGCTGAGGAAATGTAGCTCTCCCAAGGAAGAGTACAGTGTGTTGCCCTACACTTAGCATACACAGAGTGACTGGGAAAGGTATCCGGGCCTGGATGTTTCTTAGCAACCCAGTGGAGCCTGCCGGTACTCGGTGTTCTTGCACGGAATAGGGTGCCCAGGCGAGATCCTAGGTGTCTTGAAAAGCGTAGTAACGTTAAAAGAAAGGAGAACTGCAACTCATGTCTCAAGGAAACTTCTCCACGTTCCGCTTCAGCAGGGCTCTTGAAGGCTTTACCTTGAGGAAAGGACTCACGTCAAGTTTCCTTGTAGATCTAGAGCGTCTCAGGAGGAGCTCCCACCCAGGCTATGAAAGCACCCTGTTGATTTAGAGAAAACTCGTTCCCTTCCCAGAGCCCTGCCTACAGTGACTAGAAACTCGTCCAAAACACTGGTATTTAGGTAGGTTCAAGGCGGCATGAATGGAGCTTTCAAAATGGGAAAGCAAGCCTTGTGCCATCAGGTCCCCGTTTCCAGTGAACACGCAGCCTACCTCCCTGTGATTTCTACCAAGTTAATATACATTCTAGCGACACACTGGTCCCTTCCCTGAATAACGTGTTCTTGGCACGGAGTTCTGCATGTAGCGAACTGCCTCTCCCAAGGAATGCTCTAGGTACGCTATAGGGGCTTAGCCTCTTCTGAAACCCTGCAGTGTAAGAGGAAGAACTGTGCTTTGGTTACAGCAGGAACGCAAGGCAACTTTCTCCTGTAAGTATGGGGTCGTAAGGTATGACTTTGTAGAAGGAATGTGAAAGAGTATTGGTTTCTCAGTGCCGCTCAGCCTAGGGCACTGAGGCAGATATGCATGACATGTAGACGTGAGACAACAGATTGCCTGGAGCTGTTGGAGTGCTGAGGAAATCTAGCTCTTCCAAGGAGGCGTGCAGTGTGTTGCCTTACACTTAGCATATTGAGAGTGACTGGGAAAGGTTTCCGGGCCTGGATGTTTCTGAGCTTCCCAGTCGAGCATGCCGGTCCTCGGTGTTCGTGCAGGGAATAGGGTGCCCACGAGAGTTACTAGGTGTCTTCATAAGCGTACTAACGTTCAAAGAAAGCAGAACTGCAACTCATGTCTCCAGGAAACTGCTCCACGCTTCGGCTTCAGCAGGGCTCTTCAAGGCTTTACCTTGAGGAAACGACTCACGTCAAGTTTCCTTTGAGCTCTAGAGCGTCTCAGGTGGAGCTCCCACCCAGGCCACGAAAGCACCCTGTTGATGTCGAGAAAACTCGTTCCCTTCCCAGAGCCCTGCCTACAGTGACTAGAAACTCGTCCAAAACACTGGTATTTAGGTAGGTTCAAGGCGGCATGAATGGAGCTTTCAAAATGGGAAAGCAAGCCTTGTGCCATCAGGTCTCCGTTTCCAGGGAACACGCAGCCTACCCCCTTGTGATGTCTACCAAGTAAATATTCCCTCAAACTACACAATGGTCCCTTCCCTGAAGAATGTTTTCTTGGCACGGAGTTCTGCATGTAGCGAACTGCCTCTCCCAAGGAACGCTTTGGTAACGCTATCGGGGCTTAGGCTCTTCTAAAACCCTGCAGTGTAAGAGGAAGAACTGTGCTTTGGTTACAGGAGGAACGCAAGCCGAGTTTCTCCTGTAAGTATGGGGTCTTAAGGTATGACTTTGTAGAAGGAATGCGAAGCAGTTTTGATTTCTCAGTGCCGTTCAGCCTAGGGCATTGAGGCAATTTGCATGACATGTAGGACATGAGAGAACAGATTACCTGGAGCTGTTGGAGTGCTGAGGAAATGTAGCTCTCCCAAGGAAGAGTGCAGTGTGTTGCCCTGCACTTAGCATACACAGAGTGACTGGGAAAGGTATCCGGGCCTGGATGTTTCTTAGCAACCCAGTGGAGCGTGCCGGTACTCGGTGTTCTTGCACGGAATAAGGTGCCCAGGCGAGATCCTAGGTGTCTTGAAAAGCGTAGTAACGTTAAAAGAAAGGAGAACTGCAACTCCTGTCTCAAGGAAACTTCTCCACGTGCCGCTTCAGCAGGGCTCTTCAAGGCTTTACCTTGAGGAAAGGACTCACGTCAAGTTTCCTTGTAGCTCTAGAGCGTCTCAGGAGGAGCTCCCACCCAGGCTACGAAAGCACCCTGTTGATTTAGAGAAAACTCGTTCCCTTCCCAGAGCCCTGCCTACAGTGACTAGAAACTCGTCCAAAACACTGGTATTTAGGTAGATTCAAGGCAGCATGAATGGAGCTTTCAAAATGGGAAAGCAAGCCTTGTGCCATCAGGTCTCCGTTTCCAGGGAACACGCAGCCTACCCCCTTGTGATGTCTACCAAGTAAATATTCCCTCAAACTACACAATGGTCCCTTCCCTGAAGAATGTTTTCTTGGCACGGAGTTCTGCATGTAGCGAACTGCCTCTCCCAAGGAACGCTTTGATAACGCTATCGGGGCTTAGGCTCTTCTAAAACCCTGCAGTGTAAGAGGGAGAACTGTGCTTTGGTTACAGGAGGAACGCAAGCCGAGTTTCTCCTGTAAGTATGGGGTCTTAAGGTATGACTTTGTAGAAGGAATGCGAAGCAGTTTTGATTTCTCAGTGCCGCTCAGCCTAGGGCATTGAGGCAATTTGCATGACATGTAGGACGTGAGAGAACAGATTACCTGGAGCTGTTGGAGTGCTGAGGAAATGTAGCTCTCCCAAGGAAGAGAGCAGTGTGTTGCCCTACACTTAGCATACACAGAGTGACTGGGAAAGGTATCCGGGCCTGGATGTTTCTTAGCAACCCAGTGGAACCTGCCGGTACTCGGTGTTCTTGCACGGAATAAGGTGCCCAGGCGAGATCCTAGGTGTCTTGAAAAGCGTAGTAACGTTAAAAGAAAGGAGAACTGCAACTCATGTCTCAAGGAAACTTCTCCACGTGCCGCTTCAGCAGGGCTCTTCAAGGCTTTACCTTGAGGAAAGGACTCACGTCAAGTTTCCTTGTAGCTCTAGAGCGTCTCAGGAGGAGCTCCCACCCAGGCTACGAAAGCACCCTGTTCATTTAGAGAAAACTCGTTCCCTTCCCAGAGCCCTGCCTACAGTGACTAGAAACTCGTCCAAAACACTGGTATTTAGGTAGGTTCAAGGCGGCATGAATGGAGCTTTCAAAATGGGAAAGCAAGACTTGTGCCATCAGGTCCCCATTTCCAGTGAACACGCAGCCTACCTCCTTGTGATTTCTACCAAGTTAATATACACTCTAGTGACACACTGGTCCCTTCCCTGAATAACGTGTTCTTGGCACGGAGTTCTGCATGTAGCGAAATGCCTCTCCCAAGGAACGCTTTGGTAACGCTATCGGGGCTTAGGCTCTTCTAAAACCCTGCAGTGTAAGAGGAAGAACTGTGCTTTGGTTACAGCAGGAACGCAAGGCAACTTTCTCCTGTAAGTATGGGGTCGTAAGGTATGACTTTGTAGAAGGAATGTGAAAGAGTATTGGTTTCTCAGTGCCGCTCAGCCTAGGGCACTGAGGCAGATATGCATGACATGTAGACGTGAGACAACAGATTGCCTGGAGCTGTTGGAGTGCTGAGGAAATCTAGCTCTTCCAAGGAGGCGTGCAGTGTGTTGCCTTACACTTAGCATATTGAGAGTGACTGGGAAAGGTTTCCGGGCCTGGATGTTTCTGAGCTTCCCAGTCGAGCATGCCGGTCCTCGGTGTTCGTGCAGGGAATAGGGTGCCCACGAGAGTTACTAGGTGTCTTCATAAGCGTACTAACGTTCAAAGAAAGCAGAACTGCAACTCATGTCTCCAGGAAACTGCTCCACGCTTCGGCTTCAGCAGGGCTCTTCAAGGCTTTACCTTGAGGAAACGACTCACGTCAAGTTTCCTTTGAGCTCTAGAGCGTCTCAGGTGGAGCTCCCACCCAGGCTACGAAAGCACCCTGTTGATTTAGAGAAAACTCGTTCCCTTCCCAGAGCCCTGCCTACAGTGACTAGAGACCCGTCCAAAACACTGGTATTTAGGTAGCTTCAAGGCAGCATGAATGGAGCTTTCAAAATGGGAAAGCAAGCCTTGTGCCATCAGGTCTCCGTTTCCAGGGAGCACGCAGCCTACCCCCTTGTGATTTCTACCAAGTAAATATTCCCTCAAACTACACAATGGTCCCTTCCCTGAAGAATGTTTTCTTGGCACGGAGTTCTGCATGTAGCGAACTGCCTCTCCCAAGGAACGCTTTGGTAACGCTATCGGGGCTTAGGCTCTTCTAAAACCCTGCAGTGTAAGAGGAAGAACTGTGCTTTGGTTACAGGAGGAACGCAAGCCGAGTTTCTCCTGTAAGTATGGGGTCTTAAGGTATGACTTTGTAGAAGGAATGCGAAGCAGTTTTGATTTCTCAGTGCCGCTCAGCCTAGGGCATTGAGGGAATTTGCATGACATGTAGGACATGAGAGAACAGATTACTTGGAGCTGTTGGAGTGCTGAGGAAATGTAGCTCTCCCAAGGAAGAGTGCAGTGTGTTGCCCTACACTTAGCATACACAGAGTGACTGGGAAAGGTATCCGGGCCTGGATGTTTCTTAGCAACCCAGTGGAGCCTGCCGGTACTCGGTGTTCTTGCACGGAATAGGGTGCCCAGGCGAGATCCTAGGTGTCTTGAAAAGCGTAGTAACGTTAAAAGAAAGGAGAACTGCAACTCCTGTCTCAAGGAAACTTCTCCACGTGCCGCTTCAGCAGGGCTCTTCAAGGCTTTACCTTGAGGAAAGGACTCACGTCAAGTTTCCTTGTAGCTCTAGAGCGTCTCAGGAGGAGCTCCCACCCAGGCTATGAAAGCACCCTGTTGATATCGAGAAAACTCGTTCCCTTCCCAGAGCCCTGCCTACAGTGACTAGAAACTCGTCCAAAACACTGGTATTTAGGTAGGTTCAAGGCGGCATGAATGGAGCTTTCAAAATGGGAAAGCAAGCCTTGTGCCATCAGGTCCCCGTTTCCAGTGAACACGCAGCCTACCTCCCTGTGATTTCTACCAAGTTAATATACATTCTAGCGACACACTGGTCCCTTCCCTGAATAACGTGTTCTTCGCACGGAGTTCTGCATGTAGCGAACTGCCTCTCCCAAGGAATGCTCTAGGTACGCTATAGGGGCTTAGCCTCTTCTAAAACCCTGCAGTGTAAGAGGAAGAACTGTGCTTTGGTTACAGCAGGAACGCAAGGCAACTTTCTCCTGTAAGTATGGGGTCTTAAGGTATGATTTTGTAGAAGGAATGTGAAAGAGTATTGGTTTCTCAGTGCGGCTCAGCCTAGGGCATTGAGGCAGATATGCATGACATGTAGACGTGAGACAACAGATTGCCTGGAGCTGTTGGAGTGCTGAGGAAATCTAGCTCTCCCAAGGAGGCGTGCAGTGTGTTGCCCTGCCCTTAGCATATTGAGAGTGACTGGGAAAGGTTTCCGGGCCTGGATGTTTCTGAGCTTCCCAGTCGAGCATGCCGGTCCTCGGTGTTCGTGCAGGGAATAGGGTGCCCACGAGAGTTACTAGGTGTCTTCATAAGCGTACTAACGTTCAAAGAAAGCAGAACTGCAACTCATGTCTCAAGGAAACTGCTCCACGCTTCGGCTTCAGCAGGGCTCTTGAAGGCTTTACCTTGAGGAAACGACTCACGTCAAGTTTCCTTTGAGCTCTAGAGCGTCTCAGGTGGAGCTCCCACCCAGGCTACGAAAGCACCCTGTTGATTTAGAGAAAACTCGTTCCCTTCCCACAGCCCTGCCTACAGTGACTAGAGACCCGTCCAAAACACTGGTATTTAGGTAGCTTCAAGGCAGCATGAATGGAGCTTTCAAAATGGGAAAGCAAGCCTTGTGCCATCAGGTCTCCGTTTCCAGGGAACACGCAGCCTACCCCCTTGTGATGTCTACCAAGTAAATATTCCCTCAAACTACACAATGGTCCCTTCCCTGAAGAATGTTTTCTTGGCACGGAGTTCTGCATGTAGCGAACTGCCTCTCCCAAGGAACGCTTTGGTAACGCTATCGGGGCTTAGGCTCTTCTAAAACCCTGCAGTGTAAGAGGAAGAACTGTGCTTTGGTTACAGGAGGAACGCAAGCCGAGTTTCTCCTGTAAGTATGGGGTCTTAAGGTATGACTTTGTAGAAGGAATGCGAAGCAGTTTTGATTTCTCAGTGCCGCTCAGCCTAGGGAATTGAGGCAATTTGCATGACATGTAGGACGTGAGAGAACAGATTACCTGGAGCTGTTGGAGTGCTGAGGAAATGTAGCTCTCCCAAGGAAGAGTGCAGTGTGTTGCCCTACACTTAGCATACACAGAGTGACTGGGAAAGGTATCCGGGCCTGGATGTTTCTTAGCAACCCAGTGGAGCCTGCCGGTACTCGGTGTTCTTGCACGGAATAAGGTGCCCAGGCGAGATCCTAGGTGTCTTGAAAAGCGTAGTAACGTTAAAAGAAAGGAGAACTGCAACTCCTGTCTCAAGGAAACTTCTCCACGTGCCGCTTCAGCAGGGCTCTTCAAGGCTTTACCTTGAGGAAAGGACTCACGTCAAGTTTCCTTGTAGCTCTAGAGCGTCTCAGGAGGAGCTCCCACCCAGGCTACGAAAGCACCCTGTTGATTTAGAGAAAACTCGTTCCCTTCCCAGAGCCCTGCCTACAGTGACTAGAAACTCGTCCAAAACACTGGTATTTAGGTAGCTTCAAGGCAGCATGAATGGAGCTTTCAAAATGGGAAAGCAAGCCTTGTGCCATCAGGTCTCCGTTTCCAGGGAACACGCAGCCTACCCCCTTGTGATGTCTACCAAGTAAATATTCCCTCAAACTACACAATGGTCCCTTCCCTGAAGAATGTTTTCTTGGCACGGAGTTCTGCATGTAGCGAACTGCCTCTCCCAAGGAACGCTTTGATAACGCTATCGGGGCTTAGGCTCTTCTAAAACCCTGCAGTGTAAGAGGAAGAACTGTGCTTTGGTTACAGGAGGAACGCAAGCCGAGTTTCTCCTGTAAGTATGGGGTCTTAAGGTATGACTTTGTAGAAGGAATGCGAAGCAGTTTTGATTTCTCAGTGCCGCTCAGCCTAGGGCATTGAGGCAATTTGCATGACATGTAGGACGTGAGAGAACAGATTACCTGGAGCTGTTGGAGTGCTGAGGAAATGTAGCTCTCCCAAGGAAGAGAGCAGTGTGTTGCCCTACACTTAGCATACACAGAGTGACTGGGAAAGGTATCCGGGCCTGGATGTTTCTTAGCAACCCAGTGGAACCTGCCGGTACTCGGTGTTCTTGCACGGAATAGGGTGCCCAAGCGAGATCCTAGGTGTCTTGAAAAGCGTAGTAACGTTAAAAGAAAGGAGAACTGCAACTCATGTCTCAAGGAAACTTCTCCACGTGCCGCTTCAGCAGGGCTCTTCAAGGCTTTACCTTGAGGAAAGGACTCACGTCAAGTTTCCTTGTAGCTCTAGAGCGTCTCAGGAGGAGCTCCCACCCAGGCTACGAAAGCACCCTGTTGATTTAGAGAAAACTCGTTCCCTTCCCAGAGCCCTGCCTACAGTGACTAGAAACTCGTCCAAAACACTGGTATTTAGGTAGGTTCAAGGCGGCATGAATGGAGCTTTCAAAATGGGAAAGCAAGCCTTGTGCCATCAGGTCCCCATTTCCAGTGAACACGCAGCCTACCTCCTTGTGATTTCTACCAAGTTAATATACACTCTAGTGACACACTGGTCCCTTCCCTGAATAACGTGTTCTTGGCACGGAGTTCTGCATGTAGCGAA